>NW_027411755.1:168103176-168449735 GCF_047663935.1 Musca autumnalis
TAGCAATTTTTAAAAATAGAGTATGGCGGAAGTACAACGCCCCTTCCGAAATTCAACAAATTATATAGCCTATTTTCACCGGGGGCATCACTGTATATTCCCTGACAATTGCTGTAAAATCAGTTCAGTAGTTTTTGTAGAAATGATTAAAATTGAATATTGAAAAAAGTGGTTGTAAAAGTTGGGGTTGTGAAATTTTCATTTCATGAAAACCTAAGTTGGGTTATGACGAACATTTCAAAAAAAGAATAATCCAAATTGGTCCAGCCGTTCTCAACTGAAGCCATTGCCAAAGAACGACATTTGATTTTTATTTATATAGATTTTTTACTTTTTATTAAAATCAATTTTTTTTGACCACTAAGAAACCCATAACCAAATTACTGCCAATGTTTTCCGAAAATTTAGATTAAAAACTTTAAACCCCCATATTATTGTACTGTCATCCCAATCTGAAAAGTGTGCAAAGTTTTAGTTCGGTTGGTCAACTGCAACTATGTTAAAAATTAGTTACTAGATATGAACTAAACATACATGAAACAAAGCAAGTTAAATAAAACACTGTAAAAATCCAATTAAATATTATCTATTTATTGGTCAATCGCCGATAAAAAGGTAAAAAAATAGGTAAAAAAACTTTTTAAGTTAAACGGTTTTATGTTTAACATACATTGCAATGTTTAAGATAAATGTACTAAAAACCAAAAAATAATAAAATAGATACAGTCGTGGGAATTATAAACATATGCATAGACTAGACTAAAATAAAACCGTGGGGCACGTCAATTGTCTACAATCGTTGATTAAAATGTTTGTTTTGTAATGTTACACTATAATTAGGCAGTTGTTCAACCGACAACGATGGACGTGTGATAAGTAGGGCTAGAATGTGGAAACAAGCTAGCAAGCTCGATTATAAGCGAGTTTTAGGGTTTCATAGTGGTGAGCGAGTAGTACTTTGTCGATTAAAGACAAACTACGAGCAGTGAAACGATTCCTCGCCAGCCAGCAGTGTGAATGTCCAACGATAACCTAGTTGAAACATCTCTTTTATTTACATGGAGTGTATAACTATTGGAATTTCCATGAGCAAGAAAATAGTAAGTAATTTCCTCACCGTCTGCGGGCCAACTGCCTAACGACGAATTAAACGATTCTTCTATCGCACATTAAGTCGATAATTTGTAGACAATTGACGTGCCCCACGGTTTTATTTTAGTCTAGTCTATGCATATGTTTATAATTCCCACGACTGTATCTATTTTATTATTTTTTGGTTTTTAGTACATTTATCTTAAACATTGCAATGTATGTTAAACATAAAACCGTTTAACTTAAAAAGTTTTTTTACCTATTTTTATTTATATATTTTTTACCATATTGTTCCCACGAGTAATGGACATTTAAACGGTCGACCCCCCCAGAGGTCCAATAAAGGGGGAAGGCTATGTACAACAAGATGAGCCTGAGTCTTGAGGGGAAAACGCTAACGACATATCATTTTTATCCACCCTAATGCCATACAGTTCTCGGCACGTTTTAACCTTTCACCTTAACTTGGGTGGTGTACCGCTAACGACGTATCATTTTTAGCCACCCTAACGCCACATAGTCCTCAACACGATAAAAAATCTTGACTTGGGTGGTGGATTCAGGCTGGATTAATCAGATACCTAAATTACAGATTCAATTTCTAAATTTAAATCTTAATTATACGCCATTTAGTGGCTGCGCCCATCTTAAATATTGAGGTTGTATAGTGCACTGTATTCTTCTTGTCAAGCCCTTTTATTTGATACCCATATTGGTGGGATTGATAAAAAATTGTTATCAGCCATTTGGTAGCGGCGGCGATCTTAGATTTCAATTTTGCATAGTAAATTGTATTCTACTTGTAGAGACCTTTCATTTGATACCCATGTTGATGGGATTGATAGAACCTAAGTTATCCGCCATTTTGTAGAGGCCGCCATCTTGGTTTTTAATTTTATATAGTACATTGTATTCTACTGGTTGAGCACTTTCATTTGATACCCATATTGATGGGATTGATAAAACCTACGTTATCCGCCATTTTGTAGCGGCCGCCATCTTGGATTTAAATTTTTTATAGTATATTGTATTCTGCTTTTTGAGCCCTTTCATTTCATACCCATATTGATGGGATTGATAAAACCTACGTTATCCGCCATTTTGTAGCGGCCGCCATCTTGGATTTCAATTTTTTATAGTGTATTGTATTCTGCTTGTTGAGCCCTTTCATTTGATACACATATTGATGGGATTGATAAAACCTACGTTATCCGCCATTTTGTAGCGGCGGCCATCTTGAATTTATAATGATAATGAATAAACATAGTTGTATTGTCACCAAAATCCAAAGTGTGTACAAAATTTCAGATTAATCGGTTGACAGGAAGAGGGTGAAATTTGAATTACTAAATTTGACCCAAGAATAAATAATAAAACAAACGGGGTGAGCTAAATAAAACCATTTAAAAACACTGTTTAATCGTGGATGCAAACGATCTGGCATCCAATTGAATTTTAACAAAATACATAGCGCAAAATTTCTAGACTCCCACTCCACAGATTTTCGGTATTTTTAAGTTTGTGGCCTTAATATTCCACCGAAATGGCTGGAATTTGGCATTTAGTCTTTGTTGGGGGTATTAAACATTCCACAAGCAATTTGTCGGTAGGGGTCAACATCTTTATATAGCCTCATAAAACGGTACATCCCGATTTGCAAAATTTGAAGGTTGTGGCCACAATATCCAACCGAACGTGCTGAAATTTGGTATTAATTTTTCGTTGGGGGAATTAAACTTTCCATCTGAAATTGTTCGGTATAGATCCACGTCACCATAGTATGGTACCTCCCGATTTTCTGTATTTTGAAGGTTGTGGTCTCAATATTCCACCGAAATGACTGGAATTTGGTATTTAGTTTTCGTTGGGGGTATACAACTTTCCATTTTAAATTTGTTGGTATAGGTCCACGTCTTTTTATATTCCCTACAAAACGGTACCTCCAGATTTTCAAAACTTCGTTAAGTTGTGGCAGCAATATCAACCGATGTTTCTGAAATTTGGTATTAAGTCCTCGTGGGGGAATTAAACTTTCCACCTAAATATTTTGGTATAGGTCCTCGTCTTTATATATGGCCCCATGGAACAGTACCCCCGATTTTCGGTAATTTGTAAGTTTTGGGCTCATTATTCAACCGAAATGACTGAAATATGGTATATAGTCTTGGTTGCAGTCACTAAACTCTCCTTAAGAAATTTCTCTGTGCCGGTCTATGTTTTGATACAGTCCCCCATAGAAAAGTATTCCAGACCTGTATTTTGGAAGTTTTAGCCACATTACCGAAATTTCGAATTTAGTCTTCAGAAAGTGTAGGTCCACGTTTTGGTGTAGCCTATATAAGTGTACCAACCGATTTAAGATTTTTTATATTTTTTGAAGACTTTAGTTGCATTTTTTCAACGAACAATTGCAGCAACTGACAATGGCCGCTAGGAAATTTGCCTAATATAAATATAGACTCTTTTACTTCAATACGGTGCATGCCAGTGCTTCGGAGTCGAGCCATTTTTGGTCAGACTCCGACTCCAGCCCAACTTTTTCACGACTCCAACGACTACGAAATTAAATTGCAGCGCTCTAAATTTATAAAATACTAGCAAAATGCCCGCTACTTCGTATGCGGAAAGGTTACAAAAAACAAATAAACAATGTTTGATATGGAAATGGCGAACACTGAAAATTTTATTGTACTTATACCAATTTTAATCAATATTTATTGTTATTTAAGTACCGCTTTAGTTCGATTTTCAAAAAAATCAGCCGTATCTCACCCTTACATGTTAACAGCGAGACCAACATTACAATGCTCACACTAAATTCAAGAAATGCAGATTCCAGCACTGTCCCTACACCCAACAACAAATTGAGTGCCATTAAGTACTCTTCGTACCCATAAGTACGATTTTCCAAAACTACCTCAATCCTTCACTTCACCAGTAACCTTAATTCCAAAAAACAGGATTCCAGCGCTATCAGTGCACTTAAATTCAAATTGTACTATTTGGTATATTTCGTGCCCATAAGTACGTATTTCACAAACTACCTTACCAAATTCCAGGATTCCAGCTCTATCCGTCAATTCCAAATTTCAGATTTCCAGATTCCAAATCCCAATACCTAATTTAGTACCCATAAATACGAATTTCCAAAACTACCACAATCCTACACTCCAACAGAAATCTCAATTCCATATTTCAGGATTCTAGGTCTATCCGTTGACCCAAATCCAAATTTAGTGCTTTTCGTATCAATAAGTATGAATTTCCAAAACTACCTCAATCCTACACTTAATCTCATCTCATCAATCACATTAATCTCAATTACGAATTTAAGGTTTCCAGCTCTGTTCGTTCACCCAAATCCAAACTCTACCAAATTTAGTACTTTCCTTACCCTTAAGTAAGAATTTGCAAAACTAACTCCATCTTACACCCCCAACAGCAAGCCTTATTCTAGATTTCATTATTTCAAATCCAAATTTGGTACTTTTTGTACCCATAATTACGAATCTTCAAAACTACTTCCATTTTACACTCCAAATGTAGCCTACGAAGTACGAATTTCCAAATTATCTCAATCCCATACTCTAACATCAATGTTAATTCGAAATTTCAGGGCTGCAGCTCTATCCGTTCACCCTAAATCCAAATTGTACCACTTAGTACTTTTCGTAACTTTAGGTACGAATTTTCAAAATAACTTCCATTCTACAATCCAGCAGTAGCCAATCTTATACTCCAGCAGCAATTTTTATTCCAAATTTCAGAAATTCAGCTCTATCCGATGACCCAAATCTTAATTGGACCAAATTTAATACTTTTTGTAACCCATTAGTACGAATTTCCAAATTATCTCCATCCCATACTACAACATCAATCTTAATTAAAAATTTCAGGAATCCAGCTCTATCCGTTCATCCTTAATCCAAATTGTACAAAGTTTAGTACCATTTAGTACTTGTCGTACCCATAAGTACGAATTTTCAAAATTGCTTCCATTCTACTCTCTAATTAAAATTTCAGGATTCCAGCTCTATCCGTTTGCCCAAATCGTAATTGAACCAAATTCAGTAACATTTAGTACTTTTCGTACCCATAAGAACGAATTTTCAAAACTGCTTCCATTCCACATTCCAACTGCAGCCTTGATTCAAAAATTTCAGGATTCCAGCTCTATCCGTTCAACTTAGGTCCAAATTGTACAAAATTTAGTACCATTTAGTACTTGTCGTACCCATAAGTATGAATTTTCAAAACTGCTTCCATTCTACTCTCTAACAGCAGCCTTAATTCAAATTTCAGGATTCCAGCTCTACCCGTTCGCCCAAATCGTAATTGTACCAAATTAAGTACCATTTAGTATTTTTCGTACCCATAAGAACGAATTTTCAAAACTACTTCCATTCAACCCTCAAACTGTAGCCTTAATTCAAAATTTCAGGATTCCAGCTCTGTCCGTTCAACCTAAATCCAAATTGTACCAAATTTAGTACCATTTAGTATTTTTGGTACCCATTAGTACGAATTTTTAAAACTACAACTATTTTACTCTCCAACAGTAGCCTTAGTTCAAAATTTCAGGATTCTAGCTCTATCCGTTATCCCAAATCATAATTGCACCAAATTTATTACCATTTAGTACTTTTCGTACCCATAAGTACGAATTTTCAAAACTACTTCCATTTTACTCTCCAACAGTAGCCTTAGTTCAAAATTTCAGGATTCCAGCTCTATCCGTTCGCCCCAATCATAAGTGTACCAAATTTAGTACCATTTAGTACTTTTCGTACCCATAAGTACGAATTTTCAAAACTACTTCCATTTTACTCTCCAACAGTAGCCTTAGTTCAAAATTTCAGGATTCCAGCTCTATCCGTTATCCCAAATCATAATTGCACCAAATTTAGTACCATTTAGTACTTTTCGTACCCATAAGTACGAATTTTCAAAACTACTTCCATTTTACTCTCCAACAGTAGCCTTATTTCAAAATTTCAGGATTCCAGCTCTATCCGTTCGCCCCAATCATAAGTGTACCAAATTTAGTACCATTTAGTACAGTACTTTAGTACTGTGTACGAACATGTGTACACTTTTCCAAAACCACCTCCATATGTCCACCGTACCTTTTAACCTTGATTCTCACACCAAATTTCAACCTTTAACCTTTATCCGTTCACAAAACGCGAATTGGCACTAAATTTAGTACACATTAGTACTTTTCGTACACTTATAGTTCGAATTTCTAAAAACCCTTTAGTACATCTTTCTTATTAAACTCCATCAGTGTCCTTCATTCCAAATTTCAAAGTTCTAGCTCTACCGGTTCGCCAAATACGAACGGTACCATTTTTAGTACCTTTTAGTACTTTTCGTACCCTTCCAGTTCGAATTTCAAAACCCAGCCTTATCTGACCCCTTCGGACCATGAGTGATCTACACCAAAACTTCAGGATTCTAGCTTCAGCCGTTTCGTCTGGGCGTTGATGAATCAATCAGTCAGTCAGTCAATCACTTTACTCTTTTATTAATATAGATTGGGTTCTTATATCCTTAGCCTTTAGGTTAAAAAATGTCCCTCATCGAAATAGTGATTTAAAATCTCATATATGTTTTATCAACACAATATAAAAACGTTGCCAAAGCAGTCAAAACCTCAGCCAGGAGAGACAAAAGAAAATATTTTAAAAACCTTGCGGAAGATGCAGAAGCCGCTGCAGGCTCTAACAACATGCGATCATTACACCAACTCATTGGGCGTTTGGCGAACACTTATACATCCCGTACAGCAATAGTTAAAGATGACGGCGGCAATCTAATCACATGCGTCGAAGGCCAAACAAAAAGATGGCGCGAGCACTTTATACGTGTAAGTAATGTGGATACACCAGAGTTACAAGAAAATATTGAACAAAGTCAAATAGAAACCGCTCCTAACTCTGGCATATCAACCGAAACTCCAAGCATTGAAGAGGTGATACACTCTATTGTCAAACTAAAAAGGAACAAGGCACCTGGAGAGGACGGAATTCCTCCAGAACTGCTACAAACAAACCCAGCAGCAGCAGCAGCAATTTTACATCCCCATCTTCAAGCTGCATGGACAAACGAAAGTCTCCCAATCTCATGGACCGAAGGTGCGATAATAAAACTGCCGAAAAAAAAATGAAAAAAAAAAAATGATCTGACCAATTGCGACAATTGGAGAGGTATAACTCTCCTTAACACCATATACAAGATTTTAGCACTGGTCATAAACAATAGATTAGATCCCATCGAAAAACTTTTAAGAGATGAGCAAGCTGGATTCCGCCCACATAGAAACTGCCTGGACCAAACTAACACTTTAAGAATAATTATCGAACAGTCCATTGAGTTCCGAACGCCATTGTACCTAGTGTTCATAGACTTTAGAAAAGCCTTTGACACAATCTCCCGTAGTGCCATATGGAATGCACTAAAAACTAAAGGGGTGCCAGAAAAGATTATATCAATAATAAAGGCAATGTATTCCAACGCATATTTACATGTACGTCACAAGGGCTTAAAGAGTGAACCCTTTACCACAAATGCTGGCGTAAAACAAGGATGCCCACTATCTCCATTGTTATTCGCGGTGGTATTGGACGAAATTATGCTAAAGTTAGAAAAGAAAAAACGCGGTATCGTCTGGAGTTTCAAAAAAAGACTGTAAGATTTGGATTTTGCGGACGACATATGCCTACTTTCGCATAATTTCCATGATATGCAAGGAAAACTGGACGAATTAGTCGCACTGGCAGCGAAAGCAGGTCTTGGAATCAACATAGAAAAGACTCTTGCGATGAGAATTAACTACAGCACAGATGCACCGTTCAAAATTTGTAATAAAAATGTAAGATACGTGGAAAGCTTCTGCTATTTGGGCTGTATAATGTCAGTAACAAATGGAGTAGAAGACGATGTCTGCAACAGACTAAACAAGGCAAGATCTGCATTCGGACGCCTGAGCAAAACCTGGCGCTCAACGCAAATCTCAAAAAACACGAAACTTCGAATTTTCAACTCCTGTGTGAAATCTACTCTCTTGTATGGAAGCGAAACGTGGCTTATGAACAACAACATAAACCAGCGGATACAAGTATTTGTGAACAAATGTCTACGAATAATATGCAGAATATTTTGGCCAAAGACCATATCAAACGAGGACCTGCTCAGGATAACTAGACAAGAACCGATGGCGCGACAAATATGCAGACGAAAATGGAATTGGATTGGCCACACCCTCAGAAAGAACGAGGAGAGTATCCCAAGAATGGCTCTTGAATGGAATCCCCAAGGAAGCAGGAGGCCAGGTCGACCGAAAATGACGTGGCGAAGAACTATTTTGAATTAACTAAAAACCATAAATAAATCTTATGATGATATAAAAATGATATGTAATGATAGGATAGGTTGGAATAATCTTGTAGAAGCACTATGTTCCCAAGTGGAATAAATAAATAAAGGAAAAAAAATATATGTTTTAGAAGTAATCCTATTCATGATTTAAATAATGAAGCGCGCAATAACTCTCAGATAGAAATGGAAATATCATCACGATAATGTTCAATTTATGATACATACTTCCAATCAATTTAAGATACTGAAATTTTCAGAAGAAATGCGGATATCCACTGGTAAATATTCTCTAAAATGTATAGGCATGACATGTACTTAAAATCTACGTATCTGGAAGACAGTACGCTTCCAAAAATCAACTTGTTGAAGGAAAAATTCATGCCTTGTTAGGCATTACATTCCTTGCCAAAGCAGGACATACGGATGTATCCTTAATCAGTAGAGGTATGCTGTGTCGGGTACCTTCCCTACAGAAGCTACAAAATTTTCGCTTAACTGGTGCTCATGATAACTCTGGAAGTAATTTATCGATTTGGTCCATACTTAGATGGACATAGATCATGTTCGAACATGGACTATATCGGTCCACTCCTTCAGGTCATCCCCCACAAAAATTCACAAAAAATATGTGCATCAGGTTGTGTTTGCAGACATTTTGACAAAGTTACAATTTATTAAGAAAATCCATGCTTCCGGAGGTAATGGACCTAAAGCTTTAAATAACCCTGCCGGAACCAACTAAAATGACTGATAAACGCGATACCTCACGAATTGAGTGTATAGTTATGATTCTAGAAGCTAAATATCGGACAACGTCATACAATTTTTGCTTAAGTGCAGTTATAAGGCTGTTTGGTGATCCTTGGAAATTTTTACCGAATGTACTCCTTGTGGTCCTGTTTAAAGAGGTATTATGTGCTTCGTGGAAATTCTAAGCATCGTGATGGTCAAAAAGCTCAAAAGCTAACCAACTAAAATGGCTGGCGGGCGTAATAGCTATGGGAAGGAATTACTAACAAAATTAGGTCCAGTTCGAAAATGGACAATAACAGTACATTCGTTCGTGTACATACTCCAAATCAGTTTATTTGCAAAAAGTAAGCATTTATTCGGAACGTTCACAATCGTGAAGATAAATATCCCAAAAGTTTCAATATTTTTGTCGGCAAATATAAAGCTAAATGCAGTTCTTTACAAACAAAACAATAAATAAACTCATTTATGCCATAGACAGTGCTTCCGTTATGTAACGCTACATCGATATCACTTGCATCAAGGGAGAGGTCACGAGTTGGTTTTCAAGTTTCGTTTTCTTAATTTGTCGGAATATGTTCCCCAGAAATTAATGTATAGACGAAGAATTAAATTTGGATATTTTTCCCACAAAAGTTATGCTCTAGTTTAACCGATAAATATTGTCAGATCAGTACTCAAAATTGTTGGCATCTTCCTTCGTACTCTTACCTCTTTCAAAATTTTGTCAATATTGAACTATACAAATGAACTGCACAAATTAAAACTGTGGTATCACTGTATATATAGGGTGTAACTCTTTTAATTGACCACGAACGTCAACATTATTGACAACAATGGAAAGGTGGAGAAATTGTAATCCAAGTATAACTCACGAGGGCGGAAATTGTCGTTGAGGAATAATGATATAAGTTATATAATAAAAATTTTACTAATTTTAAACAAAAGTTTTGGTGATGGAGGTAGTTCCAAATTTTGGTAGAGGCCCCATATAACGGTGCCTTCCGATATAAGGTTTTTTTGCTACATTTTTTGAACGAATTAGCTGAAATTTGTCATTTGAGATTGTCAATGATCAAAAAACTTCTTCACTAAAAATTGCAAGGATAGGTCCACGTTTTTGGCATATCCCTCATATAACGGTACCTGACCGAATTAGCTGATATCTGACATTTTAGGTTCAAAATGACCAAAAAACTTTTCCACTAAAATTGCCAAGATAGGTCCACGTTTGGGTATAGCCCCCATATAACGGTTCCTCCCGATTTAAGGTATTTTAAGCTTTTTAGCTACACTTTCTGACCGAATTAGCTGATATCTGACATTTAAGGTTCATAATGACCAACAAATTTCTCTACAAAAAATTATCAAGATAGATTCACGTTTTGGTATGTTAAGAAAGAAGAAGGTATGTGTAAGAAATACCGTTTCCCATATTACGGTACTCCCCGATTTTAAGGATTTTTGCTACATTTTCTGACCGATTTAGCTGATGTTTGAGGTTACCAAAGAACAAAAAGCTTCTCTACAAAAAATTATCAAGATAGGTCCAGGTTTTGTATGTTAACGTGATGGCTATATTTATGGCCTCAATTAGTATGTATGAAATACCGTTTCCCATATACCGGTACCTCCCGATTTTCGGTATCTTGACGATTTTATCTACGATTTTTGTACGAACTAGCTGCAATTTGACAATTGAAGCATTTAGCGGCCACGAAACTTCTCCACCAAAAATCGTCCACATTGATCCATTTTTGGGGGATTTAAAGGTTCCAACAAATTGAAGAAATTTTTAGATGAATTTTTTTCCACAAAATTCAAGAATTTGGAGTATCCATGTCGAAAAATTTTTGCACCTACCCTCCACCACCACTGTATTGAAGTAATAATGAACAATTAGTAACTACTAACCACTTTCTCTACGTTAAGTATAATTACTTGGAGGAGAATGGTATCTTAACGGATGATAATCACTTTATACAAATAACTAGCTGACCCGGACCGCGTTGCTGGCCCGCTTTTTTGGGGTTCACTTTTTTAACTTATCTACACATTTATTTATCTACACATTTTTCAAATGTAATTCGAATCATTTTAGTTGTAATTCGAGAATTCCCTTTGTAATTCGAAACAATTCAATTGTAATTCGAATTATTCTATTTGTAATTCGAATTATTTTATTTGTAATTTTAATTATTCCATTTGCAAGCCGAATTATTCCATTTTTAATTCGAAACATTTCATTTGTAATTCGAAAAACTAAATATAAAATCAATGTAACCATTTTTTTAATTTTTAATTTTTTTTTTTAATTTTTTCATTATCATTATCCCATCGAAATGGCTACAATTTAGTTTTTAGTATTCGTTGTGGGTATAAAACATTACCGCATAGAATATTCGGTACAGGTCCATTACTTGAATATAGAACAGCACCTTCCGATTTTCGGTATTTTCAAGGTTTTAATCGTATTATTCAACAGAAATGGCTATATTTGGTATTTAGTCTCCCTTTGGAAGTATCAAATATTTCGGCAGATAATTGTCGGTATAGGTCCAAAACTTCCTCAATCCAACAATAACAATAATATTAATTCCAAATTTCATGTTTCCAGGTCTATCCGTTCACCCAAATCCAAATTGTACCAAATTTAGTACCATTTAGGACTTTTCGTACACATAAGTACGAATTTCCAAAACTACCTCCATATCTCAATCCTGCACTCCAAATGTTAATTCCAAATTTCAGGTTACCAGCTCTATGGGTTCACCCAAATCCAAATTGTACTAAATTTAGTACCGTTTAGTACTTTTCGTATAATAAGTACGAATTTCCAGAATCATTTCCTTACATCAACACCATTTTCCAACCTTGATTCCATACCAAATTCCAAGATTCTATCAATATCCGTTCAATATATACAATTTGTACTGAATTTAGTAACTTGTAGTACTTTTCGTACACTTATAGGTCGGATTTTTAAAAACCCTTTGTGAATTTTTCTAATTCACCATCAGTGACTTTCATTCCAAATTTCAGAATTCCAGCCCTTCCCGTTTGACTAATACAAAGCGTACCATATTTAGTAATTTTTAGTACTTTTCGTACCCTTCTTGTTCGAATTTCCAAGAACCTAGCCTTATCTCAACCCTACACACCAACAACAACCCACACTCAAAATTTCAAGCTTCTAGCTTCAGCCGTTTCGTCTGGGCGATGATCTGTCAGTCAGTTACTCACTCACTCAATTATCACTTAGCTCTTTTATATATATAGATTTTCTGTGTGTCGGTTTTCTACCCATTGAGATTCCAAAATACCAAGTTACATCCACTTTGGAAGGAAAATGTAGCAACGCTCATTAAAAGAGCTCATTGTTGTTCTTTCTATCGTCTGACTAAACACAATACAAAATTATAGCAATCTCTGTTCGAAAATATGACAAAAACCCATCGATATACATTAAATTGGGCAATACCGGTCCATGAAGTTTAGATTAAATCCGCATGTATGTATATGAATAGTTGTTGCGAAAAAGTTTTCTATCTTCTGGGAACACAAAATTCCAATCAACAGCTAATTCGATATGAAAATCGTCTTAAATTGGGGGTACTCTTACATGGGGCCCTCGACAATACGTGGACGTATGCTTTCTGATTTTTTGCAAGGAATGCTTTGTACCCGTTATAATATGTTTAAATGTTTTCAAAATGTCGAAATTCACAAATTTCTGGGGGAAATTTTATACTCCACTTCCAGTGGTATATTGAGGCCGCAACCTTCAAAATACCGAAAAACGCGAGGTACCGTTCTATGAGAACTATATGAAGACGTGGACCTATACCGAGAAATTTCAGGTTTAAAATTGTATACCCCTAACGAAGACCAAATTCCCCATTTTAGCCATTTTGGTGGGATATTGAGTCTAAATCCTTCAAAACACCGAAAATCGGCGGGAACCGTTCTACACGCAGAGAAAACATATTTTTCGGTTTTGTTGGAACAAAAATATCTATTTTGGTTCCAAAAATGTGTTGGTTTTGTACAAACATTGTAATCCAAATCCAAAAATACCATCTTTTGTTCCGAACATAGAAAACAAAAACAACTTTCGAATTTCCGCAATATTGTAAAAATCGTTAACAATACCGATTGTAGCAACAACCATAATCTACATTTTTTACAAACCATATTGTCAGCCCTGAAAACCAGATACTAAATTTTTTGATTTGAGAGTATATACTTCTCATATACACTTTCCACACAAATTTGATATAAATACGCGATGTATAATATTACAAGCTTTGATGAACGCAATACATGGTTTGCTACTTTAGCTGACAACAAAGACAAACAAAAAGCCACAAGCAGCCACCACAAAATAAGGAATAATTAAACACCATAACAAACATGAAAAGGAAAGAAGAATGAAATAAAGAAGAAGAATGAAACAAAACAGAAATAAATAAAAACAAGAGTCTCATTGTTGGTATACATACACACAAAAACAAAGATACCCAGCTAACAATTTTTTCCGATTTTTTTCCGAATTCGGAACGAAACTCTGCACAAGTATGCGATTCTGATGTCGAATTCGTTCAGAAATCGGAACAAAATTGTGTGAAGGTGCCCACGAATTCGGAAACTTTTATCGGAAAAAAATCGGAAGGAATATTAGAGTTTCTTTCCGAATTCTGAACGAATTCGCAAAAAAACTCGAATGAAAAAAAGGGAAATTTCGATTATCTGCACAATTTCGGAAAAAACTCGGAAGGAACATTCGAAAATCGGAAAAAATTCGGAAGATTATCGGATGTTTGATCCGATATTCGGAAAAAAATCGGAAAATTATCGGATGTTTGATCCGATATTCGGTAAAAAATCGGAAGATTATCGGATGTTTGATCCGATATTCGGAAAAAAATCGGAAGATTATCGGATGTTTGATCCGATATTCGGAAAAAAATCGGAAGATTATCGGATATTTTATCCGATATATGGAAAAAAATCTTAAAATTTTCGTAAGGTTTTATCCGAAAATCAGAAAAAAATCCGGTGATTTATATTTCGGAAAATGTTCGGATGTTTAATGCTAATTTTTTTATTCTTTATTTCATCATCTTCACAAGTTGGATTTAATAGTATTCATTGCTGCTGCCCGCTGATATTGTGTGTTTGCAAAATTATAAAACACAACTTTTCCTAATAAAGTTTCCATGTGTCATCACGATGTTGTTCTTTATTTGGCGTATCTAAAATATAATTAACAATATTTCTTATTATAAACAGCTTTTTACAAAATGTGTATGCAAACTTCCAATTTTAATTTGTTTTAAAACACACAATAATTTGTTCCGCTACGTCTTACTCACTTAACTGCTGCGAAATAACTAAAAAACAAGGTACAGCATGCAAACAAAGCAAAGAAATTTCCCTTGTCGCTGGCGCTGTTTGTATACAATCAACTCTCAACCAGAGTTCGGGATTTTTGCTCGCGAGAAAAATACACAGATAAAAAATTCTTTCAGATTATGTGCAGAGTACTCGGAAACTAATCGGAAAGAAAGGTTACGAAATCTCGGAAAAAAAATCTGATATCAGAGCCATCGGCAAAAATTGTTGCCTTTATAAAGGCAGCATGTCATACAAACACCACAACTCACCAAAATTGTTTTTTTTCAACACGGCATCGAATAGCGAGAGAAGAGAAAAAAAAATTTTCGAAGAAAAGAGAGAAATATTGTTCAGTTGACACAAACTATTTTTGGATTTAACAAAAACGATTGTTGGATTCACAATACTACATAAGGATTCCAACAATATGTTAACAATACATATTTTGCTCTTGGAATATTGTTGGATCAAACATATTTTTTTCTCTGCGTGTATGGTGGCTATATTAAGACGTTGACATATACCGACAAATTTCAGGTGGAAATTTTTTTAGCCCCAACGAAGACTAAATACAAAATCGAGACATTTCATTGATATACGGAGGCTAAAACTTCGATAATACCGAAAATCGAAAGGTACCGTTCTATGGGGGCTATATGAAGATGTTAGCCTATACCGACAAATTTCAGTTGGAAAGTTTTATACCCCAAAAGAAGACCAAACGCGTACCGATACCGGCAAATTTCTGTGGAAAAGTTTCGTAGCCCAGAAGAGGACTTAATACCAAATTCCATTTTGTTAGTATAATATATCTTAAACCTTCGAAATTTCGAAAGATACCGTCCTATGAAAAATCTTCAAACATCATCAACATGTTCAAAAACTAGGTTTGGTTACCGTTTAAAACAATTTATTCGCAGATATTTATTTCAATGAGACTGACTACATAAAATATACAACCCACAGCAATAAATCTAACACAATTTCACTTAAATGCCGCTTTAAAACAGCTTTCACAAGATTCACAAGTTTTCGCTATGGTTATTGAGTTTCAGCAAGGTAAAAGTTGAATGAATTGAATCATCCTAAGCTGACTGACTATCCGTTAAAAGAGGGCATTAATAAGACGTTAAGAAAACTGGAAAACTGGAATTTTGTACAACGAGAAAGATACAATTCTCATTTTATCTTGAAAATGTTTCAAAGAAGATTTTCATTCATTAACAATCCTAACCAAAATTTTGGATGTTTATGTTAGCAAAAATTTTTTATGTAGACTATTTAAATGGCGTAAGACTTCTTGTCCAATTTGCGCTTTTTTAGAGCACTTTGCACAATAAGTCGGAGATCCCCTTTAGGAATACTTCAGAAGTAGGTTATAACTCCTAACTACAGTATATAAAATTTTAAAAAATAATGTTTATACCCTACACCACTATGTGGAAAGGGTATTATAAGTTTGTTTTGGTAAAAATTCATGTAACACCGCGAAATATTCGTCGGAGACCCCCAATGTGGTATACCAATCTTCATATCTCGGCGAGATAAAGCGATTTTGAGATGTGTGTCCGTCCGTCCGTCCGTGTGTCCGTCTGTCCATTATAAATTGTAATCAAACTCCAGGCCGCAATTATGGACCGATCGTCATGAAACTTGGTATGGAGGTCGGTTTACATCAGAATAGATCGCTATTTTAATTGGTGATGATCATGAAATATTTAGCGGGTGAAATGGACCAAAAACATAATTTTTATCCGATTTTGTAGCTTCTCTGTAGGCCGCAGTAATAGTCCGATCGCCTCGAAAAATTAAATAAAGTAAGAGTATGTGCCAAAGAAAAACCTTGCAATTAGAGATGGCGATCAGATAATATTTAGAGGGTTAAATGGACCACAACTTTTGTGTGAAAATTGTGAAAATTTTTAATATACAGCTTATATCTTTTTTCCTGGAAGAGACATTCCGGGCAAATAAGCTATACTTGGAAGAGGAAAGCTTGACCTTTCCATTGATGCCAATTACGTTGATTAACGTGCTCAGATAACAGAGTTACAGCCTAATATATCCAGTTTTTTGCTGGAAGTGTAATCAAAAACACTCTAGAGGTCGCAATTATAGCTCAATAGTCACGAAATTTTGCACGAGGTAAGGGTTTAGGTCGAAGAAGGTGCCTACAATTTTGGATGATGATCCGATATTAGTTAGCGAGTGAAATTGACCATTACTTTTGTATAAAAATATACACATTTTATTTTTGGTCCATATTTTAACTCCTGGAGGGCATATACCGGCAAAATAGCCTACATATGGAAGAATAAATACTGACATTTCCCCTGATGCAAATTGCAATAATGTGTCTGCTAGATAACGGGTCTACTGGCTCATATATAATGGGTTTTGTATAGAGAACCACAATTTCCTCTCATACTACAAATTGTCTCAATCATGACAGAGATATTTTCAGTTCAGCTGTCCAATTGAACTTGTATACAAATATTGCAACATGCGGTCGCTTCGCCACCTATCTTATACCCTTAGCCTTTAGGGTAATACCAAATATGCAAAATACGACCAAAGATGTGCCCATCGAAAAAATGGTTTTTGACCCCAAGTATATTTGGACGAAATTCGTTTCAAACAATTTGGAGACGAGTTAGCCCTGTCCGTTCATCTGTCTGTCTTACTAGCTGGCTGGTGCGCACGATAACTCCCAAACGGATCTACCGATTCGAACCAAATTTTGCACTTTTTATTTTTTTGGCAAAACTTAGTTTAATTTCCTTCGGGCACCTCCCCCACGAAGGTTAAAAAAATTTCTGAAAAATTGTGTGAACGATAACTGTGGAAGTGCGAAATCGATTTGGTCCAAACTTTCCACATATTATTATTCCTTCCAGATATTTATCGGGTAAGACTATATCGGTCCACACCTTCGAGTACCTTCCACACAAAATTTGAAAAAGTGAAATTTAAGAGTCTTGTCGAATCGTTTTTAATTTTTTTAGCAGATTGTCCTTGCATACCTCCAGGGATTATGGCCGAAAAGGTCCAAAAAACTCTGAAAAAGAAGCAAGAAACCTTACTAAAATGGCAAATCCGCAAGATAACTCTCAAGGGGATTTTCTGATTGGTCCAAACTTTGCACATCCTATTATTTCATTAAGTAATGTATCAGGTTGGAATGTGGACTATATCGGTCCCGAGCTTCGAGTACCTTCTACACAAAATTTGGGAAACGTGCAGTTTGCGGTCCTATCTCGGATCTATTTGAATTGTTTGAAGTAGAATTTTTCCGGAGTAAGGCCATACTTCCTGAGATAATGGTCCAAAATTTCCAAAAATAATTCTCAAACTTTTTCAAAAATCAAAAGCTAGCTTACTACAATTGATTTGGTATAGCCTTCCATTACGATATCTACAAAATACAAAATATATAGATTTTTTTATACGGCATAATTATTGTGTTTGTTTATTTTTTGGTCAGATGCTGAGGGTATATCACCGTTAGCGGAGCTGACTTATACTATCTTACTTGGTGTGTAAATGAATATGAGAAATTTTGGGATTTATAAATTTGTTTGCATGCAAATTATTTGAAATTCTATTCATTATTAGTTATTTCTATCGGTATAAAATATGTATATAACCACAATGAACTATTTTTGAAATGCCCTAAAAATCACAAAACTGCGTGCATTACCAAGCATATGTGAGGACGATAGATCTTTAATAAACCCACAATCAATGTGAAATTTCCAATTTTGGCATATTTTTTAGAAATGTATAATTTATATAATTGTTCCACAAATATCACAGTAGGGACAAGGGAGGCTTATCTTATACCAATGGATTCATGTTATGTAATTGATATGTGACGTATTTTTTATCGCCGAATCCAAAAGGCGTGTCCTAAGTTGCCACTTGTAGAGAAGTTTTTCATGGCTGAAATAATCAGGAAGTATCGGCAGCATTACAAAGGAGTATTATGCCACCGTTGAAAATTTGATGTGGCCAGGCCTGGGAATCATACCCGTACATTCAGCGTGCGAAGTGGTTGCACATAGCTAATTCTTATAGGTTGTGGTGTAGGGTATCACATGGTCGGCCCCGTCCGACTATAGCCTTTGCTTACTTGTTTTTGTTTACCTTTATTTATTTCAGCATAGAGAACATAGCCAAAACAGTTGTAACGCTTTGGATATTATAACTATACGATTTCTTAGGAAATCCACAGTTTGTAATTTCTTATAGCCCCAATTTTTTTGAGTACGTTATGAAAAGAAAATGGGATTAGTTGAGAATTGATCTATGCACTGGGAATTTGGGGACATCGTGGTGTCATACACATGTTTTTTTGGTTTTTTTTGTATCGAAGGTAGAATTCAGTTATAAAAGTGATGAAAACACGCCGAGACACGTGTCTTCTTTTTTGGTCCTCTATCACGCTGCGGTGTCAGTGTTATTATGGTTTCCACGAGATCTGTTAACATGAAAATTCTAGCGACAAAACGTGGGTTTGTTAATAGACCAATTCTGGGGCCTAATCGTGGGTGTGTTCATGGGCAACTTCTGACTTCCAATCACGGTCCTGTTTATATTAATATTCTGGATTCCAAACTGTATCTTTTAAATATATATATTCTGGCGACCAGACGTCAGTTTGTTTATAGAAAAGTTATGGCATCCAATCGTGTTTATTTTAACATAGAAACTCTGGCGCGCAAATGAGTTATTTTCATAGAGAAACATCATGGATATTTTCAATGACAAATGCTGGCGACCAAATATTGAAATTTCATGCGAAATTCGGGCGTCCAATCATTGTTATTTTCATAAAGAAACCAATTGTAGTTATTACCACACAGATATGGTGGAGACTAAACCTTAAAAAAAGAAATGTTGTTTCCTAATCGTAAATCGTATCATAAAGAATGTCTGAAATCCAATAGAGGTTGTGTTGATAGAGAACTAATGCTGAGCAATAGTGAGTCTATCGTCATGAAATTCTGGCGATCAATCGTGGGTTTCTTAGTGCTAAGTTCTGTGGTCCAATCGTGCGTCTGGCGATACACTTATTGTGGCATTCAATCGTTGGTCTTAAATTGTTCAGGAGCAAGCAAACTCTGGCAACCAGTCTTGAATTCTTTTAAAATGAAATTCTGGCGCCCAATCCAAGGTCTAAACATTTATACAAATACCCTTAGGTTGTGTAAAGAATTCTTCTTTGAGCAAAAATCCATGAAAACAATTTTGACCAATCTAAATTTTTTATACCATCAGCCTTTAGGCTAATGAGGAAATTTAGACACTTTCCTACGGCCAGAATGTGGCTCATCGAATTAAAGGTTTTAGACCCCAAGTATGTTTGGACGAAACCCGTTTCAGACAATTTGAAGTCAAGTTAGCGATGTCCGTCCGTCTGTCTGGATGACTGGAAAGCCCGATAACACTCGAACGGATCAACCCATTCTATCCAAAATTCGGCCCTTGTAATATTTTGTCCCAACTAAAATCAAGTTCGAAGATGGACTATATTGGTCCACTGCTTTGGAAACCTTCCACAGAAAATTTCCAAAATTTTCAGAATAGTGCAGTTTAAGACCTGTAATGGGATTCTCTAGGGCATTTTTGGTTACCGACAAAAATCTGTCAAATTAAAACGCAAAATTGTGAATAAAAAGTTCAAATAAGGGCCCCTATTTCGACAGTACAAGTTTTTTCTCAGGGGCAAGTCCATACTTCCTCAGAAAATGACCCAGAAGCTGTAAAAAACGCCTACAGCCATCATGTGCTGTGGCTTGTGCGTTGGTCCATACTTAGAATATCGTAATATTTCTGCGAGTCTTCGATAAAGTTCGAAGATTGTGCTTATCGGCCCACTCCTTCCGGTACTTTCCCCACAAAAGTTCAAACATTTTCGTTAAAATTGTACGCTCGATATTTTTAAGCAGAGTAAGCGATTTGTTCCAAACTTTCGATTTAGTAATACTTTGTCCAAACGTAGTTTAAGCTCGAAAATGGGCCGTATCGATGCGCTCTTTAGGGCAACTCCCTCACAAAGGTTCAACATTTTTGTTTAAGTGCAGTTTAAGCTCTGTTCGAAGATCCTTTGAAAATTGTTACCGAAGATACTCCTTGTGGTCCTGTCTGCAGCGATGTTATGTTTTTCATGGGAAGTCTATCTTTCCTGCCATAATGGTCCAACAGCTCTAAATTATACGGTGACCAACTGAAAATACTGGTGGGCGCAATAGGAATTGTGGAATTGTGATCACTAATCCAAATCCATATTTTGTCGGCAAGTTCACACGTCCAAAAATGGCCACAAATTTCTGAAAATTCTTTAACTACATAATTTTTGGTGAAAAGTATTTTGGTGGGGTATTCGATCTGTCCATCCAATTCAAACAGGCTAAGGATATATCCCTACCTCGTTGACATTTTGAGAAACAATAATCGGTTTCCCACAGGGTTTCGGAGTCGAGGTATTTTTGGCTCGACTCCGACTCCGAGAGTGAATTCCTATACCACTAGAAGTGAATAAAATATGCAAAAACTTTTAACTTTTTCGTATATTTTGGCCTATATAGGCTAATGTGTTAGTTTATCCTTACATATTGATTAGAAAGGACATTCATTCGAATACATTCGAACATATCAATATTGTTTCTGCCGAATATTACAATGAAAAACAGCAAAGTTAGAAAGTTTTTGTCGGGTTTCCTTTTTTTGCACGAGAATATTCTGGAGGGAATTCTTCCTCTTCTACAAGTAGACCTTTGTGAGAAGACCTGTAAGACTTCTGACGAAAGATGTTAAAGGTCCAATCTTAATTCGATTGTCATACATCTTTACTTTTAATTAACTTTACTTAAAGAGACTTTACTTTTGTTTGCAAAAATGTAAAGAAATTGGATCAACAAAATAGGAATGAATAGAGGATAGTAAATATCCCGTAAATTGTCCCTTAACTTAGTATAATATACCGTTTGCATATATGTTTTCTTATACCCTTCTTTTAAAATAAATAATGATTTAAAAAAATGTTCTTGTTCAAAATTTAATGTTATATTTCTATTACGTGGAAAAAATTTTGCCCGGAGTCGGAGTCGAGTTATTTTTTCGACTCAGACTCCGACTCCAGCAAAATTGCTCGACTCCGACTCGTAGACTCCGACTCCGAAACCCTGGTTTCCCATCAGTTTTTTCGTGAGTCTTCGCAAAGTCCTTTACCGAAGATGGAAAAAGAATAGTTTCTAGAAATATGCACCCATCGGAAGAACTATTTTGTACCATGCGCCCTGTTTTACACAAATAGAATTGTGGGTTTCTATGGCGAAGGTCACACTAGCGCTGTTTCAACATGGCGACTTCGAGTTAATAGGCGAGGGGTATGAGGTAGTGAAACCGCTGTACATGGTTTTCTGTGTTTGCGATGTAAATTCTTCCTATTATTCGTTTCAAAAAACTCGCTAGTGTGACCAAAGCCTATGCTAGATGCAATCGTTTTAATCCGTCTTTCTGCTTTTGTTCAAAGAAAAATCGACAGAAAAAGTGCAAAATACGGCTTATTTTCTGAAGTAAATTTGTAGCAAGAAACCAGTTGAAAATAATCTTAAAGAACACAAATTATATCATAAAAACTGGTTGATATAGTTTTTATACGAATTTTAAACATAATAAAGAATTTGTAATTGTTATGTTACTATTTGAATAGTTAATTACAAAAACGTGTTAAAGAAAATATACAAAAATTGAAAACCACAAAGATTAAAGAACGATTTCATCTTTCGTTGTTGAATAGCTCTTATCACAAATTTCAAAACCAATACATCACAAGAATTGTTTTTCTAGATGTTGTTCATAAGCCAAAGTATTGGACGTTGGCATGTTTTATTTTATGCAATTTTGGTTTAAGGGCCAAGAAACGGTCAAAATGACGATAAATCGTCAAATTCGGCAACCCTGGGGCTATATCAAAAAGTGGACCTATATAAACAATTTTTGGTAGAACTGTTTTTTAGCCTCGTGAAACACAAACAACCAAATGACAACCGATTCGGTGGTCAAATGGGACTAATACATTCAAAATATCTTAAAGTGATGCGTACTATATATATGAGGCATTATATGGGGGCTATACCAAAACGTGGACCTACATAGCCCGTTTTCAATACCAAAAGTTTTACGTACATACAATAGAGTTTACCAAAATTTGAAATTTTAATGCTATAGGGTATCGGTCATTTTGCATCAGCTATAGCATTCACGTCACGGAGTTAAACGGAGTTAAACGTGTTAACTGGACCTGCTTTGTCAATAGTCCATTATCCATTTTTATACCCTCAGCATTTATGCTAACGAGGCACCGTGGTCGATTTGAAATATTTAGGCGGCCAAAAATATTTTTGGACGTTAATGGCTTCGAAAGACAGTATTTTTAAAAAATATGTATTTATTTAACAAAATAAATAAGAAAAACATATATTTTATAATAAAAACACATTTTATTTTCATAAATCATAAATAAATAAAAATTATAAATAAATTAAATTGTCTTATTAAAAGATGTTTCCATCTCGACTTCTTCGTGCTCAATACATGATTGTATGTGGAGCTCGGCAGGTTCTAATAGTTCTATAACTTCACTGGAAAACATCTTGTGTGGAGTTTTCTTTAACGATCTTTCACTCCTTATGAGTGGATCTGAAGTAAGAAGCAATGTTTGATAAATATCGCGGTTGCATTCTTCCCTTGAAAATTTTCTTGAAAAATTCTGCTTAAATTATTGAAATCTTTGGAAGTGGCGCCACATATATAGCAGCGGCTAGTTGAGGTCGTGTTGGTTACAGCATTGCAAACTTTGCCATCAACCATGGTCATTTTTAAAATGTGAGTATAAGCAAATTCTTTTCCATCAATATTTACTTGTGTAGGAGTGAGGTTCTTAATTTCATTTTGCACATAACTTATTTCCTCCTTTGTTACATCTGTAGTTTCTTTCACATACCGAAAATCGTGGTGATGATGGTGTTGGGTTTTGCCACAACATTTTATTGTTTTCTTTACCACAAATAATTTGAAATGGGACAAAAGAACTCAAAAATATACTAGCATCGGATTCGGCGTCTTCCGAGAATTTTTGTTTGTACCGTGCTTGTTGTGACCCGTCACACCCCCATTTATAAATTATCGTTAATGAATTTCTTTCAATTTCGTTAAGGGTTGATAACACTTCTTCCATTAGGCATTGTAAATTAATTTCTGCGCTGGTAGCCGTTACTCGCAATGCCGTCTTTGGTGGGTAGCATTCTTGTTTTGCTTTCAACAAAAGGTCGTAACAAGGGTAATGCTTTGGGTTAGTTGCCCTTATTATTTCATATTGTCGTCTTGTTAGATCAGCTTCTACGAACATTTTGAGTGCTTGGAACGGGGTCAAAGGAGCAATTGTTTCACTGGTCTTGGAATAAGCTTTTCTATATTTACTAGCCTTTGTTGGTGATTTTCCTATTTCTTTGAGCAATTTTAAGGCAGTTCTTTTTCCATTCGTTTGCAATACGACTTGTGCGGCATGTATAATCATTTCATCATCAGTTTTTATACCCTCCACCATAGTATGGAGGGTATATTAAGTTTGTTTTTCCGTTTGTAACGCATTGAAATACTCATTTGCGACCCTATAAAGTGTATATATTCTTGATCAGGGTAAAATTGAGTCGATCTGTGCACGTCCGTCCGTCCGTCCGTCTGTGGTAATCACTCTAGCATCCACAAAAATGGAGATAGGACGCTGAAATTTTGGGAAAATGCGTCTTTTGTTTGCAGGCAGGTCAAGTTCGATGATGGGCTATATCGGTCCACGTTTTGGTATAGCCCCCATATAACGGTACCCCCCGATTTACGGTATTTTGACGTTTTTAGCTACATTTTCAGACCGATTTAGCTATAATTTGACATTTAGGGTTCTTAAGTGTAAGTAAACTTATATAACAAAAGTTGTGGACATAGGTCCACGTTTTGGTATAGCCCCCATATAACGGTACCCCCGATTTACGGTATTTTGACGCTTTTAGCTATATTTTCAGACCGATATAGCTATAATTTGACATTTAGGGTTCTTAAATGTCAATAAACTTATATAACAAAAGTTGTGGACATAGGTCCACGTTTTGGTATAGCCCCCATATAACGGTACCCCCCGATTTACGGTATTTTCCCGTTTTTAGCTACATTTTCAGTCCGATTTATCTAAAATGTGACATTTATGGTTATTAAGTGTCAATAAACTTATATAACAAAAGTTGTGGGCATAGGTCCACGTTTTGGTATAGCCCCCCATATAACGGTACCCCCGATTTATATTTATAACAAAACTAGTGGACATAGATCAATGTTTTGGAATATCCCATATATAACGTTACTGCCCGATTTCGGGTATTTTGACGATTTAAGTCGCATTTCTAGACCGAATTAGCTATTATTTGATATTTAGGGTTCTTAGTGACCAAAAAACGTATACTCGTAAAAATTATGTACATAGGTACATGTTTAGGTATAGCCCCATATAACGGTACCTCCTGATTTTCGGTATTTTGAGATATTTACCTACAAGTTTTAACCGAATTAGCTGTAATTTGAACATTTGACATTTGAAGTTCTTAGTGGTCACCACACCTCTCCACCAAAATTGTCTGAAATTTTGGGAAAATGCGTATTTTGTTTGCAGGCAGGTCAAGTTGGATGATGGGCTTTATCCATTTACGGTATTTTGACGTTTTTAGCTACATTTTCAGACCGATGTAGCTATAATTTGACATTTAGGGTTCCTTAATGTCAATAAACTTATAAAACAAAACTTGTGGACATAGGTCCACGTTTTGGTGTAGCCCCTATATAACAGTACCCCCGACTTATGGCATTTTGACGTTTTTAGTTACATTTACAGACCGATTTAGCTATAAATTGGCATGTAGTGCTCTTAAATGCCAATAAACTTATATAACTAGTGGACATAGGTCCATATTTTGGAATAGCCCACATATAACGTTACCGCACGATTTCAAGTATTTTGACATTTAAATTCACATTTCTAGACCGAATTATCTATTATTTAATATTTAGGGTTCTTAGTGACCAAAAAACTTATATTCGAAATAATTATGAACGTAGGTGCATGTTTTGGTATAGCCCCATATAACGGTACCTCGGTATAACGGATTTCGGTATCCCCATATAACGGATTTTCGGTATTTTGAGAATTTTAGCTACAAGTTTTAACCTCCCAATTTTCAGTAATTTGCAATTTTAGCTAAAATTTTTAACCGAACTAACTGTAATTTGACATTTGAAGGTTGTAGTGGTCACCACACATCTGCATCAACAATTTTCAACATAGCCCTAATATAACGATACTTTCCGATTTTCGGTACTTTGAGAATTTTACTTAAAACGTTTAACAGAATGTAGGTCCATGTTTTGGTATAGCCCCAAAACAAACCTCCCGATTTTCCGTACCTTAGCTTTATTTTTTGGACGAATTTTCTGTAATTTGAAATTTAAAAGCCAACAAAAAATGTTCATTTAAGTTCATATTTTCGTATAGCCCACATACCTCCGAACTAGCTGTTAATGACATTTGAAGTTCCCACGTTATGTACCGATTTTCGGTATTTTGAGGATTCTAGCTACAATTTTTAACCGAATTAGGAGTTATTTGACATTAAAGGCTCCCATCAAAAGCTGTCAACATAGGTCCATGTTTTATTATAACCCCTATATAACGGTACCTCCCAATTTCGAGCCCACCAAACATTGTCAACATACAAAGTTAGATATAGGCACCATAAAAAAGGGCCTACCGAATGAAACATTTTATGTACATTATCTGACATTTTAACGTTCCCACTTAAAGTTGGGGACTGGAATGAAAACTATTCCATTTTAGTTCAGATTATTTTATGGTGGAGGGAATGAAAAGTTCGGCCCGGCCGAACTTAACGCTTTTTTACTTGTTCTTCTCTTGCTTCGTTCACTCGAATCCAAAAATGATTTGCTCGGACGACCTGGTTGATTAAGCGAATGCACTGGTATATCAAAAGTGCCTTCCAGCCACTTCTGGTTGTTTTTCATAAAAACGTCTTCAAATTTATGAGCTTTTAGCCATCTCCTTTTATATTCGTTTTTGATGCAGGAAAATTTATGCTTAAGGTTCTTTTTTCTTTCCACAGTGTCTCCGCAAGACAATAGCAAGTGGTTTTCTAAAAACTCCAATTTCTCATCCAAACTTGGTAAATTTTGTAGTTGCATTTGCTCAAACAGACATTTACGGGTCACTATTTTCACCCCCGATGAACTAGGTATCTCCATAGTTAACAAAAAACATAAAATAAAAAAATGTTTTTTTTTAATTTTTTTTTAACAAAATACTTTGAACTGCTGTATTTAAGAAATAGGCGGGACTCTGCGGCTTTTGTTTCTTTATAGAAAAGCTGAATATGTAACGTATTTAATAAACAAAAAAATATGACCCGGACGAATCCTGATCCACAACAAAATTGCTTTTGAAATTAAAAAAATTAATTTTTTTTCTGTGAAAAAGAGGGTATGTTCAACTACCGAAAAATATAACGAAAGTTAAAAATTAAAGATAAAACTATTATTTATTTAATAGAAGCTTACTTAAGCTATAGGAATCACTACCACTTTCACTTCACTACACAACTTAAAATAATAATATATGCGTATTGCAAAATTTGATATAATTTGGGCGCACAAATAGAAATACGTATCAAGTCAACGATCAAATTGCGTCTAACTGCACGGAATTGGTGACGTATGTTTTTTTTTTAAAAAAAGGTGGGGGTAATTCGCGGAAGTGTTTACTATACCTAGTATTCAAAATTTTGTGCCTAGCTAGTATTTAGAATTTTGGACTTTTGGCCGCCTAATTACTCAATATCTACCTATGTGCGAGGATATATACACTTTCATACGGGCAAAATGTGCCTCATCGAAATAATGATTTTAGACCCCAAGTATGTTTGGACGAAATCCGTTTCAGACAATTTGGAGTCGATTTAGCAATGTCTGTCTGTCTGGCTGGATGGTGCGCACTATAACTCTCGAACAGATAAACCGACACGGTCCAAAATTTGGGTATCGTAATAATTTAACTATACATAGTTTAAGTTCAAAGAAGGGCCATATCGGTCCTCGGGTACCTCCCCCACAAAAGTTCGAACATTTTCGGAAATTTGTGCGCACGATAACTCTTGAAGCAAATAACCAGGGTTTCGGAGTCGAGGTATTTTAGGCTCGACTCCGACTCCGACTCCAGACGATTTTTTTTCACGACTCCGGCTCCGACTCCGACTCCGGGTCGACTCCGAGAGTGAATTCCTATACCAATAAAAATTAATAAAATGTGCACAAATTTTTAACATTTTCCTATATTTTGGTCTATATAGGCTAATGTGTTAGTTTTTCCTTACATATTCATTAGATAGGGCATTCTTTCGAATACATTCAAATATATCAATATTGATTCTGCCGAATCTTACATTAAAAATAGCAAAGTTAGAAAGTTTTTGACGGTTTTCCTTTTTTTGGACGAGTATATAATCGACGGAATTCTTCCACGTGGGATAATCTTTAAGCTTTCAAAGGGCAAAGGGACAATACAAATCACAAGGACTGCATACAAGCCAACATTTTTGTGTGCTTAGCTTTAAAGGAGACCCCTAGTTGTAAAGATCAATAACCATTTTTATGATTTTTTTCCGTGGAAACTGTGTAACTTTTTGGCAGATTTTTTCTTTAACTGAAAGAGAAAAATATTACGAAGTTTTGAGCTCGTATACGAAACCCTGTTTTTATTAAAGCATTTTGCGATGCCAACTCCAGCTCGAAAACCAATAAACCAATTGTCATATATTTTTGTGGCCGATTTCGAGAAAAACACGGTTTATATGCTGCATACAAAATAAAATAAATTGTTCCCATCCAACGCTCATACTAAGGCAATATTGCTCCGATCGACTTAAAAACACATATATTCTATGCTTTATTATACTTACTTACTACTTTTTTCTAAAATGTATAAGTAGGGATCACCCCTTAAAAAAAAACTCAACGCTTACATTTTGAACTTTGGTGTGGAGTGGATAATTTTATATAGGTAATCTATTAATTATATATGATATTCGGATGGTTACGCTTCTGAATTACGGCATAATAGATTCGTTGTTGACAAACGGCGAATCTTTTTTTCTAGGATTCATTATATACTCAATGAGGGCCTTAGATGTGGACATTCAAATAACCGGATCTGTCCGCCAGGAACAGATATAGTTCATGTGTATCCGAGTACGAAATTTACCGAAATACATAAACATACGTTTTTTTTTTTGAGAAAGTAACAAGTAAAACTGATAAAGGACGATAAAAACGTGACAATATCGATTTCTTCTTCGAATGAAGATTTTTGTAGAAAATTTCATTTTGTTTTACTTTTTCAGTTCAAGAACAAAAAGGACATGGAAGGAACTGTGCTAGAAGGGCAGCATATTCGACAGAAAGTTTCCTCATTCTATTTAACTGGAAACATGTCATCTAAAATTGATGAAACTATATCTCCAAACAGAGATATATCAATGATTGATGGGGGTCAATCAAAAATTCAAACTCAGAAATTGCAGCTATGGGATCCTTTGGGTTCTCAATTGGGGCTTTCATTCTGAAAAGGAATTTTTCCACCCCCACGATCTTGACTTCCATTTTGTATCACAGGGTATTCAGTTAGATTTCCCATAGAGACCACAATGTCTTTAATATATGACAACGAAGACTTCTTATAAAAAATATGAGAATACCAATAGACCTTTGTGAGAAGACTAGTGGTCGTTCTGACGAAAGACGTTAAACGTCCAATCATAATTCGATTGTCATAGAACTTTACTTTTGTTTGCAAAAAAGTAAAGAATCAATTGGATCAACAAAATAGGGATGAATAGACTACACTTCAGAGGATAGTAAATATCCTGTGACTTGTCCTTTAACTTAGTATACAGTTTGCATATATCAAGCTTTTTGTAGAAAATTAACTTATGCTGAAACTGAGGTATGGGGTATTGTAACTCGCGATCAGTTTTACTATACCATAACTTTTGACAGCATTTCGGTAAAATAAGCTGTTTTAGCCCGATTCACCGAGGGGTTTCTTAAAATAATAATTTGAGCGGAAGCTGTGGTCGTACTAATGTAAAAAAAATCGGAAAAAATCGTTGAATTAAACGAGTTTCATTATGTCATTTTCCAATTAGTGGTTTTACAACACAATGTAGAGCTTAATGCTCAAAGGAGAAGTTAAAGAGTACACTTCAGAGTTGAAGTTTGTAATGTATGATTTTTTAATATATCCACTGTATCTACCTCAAACGGATGCTGACATTTTGAAACCTGAAAATGGGGTTTTTTGAATTTTTGCTCTAATTGGGACGCGCAGGTGGATTTCACTAAAAGCTTATTATTTGATTGTAGTACTCGCGATTTCGCATTTTTTAATGTATAACATGAGGATGTAGCCCTAACAGGATCACAGTAGTCTGCGCCCAAACACGGAATTTTTGTGCGTAAATTTTTCTCAAAAACCTATTTTTTTGGTTTAAAATTTACAAACGTCATTCGATTTCCGTGGAAACCCGCGTAAATTTAGTTTTTTTACGTTCTGAATCTAACAAACCACGACGCGTAAAAATCCACCCACTAGATCGGCGGATATGATACCCCTCAAATTTCGAAAATTTGCAAAAAATTATTTTGAAAATATCGCATATTAAAGCGCGTTTTGGATGTGTCAGTTCTAATTAAATAAATAGATCGACACGCGTGTTTAAACTGTGCGAAAACAGATATTTAAAAACTCTCGTAAATCCAGAGATATAATAGATTTTTTCTAAAAATTGAGTGCGATGCTACATCCACGGTTCTTGATGGATCGCATTGAAACGGCATAGAATGATGTATTTTTTAATGGTGATTATTGAAATCGGATGCGCATAAAATGTAAATGAACTTCGCGGAAATTATGACCATTTTACAGTATTTTGCACCCTAATATGCAGCAGATGCTACATCGTGGCCGCCAAATAGAATTTGACAAACTGTACATCAAATAAGAGGGATTGATTCGCTGTGTTGGAAAATCGGATGCGCATCATGCCATTTTCATAATTACGCGGTTTATATGCGTCTCAAATGTTATAATATTCAATATAACATTATTTTAACGTTATGCCACAATTGGAATTCCTTGTGATTTAATATAAGGTTCTAATAATATTATCCAATAGGAAAACTATAAGGAAAAGTTTGTTACAACGGAATATCATCATTATTGCGTGAAATTTTCACGAAAATTTCGAAGAACTCAAACATTTTTTCTCCAACTTTTCCTATAAAGCCATAAAAAAATAAAATTACAATAACATGATTTTTATTTTTTTCGTCATATTTTCTTTGTATTTTTGCAAATAACATGAATACTATAGCTCCAAACTTCACTACTTAGGTTTCATTTTATTCCTCACAATGTTTGGATGCTGCTATCATTTTTTATATATATTTTTTGTAAGTATAAGCGCTATTGTTTCAAAAATATGTTTGTAAATACGTGAAATTATTTAACAAATTTGATTTTTCGCGAATCCATTGAGACTTTGCGATTATTTTTTGCATCATCGCAAAGGTTACGAATTCAGTTAACGATAACAGGATATAACAGCTAACTATATTAAGCCGCGATTTTTTTAGAATTTTTTCTAATTATCATAATTAAAACGGTCATATCTTTTGCGCGCAACGATCAAAGTTAGTAACGAAAACAGATTTGGAATGCAGATTTTTTTCTTAATCTATGTATCAAAAATCATTGATGTGAAATGGAAAAGACAATTTTAGACATTTTTCCTGATATGTTTTATTATACTTTTCTTTTAAAATAAATAATGATTTTTAAAAAAAATTTTCGTGTTCCAAATTTAATGTTATATTTCTATAACGTGGAAATAATTTTGCCCGGAGTCGGAGTCGAGTTATTTTTTTCGACTCAGACTCCGACTCCGACTCCAGTAAAATTGCTCGACTCCGACTCGTAGACTCCGACTCCGACTCCGAAACCCTGCAAATAACCGATTTGGTCCAAAGTTTGCACATCGTGAAATTTCTACCAGACTTAGATGAGTTTACAATATGGGCTCAATCGGTCCACTCCTTCGGGTACCTCCCACACAAAATTTTGGAATCGTTCAGTTTAGGACCCGCTCTCGAATCGCTTTATTCTAACAATTTACATTCACTGCCCCCCATACGACGGTACATGTTTTATCAGGGGCATCCTCCATACTTCCTGAGAAAATAGGCTGAAAAGTGCAAGAAAAAAACAACTACGACAGCGTGTGTAGTGGTTGGAGGGCAAGATAACGCTCGAACGGATCTTCCGATTCGGTACAAAATTAAGCATTCGTAATATTTTGTCCAATCTTAATCTAAGTGTGAATATAAGCCATATCGGATAAGGCTTTAGGGATAAGTTCAATTTTAGACCTGATCTCGTATGACTTTGATTTTTGTTAAAACAACTTGCATTTGCTGCCTCAATTACGACTGTAAAAGTTTTTTTTTTCAGGGGCAAGTCCATACTTCTTGAGAAAACGGTCCGAAAAATGTAAAAAAAACTATGGCACCATATGTACTGGATGGAGAGAAGGAACTGTTCAACCGATTTGGTCCAAAATTTGGCCTTCGTCATATTTTGTCCAAACTTACTTTTAGTTCGAAGATGGGCAATACTGATCCACAACTTCCAGTACTTGCCCCCAATATTGGTATGCACGATATATTTTGAACGGGGCAACCAATTTGGTCCAAACTTGGGATCTCCTAATATTTTGCCCAAATTTAATTTAAGTTTTAAAATGGTCCAAACCGTTTCTCTCCTTAGTGAATCTCCCCCACAAAAGTTCAACATTTGTATATAAGTGCAGTTTATGGTCTATTCGAAGATCTTTTGGTTCTGTTTACGGCGATATTCTGTATCTATCGAAAACATATGACTCTCAAAATAAGATCCACTTCCATTATGGACTATGTCGGTCCATTCCTTCAAGTACCTCCCCGCAACACTTTTAAACTTGAGTCATAATCCACATTTTTGTCGGCAAGTTCAAATGTCCAAAAAGGGCCACCATATTCTGAAAAGTCTATTTATAGACCATCTGTCAGCAAAGCCGACTGATACTTTTTTACTTGTTTCATACACACATTAAACTGGGGGAATATGCCACCGTCGAAAAAGTTGATGTTCTGGTTGGGGATTGAACCGCAGACATTCTGAGCGCAAGACGGGCATGCATACAATTGCACCGCGGTGGTTCCAAACTTTATAACCACTGTAATAACTTTAGTATCTCCCTAAAAAATAACTTATGCCTAGGGGTAGTGGTTTAGGGTATCCAATAGTCGGTCCACTTCCCGACTATAGCTTTTGCTTACTTGTTTTCATATAGATTCAACTTTTTGAAATACCTAAAACCCTATATTGTTTATTTTAATTTCGGTTACTTGTAAAGTCCCTCAGCAGTAACTACCCAGAGACAATCGTTCGTTTAAGTAGGTTTTGTTTTTTGTTTTTTGTTTCTTCTTTATTTATGTTTAAACCTTAATAATATCATTTCTCATGCGATACTTCCACAAGTATTCTAAAGTAGTGCTCTGAGGCAACACTACAATATCTTATTCGAACAAAAATAACAACAACAACCAAACATTATTATATTTGGAACAACACTGTTTAACTAAGTCAATGACTGCAAATACGGAAAACAACTGAAGACTCCCTCCTCTCGTTTAGAAACATACATACGCACATACATACATATTCGAATGATATATTTTGTTGCTACAACAACAAAATATATTGACATTATACAATATATAGTATTTATTGTAGTTGTAAGTCGTTGCCATTGTAAGGCAAAACATGATGTATTTCCTCTTCAATACAAATAAATTTTATTAAACAATTGCATATCTCTGAACCAATAAAGTTTTGTATTTTATTGATTTCCTGAATATATGTACATATGTATGTATGAATATATGTATGTATTTACGAACATGAATATAGTTGAAATGGGTGTGTGTACGCATGGGTGTGTTTGCTATAAATTCTAGTTGTACACAGTTTATATTCTATAATTCACATTCAAATGATAACAATTCCGTTCTTCATACCATTGAATGCAGCATAATAGGGTGGAGGTTGGTTATTAAAGAATTAACTGTAACAAAGGCTATACGGGAAGCGAGCGAACCTTTGGTATATGGGTCAACGAAAAAATACTCTTGCACCCAGAATGTCATTAATTCCAACTCCTAGAAAGGCAGCGTCACTATTGGTTGAACCATTCTCCATCATTTTCTATATTTTCCTGATTACTTCAGACATGTAAAAGATCTCAATAAAGTGTGTCCTACTATGTTTGGCAAGCTTATCAGATTCTCCCATACGAATGGGGTATTTGTAGGAGGCAATGCGCATTCAATTCGAGGATAGTGTTGCATGTGAAATTTTTACCTAATGAAATTACGGTGTGGCAAATATAACAAATTCGATATATTCAAAATCGTACCGATGACAAGGACAAAAAGATCTATTTACAACATGTCCTTTAAGTTATTCTAGACTGATTATTTTTGTTTGGAAGCGATTAGAGAAAATGTTGTGACGGTGAAAATTCTCTACAAGTTTGGCTTTTATGATATTTTCGTAGGCTTTATCGTTTTTGAGAAACATAAGTTCAAATTGAGACAATGCACTGACTTTATCGCGTTCTTATAAAACAATGTTATGTACTGTGCGCCACAATTAACTTTAAATGAAACCGCAAGTTCTTTCGAAATGAGGGTAAAGAAAATGTTGTAGCTGTAAAAATTCTCCAGAGGGTTGACCTTTATGATTTGTTCCTAGGTTTTACCATTTTTGAGTTAAAGAAGTTCAGGCCACATTTTTTAAACGTTTAAGTTAAGTTTTCGCGATTTTGCTTGAAAGCGTCAAGTCTTATCGATATGGAACTACGGAAAATCTTATAACTTTAAATGTTCTCTACAAGATTGGCTTTTCCTAGGTTGTACCATTTTAGATATATAAGTTTAAGTTGGAAAATTACAGTCATGACATCGTTTTATAAGGAGGAGATACAGTCAGTGCATTGTCCCAATTTGAACTTCTATATCTCAAAAACGGTAAAACCTACGAAAATATATTACAGGCCAAATTGAACTTCTATATCTCAAAAATCACTTTGATTTTTCTTGTAGCAACTTGTATTCACTGCCACCCATACGACGCTATAAGTTTCATCAAGGGCAAGTCCATACTTCCTGAGAAAATAGCCTGAAAGTTACAAAAAACGCTTATGACACCGTGTTTAGTGGTTGGAGCGCAAGAAAAATCTCGAACGGATCTGCCGATTCGATCCAAAATTTGGCCTTCGTAATATTGTGTCCAAACTTCGAAATATCGGTCCACTCCTTCGGGTACCTCCCCCACAAAAGTTCAAAAATATTCGAAAAATTGTGCGCACGATAACTTTTGAAGGGAGTTTCCGATTTGGTCCATACTTTACACATCCTAATATATCTACCAGATATAGATCAGGTTCGAATATGGATTATATTTGTCCACTTCATCCGGTACCTCCCTCACAAAATTTCGAATAAGTTCACTTTAAGACCTGCTATCGAATCGCTTTGATTTTTGTTGAATCAACTTACATTCGCTGCATGCAGCTTTTTGTCGGGTTAACCTCCTTTATGAGGATTTATTTGAAATATACGCAATGTAATTGGCAATTGAAACTCAGTGGGTTTATTAAATCCGGTTATATGTAAACGCACTATTGGACCTTAAAAATTTCCAAAATCGGGTGGTAGCGTTCTATGGTGGATATATCAAAACGTCGACGCCTACTGACAAATCTCTTCTTTTGAAGGCAAAGCGAAGACTACATACCAGATATCAGATATTTCTCTGACAAATTTCTGGAGACAAGCCAAGCAGATTGAAACGAGAAAACCTCGTCGTGTAACGTGGTTCTGTCGTAGGCTGGGGTAGACTTAGTCGTGTCCGGTGTCGCCATAAGGAACCACTTAACCTCACGGAGTAATAAGACGAGTAATCTCCCATTCCTGGGGGTTAAATCGGATATTTATTGATGTAAAACTAATTTATGATCTACGGATGTTTAAATACGATAATAAGGATAATTACCTGGTGAATCGGTAACTTGGATTCAGTAAATGATTTGATGATGATCGGGAACTCGATGTTTCGCTGTTCGATTGTAGGCGATATGAAGATAATCGGGAACTTTGAAGTTAATCGGGAACTCGGTGATTCGTGTTGTAGATGTTCAGCCAATCGATGTTCGTATGTGCTCGGCCACTCGGTGATTCGTGTTGTAGATGTTCGGTTAGTTAGTGTTAGTTCTATGTTAACCTCTACAGTATACTACGAGTACTGACTAGTAGAACAACACCCGAAGGTGAAGTGGAACAATACCCGAAGGTTGTGTGAATGTATTAGCCACCGCGCAAAAAGGGTAGCTGTCAAAAATACTTCCCAACCTCTCTACACTCCCGTGTCTGTTGGCGGACTACGAACACACAATTGTAGTCAAGTCCGTATGGCTGGCTCCCTGCAGTAGCAAGCCTGGGCAAGAACGGCATTTAGAACGACCGGGCCGAACTTTTTATACTCTCCACCATGAACTGTATTGAAGTAAATATGAACAATTAGTAACTACTAATCTCTTCCTCTACGTTAAGTCTTATTACTTGGAGGAGAATAATACTGATAATACGAGTATTCTCTGTGGAGGTTTTCTACCCATTTATATTCTAAGGATTCAGAAGCAAAATGTAGCAACACTCTTTAAATGGAAATGTCACTAAAATCTTCAAACATCTTAAATCGGGTGGTACTCTTATAACTCCCATATCTATAGCACCAATACCTCCCATATCAAAAGCAAAACGACTGTCTGATTTTTGCAAAGAATATTTTGTATCTGTTATAATGTTTTGCAACCCTGGCTTAAACTTTCAAGATATCGAATATCCGTGCTTGTCGTCCTATGGGGCTATATAAAGACCTATACCGAAAAATTTCTGGTAGAAAATTTTATACCACCATATTGAGGCCACAACCTTTCTAATCCCGAAAATCGGGAGGTACCGTCCTATGGGAGCTATATGAAATCGTGAATCCAACCGACAAATTTCAGGTTGAACGTTTTATACCCCCAACGAAGACTGTATACCAAATTTCAGTCAATTCGTAGTGATATTGAGGACACAACCTTCAAAATACCGAAAATCGGGTATGGACCAAAATCCTAGGAGTAAAATAAACTTCTATTATAAAGCTCTAACTTTAAAATTGCGAGCAGTATCTTGATTTCAACACACAGGCGGACGGACATTGCATTTTCCACCTAGAACTTTATGATGATCAAAAAAATATGGGCAATATTTTTGCCAATTTTACATAGTTGAAGCCAAGGTTTACGCGTTTATAGCTCTCGAATTGTGGTTGTATACTATACAAATGAAATGCTAATGGATAACATAAAATGTTTTTAGACTTGACAAAAAATATTGACCTTAAAAGTTAATTTGCGTGGAAGCTGTGGCTAACGTGTATTTGCTTCATTTCTCTCGATTTGTGATTAAACCACAAAGCAAAAGTAGAACCTAACTAAATAAGGATCATCTTGCTAATGTATGATTTATCAAAGTTTGATCTGCGTCTTCCATTAAATTATGTTGACATTTTGAAGGCAGGTTTCAAGTGTTTTTTGAAGTTTTCTTCTAATTTTGTTCAGCAAACAAGTTTTTTAAAAAAATCATGTAAAGGATTGTAGAACTCGCGACTCTGAAATATTTGATATATGTGTCGTGAATGTAGTATACACAGCTTCATAGAAATTTTTATCCAAATACGAAAATTTTGTGCGAACATTTTTCGAAAAATCATATTTTTCGTGTTGTCATTCGATTTCCTCGTACTTGATTGCAAATTATAGATTTTTACGTTGCGGATCTAATAAATCATTACTCGTGAAAACCTATTTATTAAAACGCGAAATACGAGAAATTCCAATGTAGGAAATCACCTAAAATTGTTTTTGAAAATATAGCGCATTTTATCGCATATTCCGAGGGTTGTTTCCACTGCAATGAAAAAACTGGTACAGCATCTTCGTTTTTGCGGAAACAGAAATTTAATAACTTCACTGCTAAGGGAGCTATATTCATTTTAACCCAAAAAATAGCCTTGAAATATACATATATCGATGTCGATTTTGATGGTGATAGTGATAGTGATAACGAATGCGGAACAAAATTGTATGGACTTTGCGCAAATTTTTAATGCTAAGATGCAGCCAATGCTACATCTCAGCGTCCAAATTATATTTCGAAAAATATATAAAAAGATATGGCCTGAAAATCACATGCGGCCATGAAAATCACATGCGGCCAAAATTATTTTGATAATTACGCGATTTACAAATATGTTAAAAATGCATATAAATTAGCACGGTTTATTTGAACTCTATTTCCATTTAAGAAGCGTAATGATTTATCTCAAGAACCCGAAAAGGTTCCTCTATGTGAAACTTGTTATGTGAATGTAGATAAATCAAAATCTGCTCATTTTCTTGGGAGTTTCAAGAAAACTAATAGAAGTACTCCTTTAGATTTTGTCCACTACTTTCAAGTCTAGAAGGCATGCGAAAACTATTTTGTCAAACTAAAATTAATTTTTTGTTATCCACATATGTGCTTAATTTACCTATAACATCCAAACTATTATCCCGAGCATTATTATTTTGGTCTCATTTGATTCGTCGTGAAGTTATTTAGAACTATTTTTGGCAGTTAATTGGACCTATGCTGTGAAAAAAATCGGATGACATTTAAAATTTTGCCAATTTTATGTAAATTCCGCGAATACTGAGTAACACTTTACAAATATTATGCAATCTACTCACTGACGTCCCTTCGCGATAACTTTTTAGTTACAATTGTGTTCATTAAAAATAATTAGCGTTTTTATAATATTTTTTTTAAAAGAAGATGTAAAACCGCGAAATTTTTTTCCGCAAGATTTTACTCGAGAGCGGTTTGTACTGGGGAGTTTTTCTTAACCTATGGTCCAAAAATCGTAGAAGTAGAGCGAAAAGAAAATTTTAAATTTTTGTGAATTGAATATCAAAGAATTGGCAAGATTTTCCATATATATATGGTAATATTCAAAAATGTTTTACAATCGTTGAAGTTGAGGTTCACCATTTAATAAGTCGCGAACTGTCAATATATTTTATATAATATGAATATATTTTTATATTAATTGAAGTGTTTAAGCCGGGGTCGCATAAAATGAAGCATAACAAATAATTTATGTGGAAGCTGTGTTGGTGGTAATATTAAAAAATGGGTAAAAATGTGTTGAAGTTTACAAGTTTTTTTGTGTTCTTTCTTGATTTCTGGTAAAACCACGGAAAATTCAGACCTGGGCTCAAAGAAAGAATTGAAGAATACCCCTTGGGCAACATGGTTCTAATGTATGACTTTTCGATATATATACTGCATCCCCCTAAAATCGATGCTGACATTTTGAAGTTTTGAAATATGGGTTTTTTGAATTTTTCTTATAATTGGAGGGCGCAACCAGATAATTTCCCAAACTATTTATTGGATTGTAGAACTCGTGATTCCAAGACGTTTGATGTATATCTCATGAGTGTGCTTCATACAGCTCCCTAGTAATAAGAGTCCAAAGTCGAAATTTTGGTGCGTAAATTTTATTTAAAAACCTATTTTTTTGCTTCAAAATTTACAACTGTGACTCAGGTACCCTTGAACCCTGCGTGATTTTAGTTTTTTACTCGCCGGATCTAATGAACCCTTCCGCGTTCAAATCCATCCACTACAACGACGGTTATAGATACCTTGAAAGTAGGAAATTCTGCAAAATTATATTTTGAAGATTCCGCGCATTGAACCGCGATTTTCTTTGGTTATTTTTACATAAATGGAATCCCTTACACGCGATTATATTATTTTCCAAAACCGTGTGGCATAAATTACCGAGATTCTGGAGTAATATTCGTATTTCGTATAAAATAGAATTTGGTAGCACATCCGCGGTTCTTGACGAATTTGTTTAAAATTTGTTATAATGACGTATTTTTTATAGGCGGTCACAGAAATCGGATGCGCCTTATAATCTTATGTACATCGCGCAAATTTTACCCACATAAAGGTTTTTTGAACAGTAAGATGCAGCTGACGGCACACTTTGGCCGCTGAATGAAATGTGGAAAAATTGCTACATATTGATAGAGATGCACTCGCTGTATCTGAAAAGCGCATGCGCCTTAACTGATTTTAACGAATTCGCGAATTATACGTTTTTTAACTTTTATGTTTTTTCTTTGGTTGTAATTTCAATATTACTTTCTATTTCATAATCCTATTGTTTATCAAAGTAAGCAAATATACTTTCGGGTTTGCCATCGCATTTTCCTTAAAGAAGTTTCAGCGAAGTCCGTCAGTCCTTGCATCGAAATTTAGCGAAATAGTACAATAACTTCCAAAAATGTTTTTTTATATTTTACGTATTAAACAAAAACAAGTAAGAACAGACTATAGTCGGACGGGGCCGACCATGTGATACCCTATACCACTATCCCTGTGCACTAGCTTTCCGGGCTAGCTGTTATAAGATGTGCATTAGAAATTTTACCAATTTTCACACAAAAGTTTTGATCAATTTAACCCGCTAAATATTATCCGATCATACCGTTGACTTGCACGCTACTTCTTCATCTCAAACCAAAACTACGTTTAAAATTTCGCGCCGATCGGACTATTATTGCGACCTACAGAGCGGCTACAAAATCGAGCAAAAATTTTGTTTTTGGTCCATTTCATCCCTTTAACATTTCACGATCATCGCCAAAAACTAATCAGTTCTATTCTGGTCCAAACCCGACCTCCATACTAAATTTCGTGACAATCGGTCCATAATTGCGGCCTCTAGCTTGATTACAATTTTTAATGGACGGACAGACGGACGGACGGACGGACGGACACACATCGCTAAATCGCTTTATCTCGTCGAGATATGAAGTTTGGTATACCACATGAGGGGTCTACGACGAATATTTCGCGGCGTTACATGAATTTTTGGGAAAACAAACTTATTATACCCTTTTCCACATTGTGGTATAGGGTATAAATATATTTTTGAAATAATATTCCAACAATAAGTTTTCGTCTTTTGTTGTTGCTGTAATATGGCAGTTATAAATCCTATCGTTAATATTTTAGTCTCATATTTTTCTACGCGTTGTATAGAATCTGTACGTATTTTTAATTTATTTTTTCGAGTTTTATTTGGACTCTAAATTAGAATAAATTAAATTTACTCCAATTTTTTTTTTAGTATTTCTTGATTTTCCGCGAAAATAGAAATACATTTAGTAAAAATTTAGGCATCTACGGATAGATATTAAATGATGTTAACGCTTTATATATACATTTTCTTATTACAGCAAAAATGGAATTTTTAAATATTTGTTCTTTATAAAGGAATAAAACCCCCCATAACTTTGGAGCGCAGCATCCAATTTTGTGATCGCGAACAGATTTGAAACCATGACTTTTTTCTTAATCTATGTTCCAAAAATTGCGGATGTGCACGCAATAATTTTTTTAAAATTTCTTCTAATGGAATTGCAAAAGAAATTTGAAATTTACCATATATATATGGAAAAAAATTAAAATTAAAAATATGTATTAAGAAAGAATACCAAACGTATTTAGAAATAGCTTTTGCTGACTTTATCCGACTCTATTAATAAAAGAGATCAATATTTCGAGGTATTACATTACTTCTAATCAAAGATAGCACAGCGATACAGTCAGTTCATTGTCCCAATTTGAAGGACCGTTCCTAGAAAGTTGTTTACTGAGATCTTAGGTAAATTTTTGTAGTTGTTTGACGTTATCACTCTAAAATTATGTGTTGCTGGACAATTTTGAATAAACTCAGATGAAGTCCGACTTTAACCCTAAAAAGCGTTTTTCCTTACTAGAGATTCCTGGCGACTAGAATAGATTTACAGATTTGGTGTATTCTGAGACCTATACACAGAAAAAACAAAAGTATGAATTTTTTTACTAATTCCGTTCATAATTTTTGTTGTCCATAATTTGAACGTACCTCTTTTAAAGTGAATGGACAAATTTTTTTTACTCATGCACACAATACTATTTTTGCAAAACTATGAATGCTTTTCTAAAATACAAAAATACAGTTAGGCAAGAAATGTATTGCAAAAACCAAAATTGTAGAAAATTTCATATTTCTTGTTTGTTTATGGCAACAAGTTATGTAAAAACTATACGGTTTTTTGTGCAAATTTCTTGCTATAGGTCCTAACAACAATATTCCGTCAAAACATGCAAAGGTTATTTGCGATTTATACCAAATACGGTAAAAAATAAGAATTAACTACTATTTGGGGGTGACAATAAAAGTATTGCAAAAATTACCAAATCGATGGTTTCTTCGAGAATTACCAAAGGTGTGTTCTTTAATGAGTTGCCTATCCACTTTGGACATTCATTTGAGCATTAATGAGCTTAGTTAAACCAAAAAATAAGGCTCGGTATGTTCCACTCTAAGGATACTGGTTCCCAATTTTTAGTAAATCTTGATCCTTCGTTGCAGGATGTTTTTGGAGCCTTTTGTTAAATTGGACCCAAACATTTTATGAGGGTTGATATCAGGATGTTGGTCCGATGCATTTAAGAGTTTTGTGTTGTTATATTACATCGGCAATTTACACAAATAAGATTAACATGTAATTATCTGGTCTTTGGAATGGTGGTAGTTGACTTTGTTTGAGCATTCGGGATCGATTTTTCTGACTTTCAGACTAATGACTATTAAATATTTCTTAATAATGTCAGTAGGAATGCCTTCCCAATCATTATTATATCCGTGAACCCAATTTTGCATTCTATTTTCCATGTTAAAGAATATAGTACGCAAATATTCGGTATTCCAGCTTCTCCAGTAGCGGTTTAATTTCCATATTTGATGGGTTTTATTGGATTTGGCGCAATTTTTTGGATTTATTATGATAGCAGAGGATAATATCTATCCACTTAGCAAAATTAAATCATATCAATACCATTGGGAGACGAAATAGTGCTCTGTCGTAGGTCGTTCCAAAATACTACACTGGTGTAAATTTTTTCCATATACTTTCCAGAGGTATTTCCATTTTCCCAAAGCCAAAATCGGACTGTTTTGCATTGTTCCATTATCCTACAATACATATGGAGTCAAATATTCATTCGTTGCCTACTTGCCTGTGGCCTATTCGTCATGGTTTATTGTTAATATGGTCCCATGCGTTTTTTTACCTGTTTTAAGACCCTCCAGGACGGCATTTTTTATCACTGAACTTTATTACATTCAATACTGTTATTCTATTATTAGCCGCAAAAGTCATAAAAATGCATAATGACCGCAAAAATTTGCAAAAATTTATAGTTTTATAGTACTGATTTTCCCTTTGCAATACTTTTATTGTCACCCCCATGTAGTAGTTAATTCTTATTTTTGACCGTAATTGTTATAAGTCGCAAATAACCTTTGCATATTTTGACGGAATATTGTTGTAAGGACCTATAGCAAGATATTTGCACAAAAACCGTATATAGTTTTTACATAATTTGTTGCCATAAACGAACAATTAATATGAAATTTTCTGCAATATTGGTTTTTGCAATACTTTTCTTGCCTAACTGTAAATTGCATAGTTTCTCCTACGTTAACCACTATTTTCTGGCAAAACCGGTTTTTGTGCTTTGCCTACAAAGAAGTGGTGGATTTGCTTCTATTGTTTTTGTCTTTCCTCCCCTCCATCGTATCTACATGCACATTGACTCCGTGTCAACAAAGCACAACAGCCTAAACAACCACCACTACCACACTAACTAACCCCCATAGATTTCGTTTGTTGTCGGAAGACACTCACCATATCAATAGCATTAATTCGCAAATATAATTTTTGAATTACTTTAATATAAATGCAACATTTAAAAATTCAAGCTAGTGCTGATGGACTCAATATGTATGTACGTATGATTCACATTGTTCTGATTTACAAGATACGTAATTAATTAGGAAAATCAATTAGAAGAGAACCATTTAAAGAACAGGAATTACAAAATTAAATAAAAAACAACTAATTTGAAAATAAATGAATAAATGAAAAAAATAGTTCAAGATAAAACAAAAAAACAAAATTTTGTATAGAAAAAATACATTTATGAAAAATATAAAAAGAGTTTTGGAATATAAGCAACTTTTTTTGCTTTAAGGAAGATTATTTTGAAATTAATGAATTTGTTCATATTTTGCAAAATAGAATACATATATTACATGTTTATGATTCATTCAAAAAAGAAACCGGTATTTATTGCTTTATGAACTAGGTTCATAAAATACAAAAATCTGAACATTGGAAAATTTTTTTGAACACTATTCATATATTGAATGAATTTTTTTTTCTGTGTAGTAAGATTTTATGACAAACAATTTTGTGGAATATTTTGATTTGATATGGTCACATTTAAAGGAGATTTTGAACGTTATTCGAACAAAGGACCCTTTTAATGAGCAGCATGAGGGTCAAAATTTTCAACACAGATATTCCCCATACTCTTGTCTTTAAAGTTGCCATAGACACTATATGTCTAAAATGCACGGATTTCAAGATATCTTAAATCGAATATTTTGGAAAAACAAGAAATGGGCGGAACTTGCCCCGCCTACTTTGGTTACTTTCCGATGTCAAGTTGAAAAACCCGGATACACGTGCCTCATATTTTAGCCCTACTTTCATAATCTGCTCGGTTTTTCCCAAAATTTGAAAAAAAAAAAAATTTTGCACAGTGTTATTGGCACTATCCTTGACCATAACTATAAACTCGTGCAAACGCTGACAAGTATTGGATTATACTGGCAAGTATTGAATTATAACTGCGACCTCTAACGTGATTATGGTTACAATACCCACAATTCAAACTGTAGGATCCCTGTATATACTAGGTTGTAATTCTGTTATCTGACCACGTGCATCAACATAATTTTTAATTGCATACAATTTTTAATGGATGGACAGACGGACGGACACACTTCTCAAAATCGCTTTATCTCGTTGATATATGAATTTTGGTATACCACATGGGGGGCCTATGACGAATATTTCTTGGAGTTACATGAATTTTTCGAAAAACAAACTTATAATACACTTGCCACATTGTGGTGTAGGGTATAAAAACTCCTATAATAAGTTTTCAGAACGTTTCCCAGTTACAATGACAAAACAAATCTCTAGTAGGATTCATAGTAAAATTATTACAATAGATAAACAAAAAACATTTTATTTAACATACATACGTACGAATAAAACAATTATAAAATTCATAACAAAAAATATAAATTCATCACCTTAAAACTGAGTTAAACTCTTAGTCATAACTGCCCTAACCGCGATTCTTGCAGATGCTAGGGAAATAACTAAAACTTTAAGGAAATTCATACGTCTATGTTAAATATTTTCATTTTGACCAATATGATAACTAAAATATTAGGTAGCCCTTGCAAATTAGAGGAATTGTTATAAATGGTAAAATGTAGATTCGGTAATTTGCTATCATCCAAATTAAGATAAGTCGTGAATAAAAGTCCTTTGTTTCAGAAACTCGCTTAAAATATAATCATTTTTCCTCCTTTATAGGTGTTTTTCTCCAAAATTAGTCAATCCTTCTTCTCCTTAAGAAACACAAAAATGACAAAAATAGGCTGAGTTTCGATAAATTTTGTGGTTCCATGATGATATTTTCAAATATTTTTTTGTTCCCAGCCTTCATATTCCCTAGAATCAAATAACTTTGCATATATTGAAACGAATATATCAACTAAAAATCATCAGTGTTTTCGATCGACTTTCTTAATTTCTAATGTTTTAGCCACATTATCCAACCGAAATGGTGGTTACAAAGTTCGGCGCGGTCAAACTTAACGCCTTTTTCTCTCGATTTTAAGTATTATTGGTAATTGTCATTGGAATCGACTACGGCCTGAGTCCAGCACAAATAAATTGAAAGCGGAGTTGCAGTCTAACTGCAAGTGACTCGTCTCCACTGACAGTACACAATCTAATAGTGGATGATTTCTTTTTTTACAAAATCATTTGCATTTCTTAATATGGCGTGTTCTCCTAATATACCGGATATATTTGCATATGTGCTAACAAAGTTAAACTTTAGCAAAAGAGAACTTTTGTGTAAACAAAATAACATATTATAGATTTCAGTTTTGCTAATTTAATGTAAAGTATGTGCAAACAAATTCATAGATACTTATATAGTTTGGGGATAAATTCGATCGGAAAAGGATGCTACTTCAATGGAATAACAGTACACAACAAGAGTAATGACATTAAGATCAACATCACTTCTGGGCAAATTGTTGTTTACTTAAACTATTTTAGAACTGCTACATTTTCTCCTTGTACGACCGTTGATTGTGTACTTTAAACTTTGATGTACATACATATATTTAAAGTCTCTATAAGTAGGGGTATATTTGTTGCACTTTAAAGATATTTTCCAATCATGATCTGTTTGGTGATGCAAATCAAGCCGAAACGACTTAATCTAATTGGTATAAATATTATAAAAGCACATCGCTGCTTTCTAGGATATACACACATACTTATTCAATATCTGAGTGTATATTCTGTCATCTTTGACGATTTAATCTAATTGGTATAAACATTGTAAAAGCACATCGCTGCTTTCTAGGATATGCATACTTATTCAATGCCTGAATGTATATTCTGTCATCTTTGACTGCTTCAAACGACAACGATTCCAAGCATAATCACTGCAAATAATGTTATTAATTTAATTTAAGAACTTGAAGTGACTACTTTTGTTCCATAACAATCCATAAGTTAATTAAATTTATATCTTAGTCAAGAGTTAAAGATGCTTAAGAGTAACTATGAAGAGCAAGAATAATACACTTAACATAAAATATTCATTTACTTTTTATGCTATTAATTAAAATGTTATGGAAATTAGTTTTTGGGTTGAATGAAACATTTCTATAAAGACAGTGCGTTTCAAAAAAGGATGACTTAGACCAAACTTCAAACAAACGTCTTTCAACATACACTTCCGCTCACTTGAATAAAAATTGTTTCAACCTCAATTTTTTTCCCGATTTATGCAATATATAAAGTGTTGAAGTTTTATTATATTTTGTTTCATGTGTTTTCAGTAAACTTAGCTTGTCATCCTATTCAAATCCAATTTATATAAGAATTATACAACGAAAATTCAAGGAAAAAAATTGGGTCCAAACAAATATATGTTTGCAACATTTTGTAACATATCTCAATTTGATATGTTTGGGTAAAACATATTTTTTATGTTAGAACATTTTTTTCATGGGTGGAGAGAGGATGTTTGTCAACGAGAGTAATTACAGTGCTCTCGCGGCAGTGGAATGTTGTTTTATAATAAAGAGTTGTGTGTATTGTATAATAGAAGACGTAGAAGCGAAGAAGGGGGCTTTGGCGGCATGTATGCGTCAAACTCGTGTGTTTCTTGTTTTGTTGTTGTTAACCACTTTAGCAGGCGAAGAAGAAAAGAAGAAATTATATGTATTATATATTTTTCTTTCTTCATTGTTTTAGTTGCCTTTGTAGAGTCAAGACGGTAAAGTGAGTGAATAAATCAGTGTTTTGTGTTTTCTTAAAGAAATTGTACTTTTTAGTAAATTAAATTCCCAATACATTTTATAATTGAATCGGAAAGTTGAATGGAACTATTTTATTGGACAAGGAAGAAATCGCATTTAATATTGATAATTACATACATACTTATGTGTATTTGAAATATGGCATATCCATATTTATTTATTACATTACATAATCATTTGATTCTAGATGCCGATTCCCCGCTGATGATTTCAACTATGAGGACAATTTGTTTTATTTCACAACTAAGGAGAAGCGTTCAACTACGTTTCTATATATTTTTTTTCCTTTTTAAAAGTGTGACTATTTACAAATATTTCAATCAGTTTTTCTTTTATTAAAGTGTGTTATGTATTTCTTAGGAACTTTTGTATGTACCTATGTGTTTGTTGTTCTTTTGCCTTTCAATAAAAAACCGCAACATTTGTGTGTATACTATAGATATAGCCAGTGAGTTCTTACTGAGAGCAAGTGAACACACATTTTAAAGTGTTTCACATTGAATTTTACGCTCCCTTGCTCTCAGTAAGCGCACACTGGTGCATGTGTTTGTTTTTTTTGTGCCTTTGTATTTTTTTGCACCCAAACATATAAAATGTATTGCACCCAAACATAAAATTGTTGCCACCCAAGCATATCTTTGTTTGCACCCAAACTTATATATCTTTGCACCCAAACATATATGTCTTTGCACCCAAACATAAATATCTTTGCACCCAAACATATATGTCTTTGCACCCAAACATAAATATCTTTGCACCCAAACATATATTATGTTTGGGACTGTTGCAAACATATATATGTTTGCTGCAAAATATGTTTGGGACATATGTTAGAGAGGCCGTTTTTTTTTGCGTGTAGGGGAGTATCTTTGAGCAAGAGCGATATACTTTTACTGAATATCAATGCAGGGTGATACTGTTTTGGAAATTTAGGATAATTTTTTTTCAGAAAGTATTCCCGTATGTGTACATGGAACAACTGTATATACTTTTCACACACTTAGAAATATATTTTGCTGTATAATTAATATGGCACCACTATAACAAACTGTTAAACCATAATTTTTACGATATCTATTCCAACATTTTTAAAAATTTTCCCAAAGAAATGGGTAAGATATTTAAAATATGTCAAATTTGACTGCTGCTATACGAGGGCAGTTTGGAAACTTTTTAGCCTAGCACAAAAAGAGCGTTATAAACAGAAAAAGTTAAGTGTTTTGGAAACTTCCATCTCTGTTATGAACACATGTTAAATTTTGTTTCGATCTGGCAACTCCTTCATGTAGAACCAGGTGTTCAAAAAAGACGCATCCGCAATTTTTTTACAGTGGAGAAATTAGAATTGCGTGCTGTCATTAAATATTTACATAAAAAAGGTTTATCGGGACAAGAAATTCATAATGATATGGTGAATGTGTTAGGTGAAAGTGCTCCTTCATATGCAACAGTAAAAAATTGGGTTGCTGAATTTAAACGTGGTCGTACAAGCATTGAAGATGAACCACGTAGTGGACGTCCAAAAACAGTAACAACAACAGAAATTGTAGCCAAAGTGCATGATATGGTATTAAATGATCGACGAATAAAAGTGCGTGAAATTGCTAATATCATTGACATCTCAAATGATCGAGTCCATTTAATTTTGTATGAAGAACTACAGATGAAAAAGCTTTCTGCAAGATGCAGTCGATCAAAAACGCATAAGAATGACATTTCTCAAGCTTGTTTGGATCGTTTTAAGCGAAATAAAATGGATTTTAAGCGTCGTTTCATAACTGTTGATGAGACATGGATCCACCACTATACTCCAGAGACAAAAGAACAATCCAAACAATGGACTGAAGCTGGAGGAAGTGCCCCCAAGAAGGCAAAAACAATTCAATCGGCTGGTAAGGTTATGGCAACGTTTTTTTGGGACTTCAAAGGTATTTTATTGATTGACTATCTGCAAAGGGGTAAAACAATAAATCCAGAGTACTATTGCAACCTTCTGGATCAATTAAGTCTACAAATTCGAGAAAAACGTCCTGACTTACAACACAAAAAAATAATTTTTCATCAAGACAACGCACCAGCGCACAAGAGTGTTTTAACAATGGCTAAAACCAACGAATTAAAGTACGAGTTGCTTGACCACCCACCTTATTCTCCTGATTTAGCTCCCAGTGACTTTTACTTGTTCCCAAATATAAAAAAAATTCCTTGCTGGCAAGCGTTTTACCTCAAATGAAGATGCAATTACAGTTGTAAACCACTATTTCGAAGACATTGAGCAAAACTATTTAAACAAGGGATAGAATTACTAGAAAAGCGTTGGACTAAGTGTATTGAAGTTTCAGGAGATTATATTGAAAAATAAAAATATTTTTGAAAAACTAACTATTCTCTTTCATTGATAGGCTAAGAAGTTTCCGAACCGCCCTCGTATATATAGGAACACTTCACATTTTTTTATGGTACCCATTTATGATGGCTTTGAAAATACCTCTCCAATCCCTTGATATGTACCAAAACAGTGTTCCGTTATATTGATTGAGTCGTAAACATTCCAAAAATATTAACATTAGACCACCCAAATACTTCCCTGAATTAATCTCCGTTTTTTGGGATCTCACCCCACTGTGTGTCGTGAAAGTCGGAGCTATAAATTTCATGTTACTAGCAAAAATATGAAGAAAATTTGAACATTTTTTGATTTTATAGGAAAAGTTGAAGAAAAAATGTTTCGACCTCGTTCGCTTGTTTGTCTATATTTTGTGCGATAATGATGATATTCAGTTGCAGCCAATTTTTGCCTTATAGCTTTCCTATTGGCGAATATTTTTAGATAATTTTGTTAAATCACAAGGAATTCCAATCGTTGAATTAAATTAAAATAAAGTTATCTCGAATATGATAACACTTGAAACGCATATAATAATGGAAATGAAATCATGCGCATCCGATTTTCCAACACAGCGAATGATTCCCATTTATTTGATATGCACTTTATGAAATTCTAATTGGCGACCGCCATGTAGCATCAGTTGCATATTTTGGTCGAAAAAGTGTAAAATGACCATAATTTCCACGAAGTACATTTACATTTTATGCGCATCCGATTTAAATGATCATTACATCATATTCGTCGTAGACCCCTCATGTGGTATACCAAAATTCACATCACGACGAGATAAAGCGATTTTGAGATGTGGGTACGTCATTTACGTCATGTTAGAAAGTGTCGCAATCATTATAGAAAAGTTTTTAAACCTTATAGAAAAATTTCAAGATTTTTAAATTGTTGCAAATTTCAATTCTGTACAGGGTCTGAAGTTTGTGTACCACATGCGTTAAAAAACCATGCAATACCTCGAAATATTAGTCTTTTTCTACCTCAGTCTATAGGCTAACTATGGTTTATAGACTTTGATACGACCAAGTATGTGTCTAATCGAAATAACGGTTTTAAACACCAAGTATGTCTGAAGGAAATTCTATCTGGCTGGTGCAACCAAATTTTGAGCTGCCTAATATTTTTCCCAAAATTAATTTAAGTTCGAAGATGGGCCACATCTTCTTCTCCCACAAAAGTTCACAAATTTTCTGTAAAATGGTACAAACCATAACCCTCGAATGGTTCCAACTTTACACATCACATTATTCCTTCTCGTCGGCTTCGAATATGGACTATATCGCTCCACTCCTTCGGATACCTTCCAAACAAAATTCAGAGAAAATAAAATTTAAGAGCTTCTCTCGGATCGTTTTGAATTGTTTTTAGCAGGTTGTCCTTGTGACCTTCTTTACGGCGTTAGAAGTAAAGGCCATACTTACTGAAACCATGACGACACCAACTCTCTTACTGTTTTTATTATACGAAATATTTGAAATAAATAAAATAAACATCATTCTATGCCGTTTCAATGTGATCCATCAAGAACTCACTCAATATTTAGAAAAAATGTATTATGTTTTCGCAAATTTTAATCACGGGTATCGATATATTTTTTTAAGTAAAAATTAAACATCTAAAACACTTTTTAATACGCGATATTTGCGAAACAATTTTTTGGCAGTATTTAGAAATTTGTGGTGTATTCTATCCGCCGACCTAATTAAAGGATTTAGACGCGCCATGGCTTATAAGATTCAGAATGCAAAAAAAAAAAAAACAACTAAATACACGCGGGTTTTCCACGGGAATCTTATGACAGTTATGAAATTTGAACCAAAAAATAGTTTTTTTTTAATTTACGCAAACACATTTCAACGTTGGGAGAGGATTGCTTTGATCCTTTGGAGGTTACACTCTTGAGTTATACATGCGAAATTGCTTAAGCCTTTAGATAAACCCAGTTATAATATATATATATATATATATATATATATATATATATATATATATATATATATATATATATATATTTGTTCCACAAGCATCCCATAAGGGGACAAGGTAGACTTCTCTCATGTCAATGAGTGCACCCCGATTCATATTAGCTCAATGATATGGGACCAACAGTTTATCGCCGAGTCCGAACGGCGTGTCTAAGACACCACTTTTCTAGAGAAGTTTTACATTATTATTTTTAAAAATTCCTCGGCAAATCGTGCTAAAACAATTGATTTTATTTTTTTTTTTAAATTCCTCGGCAAATCGTGCTAAAACAATTGATTTTACAGAAATGCGTTCAAAAATTATGGTATAGTACAATTATTCGCGAGTTACAATACCCCATACCTCAGTTTCAACATACGTTAATTTTCTACAATGAGGCCCATATAATTGTTGCACAAACTTTTCAAAGCCGGCAACATCAATTTTTAAACCCATCAGTAAAGTTGGCGACATTTTCTGAATATTTCACCCGTCTAAAACTTCTCTACGAGTGATATCTTAGGACACGCCGTTCGTACTCGGCGATAAACTGTAGGTCCCATATTATTGAACCAATATGAGAGAAGAGAATTTGTTCCATAAAAGAATTTTGATTTGTTGAAAGCTAATTCCCAGGGGTAGTGGCCCCGCCCGACCATAGCCTTTGTTTACTAGTTTTGTTATACCCTTAGCCTTTATTCTAATACTTAGTTTACATTTGCAACTTTTTCGTGATTTCGCTGGCTTTTCGCGATTTCGCGCGAAATCCAGCAAAACTTTTTCATGATTTGGCATACAAAAATGAAATCATCTCAATTCGTGATTTCAACGAAATCAACATCGAAATCACAGTACACATGATATACAACCTTGCTTTTGTCTAGAAAAGTACCAAAAGTTGCAACACATTTTACGTATCACAATAAACAAGGTAGATGTGCGAATTGCTGCAACAAAAAATGTTAGTATCAAAATTTGTAAACAAAGTGAAAAAATACTAAATTACTTTGTTACAATGCTATTTTTCATTGTGTTCCCGTACTTTTTTAATGATAATATTAGAAAAAAGAGCGAATTGTCAAAAATTGCTTCCCCATACAAATTGCTTAAAAAATACGGGAACGGAAAAATAACGGAAATTGCAAAAACTCCAGCAGAAATGTCAAAATCAATGTATCAGCTATAATATTAGATACCAATGAACATATGAACATGCTTGCTGCTAGTTTCTACTAGGCCAAAATTGTTATGGCAGAAAACATGAGAAGAGGGTGTTATCCGCGCTATTTTTGTTTAAAGAGAAGTGCAAGTCTTGCTAGATTTCGGAGTACGTGAACGCATTTTAAGCACTAAACGGGAAAACTACTGCAAGTACTAATATTTTGCAGGTTCTGAGCACAATTTTTATCTATCAAACGGCCTGTTCCCGTACTTTATAAAGTGGTAAAAATTGTAAAAGTCGTAAACGATTTTCATATAAATTTTGTGTAAGGGAACAAAAATGTGTAAAAGTGGTAAAAATTGTAAAAACTTTTTAGTTCTGGAACAGAGCTAAAATTTATTATAACGAAGTCTCAACGATAAAATCATTTTTTGATATTTACATTTGTTAGTACTATATACAATTAATACGATATGTAGATCATTTTACGATAATTTTCCAAATAAAGTTTTAAAGTTCTATATTGTCGTATATTGTTGATGCTTAATTCAATTTACAACAACTTGTTTTGAAAATTCATGTTCGATCAGCTGCGCATATGCATCTACCTTGATCATTGTGATATGTTTGAAATCAACAAAAAATAAGTGTAAACACCGGGGTGTATTTCAGGATTTCGTGAAATCCAGTGGCTTTTGGAGCGCAAGTATAAACTTGGCATAAAGAGGGTATTTACATTTTGATACGGCCAAAAATGTGCCTCATCGAAATAATGGTTTTAGACCCCAAGTATGTTTGTACGATATCCGTTTCAGACAATTTTGAGTCGATCTAGCAATGTCCGTCCGTCTGTCTGTCTGTCCGTCTGTCTGGCTGGCTGGTGCGCACGATAACTCTCGAACGGATCATTCGATTCGGTTCAAATTTTGGGTATCGAAATATTTTGTCCAGATTTGATTTAAGTTCGAAGATGGGCCATATCGGTCCACTCCTTCAGGTACCTCCCCCACAAAAGTTCAAAAATTTTCGGAAAAATTGTCCGCACGACAACTCTTGAAGGGAGTAACCGAATTAGTTCATACTTTGCACATCGTGACATTTCTACCAGACATAGATGAGGTTCCAATATGGGCCCTATTGGTTCACTCTTTCGGGTACCTCGCACACAAAATTTTTCTTAAGTGCAGTTTAAGGCCTGCTCTCGAATCGCTTTGATTTTGATTTGAAGATAGACCATATCGGTCCACTCCTTCCTGTACCTCCCCCACAAAGGTTCAAAATTTTTCGCCAAGATTGTGGGCATGATAACTCTAGGAGGGAATAACCGAATTGAGCCAAACTTTGCTATTGGTAATATTACTTTCAGGCATAGATCGAGTTCTAATATGGACTATATCGGTCCACTCATTTGAGTACCTCCCACACAAAATTTGGAAAAAATATAGTTTAACAACTCCTCTCTGATCTTTTTAATTTGTGACGCAGCAGGTTGCACTTGCGGCCCCTGTTACGACGTTGTAATTTTTTCGTGGGAAAGTCCATACTTCCTGAGATAATGACCCAAAAAGGTCCAGAAAATCCTACCGGCACCACCTAAACTGGCTAATGTGTAAAATAACCCTTTAAGAGAGAAATCGATTTAGCTCAAACTTTGTAAATTGAAAAGTAAAATTGTAATATATTTAAATTCAGAAAATTAAGTTTATTTTTAATTATACTCGTATAGTCTGTAAGGAAAATATCCATAGACTAATAAAGAAAAAAAATATTTCCTACAGATTTGTATTAGGTCCGAATATGTACTACACCGGATCACTGCTATGGGTACACCCTACCCAAAGTTTGGAAAAAATGCATTCGTCTTGGATCATGCTTAATTTTGTTGCAACATGTAGTTTGTTGCGGCCCTTTCCATCCTGGAAAATTTTCCCAACAGCTAAAAAACCTACAGAAGTATTGTGTTAACTTTTTTTCTTCGGGTACGTGGCTGAGGGTATATCTCTGTCGGCTCAGCTGACTGATACTTTCTTACTTGTTTTATAAAATCTTTGAACATTAAAAGAAAATGTAGACTTTGATCGGGATTAAAAATATAAGGCCTTGCACAGATTGCACAGATTGCAGATTGGGTGTTATGCCCGAGATCATTGACTGTCATAAATCCCAGAATCATTTTAGGAGCTATGTCTGTGAGGATTTTTGCTACCGAAGTAAGAGCCAACGGTACCCGTTATCCGCCCACAAAATAGTACTTAGTAGTACTTTTTAAGGATCGCTCCCTTTAACACCTTAAAGGCGGAAGAAAATGTGTACAATCTTAAAGGTGTACATTAGCTCCCACAAATTCTTGGTGCATTTACCAAAAACTCGAACAACTTCTCATATTGCAACACATTCATCCTTCATAATTTAAAGATAAATAATACAGCCGGTAACGTTTACCTTTTCCATGGATAATTTTGCGAATGTAATAAAACAACATTAGAATCGTTGCAAAATACTTGCAATATAATACTTGTTCTTACTTTTTAGCGCCAAGTAGTGAAAAATACTGTGTTGCTTGGGTGGTGCTCATAAGGCAATACGCTTGTCGTTTACCTTGAATCATTTATGAAACTTGCAGCTGTTGTCTGTGTAAATTCATAAAAAATGACTGGAGCTACATAAACTACAGCTTTCGGTACATTGTCAGCTAATTTTTCACATTTCAAATCGCGTTGTTCTTTTTTTTTGCAGAGAAAATAAAACAAAAACAACAAACGAACACGAAATAAAAATAACATCACAGAAAATTTTACAACCTTGAAATGTGCTGCTGTTGCTGGTGGCTGCTTGCATAGCGAATATTTTGAAAATCATCAGGAAAATAAATTTTTACGATTGTAGCAACAACAGCAATGAAAAATGTCGGCATGGTTATTTCATAGCCCTGAGACATATTGTTGTACAGAAAAATGTTTATTGCAAACAATTTTGGTATCGTTAATTTTTAAATGGTAGAATTATTTGTCGGATTTTTTAAATGTAAATAATTTTAAAGCATAAGTTTATTATACCCTACTCCACAATGTTGAAAGGGTGTTAAAGGTGAGTAAAGTAGGGGATGAGATATACTAAGCAAAGGCCCTGACCGGCCTTAACATGGCAAAGCCCAGGACTTATCTAGGTCCCTCTTTCCCGTGGTGTCACTGTGGAGCTACCTTTAACACTTGTTAAAGGTAATGAGCTATAATGTGCGCGCGCTCACCCTTAAAAACAACAACAAGTGATAACGGCGCACATTGGTTCAGAAATCGATTTTCCTGGCCAAAACCACATTTTTTTGTCGTCACCGATTGTTAAATTTTATATAGGATTCGATAGTTCACATATTAAAACTAAGGAAACTAAAAAAATTAGGGAAAATATTGGAAGTTGTTGGCGTGGCGGCCTCTTAAAGGCGACAATTTTTGGAAAATACGTAATTTTTACAAATTTTTGGAGACAAATTTCTCGGAAACGATAACAGATATTATGTTGATTGTTTTTTTTTGTTAGGTAAGTAGGCTTGTTGTCTCTAAGAACCGTTTCAACAGATTACCGTAGCGATTACACGAAGAGAGCTATTTGATTTTTCCCTAGGTACTAAATTTTAGTTTGGAAACAGCCTGGAACAATGTTCCGCTTTCACAAAATGTTGCCCGAGAGTGTCCTCTTTCAGTCCATATATACTTTTGTACACGTCCCGTTCCGTCCGTTTAAAACTATTTTAAATTTTTTGAAATAACATGGTTAAAATTTTTTGTGTTTTTCTATACCGTTTCTCATATACATTATAGTCTCGATAATCCGGACACCACATGTTTCGGCGATGTCCGGATTACCGAGTAGTCACAAAAACACATAATTTGTAAATTAAAATCATTAATATCGGACGTTTACTAGATAATAACCTGACATCTTAAGTAAACGAATTCATATTAAGCAAATATCACGGGTTACGACCATTTTAACCAGCTTTCCTGGCTACCAAATATAAGGTCTGCGTACATAAGCTGCTCTGCCTGATTGCCTTGCTTTCCTGCTTCATTTTTGACATAATAAAAATAAAAGAATAAAGAAGGCCGAGGAAATTTCGAACTGGGTTGCCCTTTTCTTTTTTATTCTTTTATCAGAAGTAAGCAGGCAAGGCAGCTTATGTACGCAGGCCTTTACTTCTTCATTTTACTTTTCCAGTGTAATTTAGGTGACATTTCCAATACACAGGTAGTCCAAAACTTCTCTATAATTGGTGTATATTTGTTCATAGTTTTTGTTTTTCAAAGTTATAAACTTTGTAGCTCATGTACACATAATGATTTTCAGTGTCGATGGGACAAGAGCCTCTTACGACTTGAGATATAACTTCAAAATTCAAATGCACTCATCTCAGTATGGTGAATATATTTTAGCCATTTCTATGAACATCAGCAGCTGACTTTATCTCGTCATCGAAAACAAAAAAGGGCATTGTTTAATATATACATATGTTACAGCCTTCGAATAAGACAACGGAATTTAAATCTATTGGTGGTAAATTACAAAAATTCAATACAACGATCCGTAGTTGCTTGTGATTTTGTACATCAAAGATTGAAATTTTAAGGAGTCCATAATTTTTTTTTTTTATTTCATTTGCTTGTTATTTCGGTAATTAATCATACATCTTTGTGTTTATTTCAGCTTTAGTCCATATTTTGTTGTATTCAAGTATTTGAATAACAACAAAATGTTTTACAGTGGATATGAAATTGATTAGTTGCGGGCGGAGGGTCGGGAATACTATAGTTTCAGTTGTCACCAAACAACTTCATCAGTTCCCTTTTCCGCCGACTCTGTATCGATAAACAGGTCAATAAGCCCATCCAGCAAATTAAACAAAATGAGAAATTTGCTATATGGCCCTAAAACTGATTACCCTACAATTTGAGTCGAACTAAAGAATTTTATATCCACCACTGTTTTTATGTCGTCTTTGCATTGCAAAGAATACGAACATAGTGTGTTGCTTCAATAAGCGGGGGTAAAACAACGAGAAAGTTGTTGTTTTTGCATTACGCATTGATCAACAAGACCGTGCTGATGCCTATTATTGTTGTTGGCGTTTTTTATTGTTGGACTGCAGAATTTTACATCTTTGTGTTTATTTCAGCTTTAGTCCATATTTTGTTGTATTCAAGTATTTGAATAACAACAAAATGTTTTACAGTGGATATGAAATTGATTAGTTGCGGGCGGAGGGTCGGGAATACTATAGTTTCAGTTGTCACCAAACAACTTCATCAGTTCCCTTTTCCGCCGACTCTGTATCGATAAACAGGTCAATAAGCCCATCCAGCAAATTAAACAAAATGAGAAATTTGCTATATGGCCCTAAAACTGATTACCCTACAATTTGAGTCGAACTAAAGAATTTTATATCCACCACTGTTTTTATGTCGTCTTTGCATTGCAAAGAATACGAGAGTCGGCGGAAAAGGGAACTGATGAAGTTGTTTGGTGACAACTGAAACTATAGTATTCCCGACCCTCCGCCCGCAACTAATCAATTTCATATCCACTGTAAAACATTTTGTTGTTATTCAAATACTTGAATACAACAAAATATGGACTAAAGCTGAAATAAACACAAAGATGTAAAATTCTGCAGTCCAACAATAAAAAACGCCAACAACAGTAATTAATCATATTTTTTGTAAGTTAGCGACCGAAAAAGTGGTCGATCTGTTCTGCCTATTGCAAGAGTGCTGCCAAATTTTATTTAAACTTTTCATTCAACACTTTGCTTTTTAATTTTACAGATTTTTGTCGATAACTCAAAAAATTACTTACAGAATCTAAAAAAATCTAAATCTTAAAACTATGCTATTAATCCCAACGCTTTAAATGTTATAAACATTTCTAGGTAAAATATCAGTGGAATAACATACACAGTTCCAAGGGACTTTCTCACTAATCAGATGCCTAATAAACTAATTCCTTTAGAGGAAAGGTACACCCAACATCGATTTTTAAGGGAACTAGGCTACACAACACTAGGAATAAAATACTGTTGCTTATCGTCATCCATCGATGGTTGAAGGTTAGAAAATTAGTCGACAGATTCAAATAGTTAATTCCATATTGACTGAATCAACAGTGGCTAGTTAGAAAGGCGAGATGTGGACCGAAAAATTTTAAAATTTTAATTTTTCTTATTTATACACCTATTGCTAAGAACGAAAACGTCAATGAAATAAATAAAAATCTAATGGAAAAAATATTGATGTCCGGATTATCTATCGAGGTACGAAAAATATGAGATGTCCGGATTACCGAGTCTACAATGTAAAAAATTCTGGTGTCCGGATTACCGCGTTGTCCGGATTACCGCGTTGTCCGGATTAACGAGTGTCCGGATCGAGACTATACTGTACATATATTACAGCTTTTTTCCACCAATATCAACACGCAAGTCGTCCAGTAGACTCGGACCAACTGTGGATGTTGATAATTATAAATTTGAGATAGTAAATGACTTTATCTACCTCGGCACCGCCATAAATAAAACCAACAATATAAGCCTTGAAATAAAGAGAAGAATAATATTGGCCAACAGATGCTACTTTGGTCTAAATAAACAGTTTAAAAGCAAAACCACCTCTCGTCAAATAAAACTTACACTTTACCGGACACTGATACTACCCGTTCTTTTGTATGGATCTGAAGCATGGGAACTTGCGAAAGCAGATGAGGCAGAACTTGGTGTGTTTGAGAGAAAAATTCTTCGAAAGATTTATGGACCAATATGCGTTGAAGGTGAATACCGACGTCGTATGAACCACGAGCTATACCAGCCGACCGACATCGATATAGTAAAACGTATCGAACTACAACGATTGCGTTGGTTTGGCCATGTCAGCAGGATGGATAAAGATGCCCCCGCCAAAAAGGCATTTGAATACGAGCCACTCGACGGTATACGCCCCAAGGGAAGGCTAAAACTCCGATGGAAAGACCAAGTTGAAGAAGAAATCACAAAACATGCCGTCCAAAATTGGAGAAGTAAGGCAAAAGATCGGTGCGTTTGGAAATCTATTCTTAGTTCAGCTTATGGAACAAGACGTTCTGTTTAGTATAAAAGCCACCTAAGTAAGTAAGTAAGTAAGTAAGTAAGAAATTTTTTAATATATATGAGTTATATGAAAACCCAAGGAGTATTTTTTTAAAATTTGGAAAAAAATAAATTAATTTAAAATTTTTTTTCTGAAAAATTTCTTCTAATTTTTTTTTGGTTTGTTTATTGGTGTTTGACTTTTTTTTAAAGTTAGAACATATGTAACATATGTGAAACACTCATATTATGATGCAAAATAAAACAAAAACTCAAATTTTTAACTTTGACCTTGAATTCTTCTGCAACTACTACACCGAGTCGAGTGTTTTTAATGCATCGGAAAGCTGATTATGAAGAATTATGAAAATATCTCTATCCGTTCAAAAGTTATCGAGGTTTGACCAGGAAAAACGATTCGGAACCACTGTGCGGCGTTAAGTTCGTTCAAAATACCGACATTCGGGAGGTACCATCAAAACGTCGATCTATACCTACAAATTTCTGGCGGATAGTTTTTAGACTCAAAGAGGACTTAATACCAAATTTCCCATATTTCGGTATCACCTTCAAAATACCGAAAATTAAAAGGTACGCTTCTAAGGGGGATATAGGAACCCGCGGATCTATACTGATAATTCTCTTCTGGAATATTTTATAACTACCGACAAATATCTGGGGAAAAGTTTTATGCCTCCAACGAAGACTAAGTACCAAACTTCAGCCATTTCGATGTGGAATTTAGTCTAAAACCTTCAAAATAACGAAAATCGGGATGTCGCCGTTCTATGGGGGCTATATCAAAACGTGGACCGATATAGACCATTGGCAATAACAAACATCTTTGGAGTAATAGGAACGTCTATACCAAATTACAAAGCTCTATCTTAAATATTGCGATTTGTGTCTTGATTTCAATAGACGGACGGACGCACGAAGAAAATATATACTTTATAGGACCGCTGATAAATATTTCGATGTGTTACAAACGGAATGACATATTATGGTGAAGGGTATAAAAACTTGGGTTGGACGTAGAGGAATTACCTCCACCTCCACAAAAAAAATTTACCATCAAAAGATATTTTCAATGTGTGACCGTTGTCCTGCCATGACGTTACTATTACGTTTTAAATTTTCCTGATGGTGTAGGGTATATAAAGTTCATCCTGGTCGCACTTACTGCTTTATTTGACATGTATTTATTTCAAACACTATAAGAATCTTTGTGCGAATTCAAAGATAAATAAAATACAAATCAAATCCATAAACCTCACATTAAACTGAGCTCATGGGATTCAACACATATGTTTAGTTGAACCCTTTTTGATAATATATTAGAAACTTTTAAGTGATTTATTATTCAACTTAATAGTTTCTATTTTTACTTTCACCTTGAAATGTTTCCCATATATTTTTTCTTTTCTAACACAAGCAAAATTTGTTATAATAAAAGAATTCGCAAGTAAAGGGTTCATAGTTATGAAAAGAATATATCATTTATTGGACATTCCCAAAGAAATATTCAAAAACTTTATAATGATTTATGATAACTTGTTAGTATCACAAAATATGGTGTTGTGAACTGTTTAACGAACATTCAAAATGATTCCGCAGTCACTCTTTCCATATTTGTGAAAAATAGGAAGGATTGTGTGTTGTGTAGACATTATGACCATAACCATTGACATAATCTCTCTTAAATAATATTTCATGTAAATAAATTTAATTAACAGCAATCATTCATTCATTTGCAAATGACAAATATGTACAGAAGTTGATATGCATGTAGATGTACATTGCTTCTTAAGAGTGCCAAGATCTAACTGCAGAAATTATTATAGATAATTTGAAGAATTTCAAGTGAAAATCTTCACTAAGTTCACAGATGGTATGTGTTGATATATGTATGTATGTGTATGGTACACACGTATAATTAAGTGTTCATATTCTTAGGAAAATGTGTATTGAATTCAATGAAGGCTATACTCGGACAGGATCGACAATGGATAACACTACTTTTGGACACTAAATTTTGGTGGATAAAAATTAATTTTGTAAAAAAAACCTTACTTTAACAAGGGACTTGGAAGTACACTGTAAAAATTCTATACAGGTTAAGATAACTTCAGGTTAAAGTTCAGGTGATATGTAATTAATATGGTAGGTTGCTATAACCTTCAACTAGTATGATTATTTGTTTTGGAAACACACGACTCGGGTAATGTTTGTTATTCTGTTATAATCTATTGGCACTTATATCCAAACTGATAAATTGAGAAACCTCGGAAGGTTCAGAAACTGTGTACGTTTGATGTTGTAATGTGGTCATGTATTGGGAAAGTCAGTAAACACATCAGATACGACGAATCTGAAAGAATTTTGTCGATATGTGCATCCATAACGAAATTATAGCTCTTTAAATATAAAAAATATTTTCCAGGTAATCTGAAGCGATAATCATATGAAAATTAGACGACCACTAAAATAATTATTTCTAAAAATTTTGTTGATAATATTAAAAATTTTGGATGCGGATTTGATAGGTGGGCTATAAATATAAAATTTTTAATAATCCATGTTTTGGTGTAGACCACTATCACGGTACTTCCCGATTTTCGGTCAAATGACTAGTAGTTCGGTCAAAAATATTTTGTTAAAATTAGATTTTTTGACCAAACTACTAGTCATTTCTTAGTCGCGAAACTTTTCCAACAAAAATTGTCAACATAGCTCCCCCCATATAACTGCACCTACTGATTTTGGATATTTTGAAGTTATTATTAACTTTTCCAGTGGCTGCAATTTGGCTTCCCCCTTGGTCAAAAGAGTTATCCAGTGTTAATTGTTTGTACCGATATTTTTAGTATAAATTGGCTATAGTTTGACAGTTAGGGTTTCCAGAGATCCAAAAACGTTTCCACCTAAAATTGTGAGTTTTCCGACCGAATTCCCTAATACTTGATATTGGTGGTTTCCTGTGGTCAAACAACTTATCCACCTAAAATTGAGGCCAAATTACAGGTAGTTCGAGTAAAAATTGGAGTTTAAATCCCCAAAATACCGAAAATCGGGAGGTACCGTTATATGCGAGATATACAAAAACATGGACCTACGTTGACGGCTTTTGGTGGAGATGTTTTGTGACCACTGGGAACCCCAAGCGTGAAATTACAAGTAGTTTGGTCAAAAAATTTAGCTAAAATCCCAAAATACCGAAATCGGGAGGTACCGTTATATGGGGCTATACCAAAACATGGACCTATGTTGACGGTTTTTGGTGGAGATGTTTTGTGACCACTGGGAACCCCAAGTGTGAAACTACAAGTAGTTTGGTAAAAAAATTTAGCTAAAATCCTTAAAATACCGAAAATCGGGGGTACCGTTATATGGGGGTTACACCAAAATATGGACTTATGTTGACGGTTTTTGGTAGAGATGTTTTGTGACCACTGGGAACCCCAAGCGTGAAATTACAAGTAGTTTGGTCAAAAAATGTAGCTAAAATCCCAAAATACCGAAAATCGGGAGGTACCGTTATATGGGGCTATACCAAAACATGGACCTACATTGACGGCTTTTGACGGAAATGTTTTGTGACCACTGGGAACCCCAAGCGTGAAATTACAAGTAGTTTGGTCAACAAATGTAGCTAAAATCCCCAAAATACCGAAAATCGGGAGGTACCGTTATATGGGAGATATACCAAAACATGGACCTACGTTGACGGCTTTTGACGGAAATGTTTTGTGACCACTGGGAACCCCAAGCGTGAAATTACAAGTAGTTTGGTCAAAAAATGTAGCTAAAATCCCAAAATACCGAAATCGGGAAGTACCGTTATATGGGAGATATACCAAAACATGGACCTACGTTGACGGTTTTTGCTGGAGATGTTTTGTGACCACTGGGAACCCCAAGTGTGAAACTACAAGTAGTTTGGTAAAAAAATGTAGCTAAAATCCTTAAAATACCGAAAATCGGGAGGTACCGTTATATGGGGGTTACACCAAAATATGGACTTATGTTGACGGTTTTTGGTAGAGATGTTTTGTGACCACCGGGAACCTTAAACGGCAAATTACAGGTAGTTCGAGTAAAAATTTTACCTAAAATCCTCAAAATACCGAAAATCGGGAGGTACCGTTATATGGGAGATGTACCAAAACATGGACCTTCGTTGACGTCTTTTGGTGGAGATATTTTGTGACCACAGGGAACCCCAAGCGTGAAATTACAAGCAGTTTGGTCAAACAATTTAGCGAAAATCTCCAAAATACCGAAAATTGGGAGGTAGCGTTATATGGGGGCTATACCAAAACGTGGACCGATATGGTCCATCTTCGCACTTGACCTGCTTATGGAAAAAAGACATTCGGGTGAAAAAATATAGGGCTCTAGCTCAATTATTGCGAACGCTAGAGTGATTACAACAGACGGACATGGCTAGATCGTCTTAGAATTTTATACTGATCAATAATATATGTATATACTTTATATGGTGGTTTCCTGTGGTCAAACAATTTATACATCTAAAATTGTGGACATAGGGTATAGCCCATATATAACTCCACCGCCCGTTTATAGGTGTTTTGATGTCTCTAATCTGCAATTTTTGCCAAAATTTGCTGTAATTGGCCATAAGGATTCCCAACGGTCCACAGGCCAAAAATGTTTATTATAGTTAAGGGTCGTATGTGAATAAATATGGGTCGCATAGACCTGCGGTTTCCTATAGCTCCCCGTATCGGTGGCCACCTTTTTACGTATTAGGTTCATTTTTCAACCGATTTTGCTGCATAACAAAATCCACAAAAACACATACACATACACCAGAGTAAGGCAATGAGTTACCCGTGAGCTCAAATTTCTCGCTTACAACCTGTGTAGACGGGAGACCCATTACCTTACTCCCACATTCACACATTTATAATAGCGATTTTGGTCTAAAACTGCGATTTTTCGGTTTGGCGATTATTTGAGATGTCTTAAAACTTGACTTTCCACTTGTTCATAACCGCAGAAAATCGATTATAATCGACTATTCTTCGATTTCCGAGTTTAATTTGAAACTGAAAAACCGTCATGTCAACAATGTATGGGTAAACTCGAAAATCGACCCCAAGATAATCGATTATGCGATTTTCCCTCCAGACAAAAGTCGACTTTTGACTGCAAAAAGTCGATTAGTCGAAAGTCGACTTACCTATCCCTAATTTGTAAATGTTGGTGGTTTTTCTTTTATTGAAATGTACAGAAATACCGAACACAAAAGCAACAACAGACGCGTAGATACATACAAAATTCCAAATAAAAAAAAAATAGTGTCACACTTTTAAAAAGAAAAAGAAATAAAAACTATTAATTATAAAATATAGAAACATCGTTGAACGCTTCTCGTTAGTTATAAAATAAAACACATTCTTCTCAAAATTGAAATCATCAACGGGAAATCGGCATCTGAAATCAAATGATTATATAATGTAATAAATATGTAGGTACACCCATATTTCAAATATATGTATGCATGTATATGAAAATTTATTAATGTTACTACCAATATTAAATGCGATTTCTTTCTTACCCAATAAAATATTTCCATTCACCTTTTTGATTTAATTATAAAATTTCCAATTTTAAAACGTATTTAGCATTTAATTTACTTAAAAGTACCATTTCTTTAAGAAAACACCTACACTGATTTATTCAGTAACTTTACAGTCTTTATTCAACGACTGCCTGGGGTAAACTGAAGAAAAAATGTCTTTCTCGCAAAAATAACAAAAATAATTCATACCTTTTTTCCTCTTCGCTTGCTATATTTGTTAGCTGTTATTGAAAAAATCACTGCTTGTTGATGAATAAATCGCAACAACAACAAAGAACGGAACACACGTGTTTGGCCGTATATCGCACACACACGACCAAAGCAAAAACAAACTATTTCACCCTCCCGTCGTCGCTTCTACGTCTTCTATTGCACCAGACACACAGCTCTTTATTACGAAATTAGCGAAAAGCCTGTTGTTACGCTCTTTGACAAAAATCCTCTCTCCACCTTTAAAAACTATGTTCTAACCAGGGGTGCCAAGTAGGTGGTTTTCCTGCTACTTATGGTGATTTTTGACGTACAAAAATCACTGTTTAAGCAGGAATGTCAACTGTTTTAAGGTAAAAATCGCTAATCGACCTATGGTGCGTATGGGGCTGTAGCGATTTTTACCTCGGAACAAACATATATTTGTTTAGATCCAAACATATTTCTAACATATATTTTTCTGTGTGTATATGTTTTAATAATCTTAAACAATTTTAATCGAATTACGTGGCCGAACATACATATATATGAATGGAAGCTATATTTAAGTCCGAATTTCTAATTTGAATATACTTTTCTTAATTATTATATAAATATATTTTCCAAATTTCATAAATATTGGACAGACATAGCGTATTTAGAGCATAAAAATATATGATACGGCACGATCGCCGATTATAATGTATTTTTGTTATCATTGTGTTTTGTATTTGGTGGAATCAGTACACGAAATCGGCCAAATTTATATATGGGAGTTATATCCAAATTGAACCGATTCTCACCAAAAGCAATAGCGTTCTTCCAAAAGAAACTATAGGTCTTTCTGATTTCCTTGTGTATGTTACATACAAATTCACAACGATATAATACCCTTTACCACATTGTGGTATAGAATATAATAAGCTATGTAGCGTGTCATAAGAAAATTTCAACACGCTGGCAAAGGATAAATGCATGCATGATTTCAAAGTGTAAATACACATAAGTGTACAAGTTTAATAAGCAAGTGTCACCGACCACAAATATGTATGTCTGTGTAACCCAAGAATTTTATCCTGCAACAGTTTTCTCGCAAAATTGTTTATCCTTGTCACTCAAGGCAAGATGTTTCCATACCTTAAGTCTTAATGAACGTTCTTCTGACTTGTAAGTCATTTGGTTGGCTTGATTGCTTAAGTACGCAATTTAATCCAATTTTAAAAGACCCAACTGAGCGGTTGTACCTGTATTTTCTTAATGCAAACATGCATATGAAACCCATTTGTACAGGAGGGGGCAGGTGAAACATTTCGCTCATTATATTTTACTTTTAATTACAGCACTACGTTAAGTACTGAACTCTAATACATACTCGTTAACCTAAGACAGCCATGGCCAGAGCAAATAATCATAGAAAGTGCCATGCAACATCTGGAGTTTTCATATGTCATGGCTTGTTAAAGACTAAAACCGAAAAACACTAATTGAAGGAAAGCTGATGACAAGAACTGTCTTTAGGTTTTCACTGAGTAGAGTGTAGTAGATGAAATCTTGAAGATACAAGAAATGGTAAACATTGGGAGAAATTCAGTTACAAGTGCCGACAAGTAATTTGAAAGGAGTATTAAGTTGTAATTGTTGCAAAAAGTACCACAGGACTTGAAGAAGAAGCAGGACTCTTGGACAGAATTCTAATACAATTCTTGATTTGCCGGACTAAAAGATTGTCTCCAGCCCTTCGATTCTTTACTTTGTCTTTTAAAGTTGTAAATAAAATGCATTCTGATATCAGCGGTCACTTGTTTATTTATTCGCTTCCATCGCTTCACGTTTACTGTGAAGTCAAGTTCTGTGGTAAGTGGTGCCTTTGTGTGACCTGCAAAAGGAAACGGGATAGACCTATAGTTCCTTTTACGGATACACATATAATCACATTTTAAGTGGATTTGTATATTTCCATCCGTCCGTCTCTTCGCGTTTTTTGTCCAATTTGGATGATATGGCATACAAGAACTTTCTAAAATATCCTACGCAGCAAAATAGAGCAGTATATTGTACCCTTAGAAACACAGCTAAGTCTGTTCTTAGAAATGAACGTAGGAAATACTACACAAAACGTTTTAGTGGACTAGACGCAACACAGGTCTGGCGACAGCTTCGTGCTGGCGGTGTCGTTGGTAGTCACAGTAACCTCGAAACGGATTTTGACGTTAATGTTTTGAATGCATATTTTGCCGAAAACCATAATGCTCGTAATGCGTATGTTGACTTGCCCGATACTAACAGACTTGATTACACCTCTTCCTTTAATTGTGTTTTCGAGATTGATGTTTTCAGAGCATTTAGGCGAGTTAAATCACAATAAGTGGGTGTAGATGGTATCCCTGTTAACTTTTTCAAGCTTATTTACCCATGCATATCTAACCAATTGACACATTTTTTAATAGAATGTTCACCACTTCGGCTTTTCTACAAGCATAAAAGGTTGTACCTATTCCCAATGTTAAGGAAATCTATACTATGGATAACTTGAGGCTCATTAGTATTCTGCCGGGACTTTCTAAAGTTGCTGAGCACCTCATACGGGAGCAAATGCAGGCATTTATTGATGACCATAAATTTATCTATAGTTCTCAATATGGCTTCAGGCGTGGACTTAGTACCACCTGTCGGTTAGTAGATTTAACGAATCTGATTAGGGAGACTGTTGATGGAGGTGAGAGTAGTGTTCTTGTTGCCCTGGATTTGTCCAAGGCGTATGATTGTGTAGACCAATCGAGGTTACTAGAGAAGTTACGCTGTAAATATTCGTTTGATAGCACTTCTTGTAAGTTAATTTGTTCCTATTTGTCGGGAAGTTCTCAGTACGTTTCTCTTAACGGTGTTATTTCCAGCAGATGTAAAATATACAGTGGGGTACCTCAATGTTCCATTTTAGGCCCTCTTCTTTTCGTTTTATACGTCAATGACAGTTAAAGTACGTTATACAATAGCTGTTGTCGTCCATTTAGTAGTATTATTATACAACTTAATGGACTGTTGATTGAGTTCGTTGATCGTTTGAAATGTTTAGGAGTTGTACTCGACACAAAACTTGATTTTTCAGCGCATATAGATGCGTTATACCCCAGAGTAGTTAATATGCTTCGGAAATTGTATTCTACTGAATTCTATTTGCCCCTTTTTGTCAAGAAAAAGTTTGCTTATTCTATGTTAATATCGATCATTTCTTATGGTATAGAAGTGATATCGGGTACAACGCATGAACATTTTGTAAAAGTAGAAAAACTGTTCAACATGATTGTAAGATATGTTTATAACACGCGCCGATCTGAACATATTTCGGAACAGGCAATGATTTTCCTAGGAGTGCCGTTTAACGTTTTTGTTCAGCAACGAGTTTTTTCATTTCTTTATAAATCGGTAATTTTTGAACTACCCGGTTTCCTGCGAAATCGGCTTGCTTTCTTTAGATCTACTAGAAAAACACAATTAATTTTTCCACGTTTTTACACATCTTTATACGAAAAATCTTTCATTATTCGCTCTGCACGTTTGTGGAATCAACTTCCTGCAGAGCTACTGCAGTTTTCGTTTTCCATAAGTGTATTTCGACGAAGCTCAGCTGTTAATAATACGATGGGCTGATGTGATATTATAGTCACGTATATATCTTGTCATTTTTGTAGATTCTACTGTATTAGAATTACTGAGGCATGATTCATTTTGTATATTACCAACAATAGGTATATGATAACTCTTTCTTCATTTTGGCTGGGAAACCTTATTTTTGCCTTGTAGTTGTTTTTAATTAAATACTTATTATTATAAGATTTGAATTGTAATATTTTAAGATACATTTCTTGATTCGAAGAACACATTTGTAGTTCTTCGGCTTCTTCGCAACATATAAACAAAATAAATAAAAATAAAATAAATATAAATAAATAAATTGCGGAAGGTTATTATCCACCCATAAGAACAAACCTATTGCTTTTGGTGGGAATCTGATCAGATTTTGATATAGCTCCCATATATATTTTTGACCGCCTTAAGATACTTTATGCACAAAACATGCAATATTCGTGCAATTTAAACGAAATTTTAAATGTTTGGCGTAATTTCGTCTAGGAACAAATTTGCCACATTATATTAAAATCGGTTAAAATATGGATATCCCCACATAACGTAGGGGATGAAAGATACCAAGTAACAGTCCTGGCTTTAACATGGCAAAGCCCAGAATGGTGGTGTCATCTGGGGAGCTGCCTTTAACTCCCGTTAAAGGTAGTGAGCGTTAAAGAGCGTTAAAAACTTGGGTTTGGGCTTTTGGTTAGTAACCATCTCCTAGAAAAAGCAGCCTACTATGGATAAACGAAAGAAAAGAAAAACAAACCCCTCTAAAGTTGACGACCCCCGCAAACGTTTTAAGGACCATGATCTGCGAATCTGCACCTGCAATAATCGCAATCTTTGTAGAAGGTGCAGTCTACGCATTGGCAGATGTACTTGAAAGTACAAGGCCAACATTACTACCATACAGGAAATACGATGGATTGGGGAAGGCGTCACAACAACACCTAAAGGTAAAGCACTGTATTATAGTTGCAATGAAACAAAGCATGAGTTTGGTTGCGGATTTGTAGTTGGTCGGATGTTAAAACATCTGGTCTCCAGCTTCACCCAGGTGAATGAAAGACTCGCTGCAATTCGATTGAAAGCAAAATTCTTCAATATCAGCTTTATTTGCGCCCATGTTCCCACTGAAGACAAGGACGAAGAGACCAAAGACATATTCTACGAGCGCTTAGAAGAAACATATGACCGTTGTCCTGCCCATGACGTTAAAATTATTCTAGGCGATTTTAATGGCAAAATTGGAAAGACAAATATCTTTGGCCCAACAGTCGGGAAATTCAGTCTCCATAGCGAAACATCTGACAATGTAATGAGACTGATAAACTTCCCAGCGGCAATAAACATTGTAGTTACAGGTAACAGATTTAAGCATATTGATATTCATAGGGGCACCTGGCTGTCTCTAGATCAAAGAACGAGAAATTAAATTGGTCACGTTGCGATAGATGGAAGACATTCATCGATCGTGTTGAAGTTACGATCGTTCCGAGCCTTGTTGCAGCAAAGGTACATACCCGTCTAAACGTTAAAAATAAAGCACGGGGAAGTTGGACATCGCTAGGCTGCAAACACAAAATCTGCTATACAACGACATCAGTATAGTTAAACGTTTCGGGATACAACGATTGTCTTGGCTGGGCCATGTCTTTGGGTCATATGGCGGTACACACAGAGCTACCAGGCCAAGGCTCGATGGAGCGAACAAGTGGAAGGCGACCAAAAAGCAAAGCAACAAACAGACTTAAATGAAAATCTTTTTTTTTGTTCAGCTTATATAACAAATGTTCTGTAATAGGCTAACTACACTCCCGCTCATCTGCATAGGTTTCAACATTTTTCTTTTTATGTTAAGGTCTCTTCAGTTGTGTTTGGATTACACATTCCTACTTTATAGTTTTTGAGTCCTATACTATGCCAACATTCACAAGAAAAATCGTGACGATGTTGCCATATTTTCGGAAAATACCCCTGTTATAACAAAAATGTACCAAAAAAGTGCTAAATTTTTTAGAGTTGTGCCAAAGGAACTATAGTGAGCTATCTAGTTCACTTTGCTGTTCCAATGGCCCAAATTTTTTATTTGAACAACAGCGTATTTTTTGGCTCATATAAATAGGTTTGAATAAAAAAATAAAAAAATGTACTACCTATGCAAATTTTGCCCAGTTTTTTTTTCTGTAATTTAGTTAAATGGAATATTCTGGTAAATGATACAAAAAGTTTGACCCACTTTATTAGGTACGTGGGTTCAAATCTCAACCTGGAAAAGCTACCATGACCTTTCATATAAAATCAAGAAATATTCCAGCAAAAAGTTTTATAACCCTGCTTTAAATAACGTTTTGATTTCGTAATATCCCTTCTGAGTTCCTAAAATTGTCTGAGAGGCAGATAAAGTACAAGGGTCATTGAAAATATTTGGTGTTTGGGCTTAAGTTTCATTATTTAACTAACATTGCAGTATAAATTTGAGTATGATCGACAAGGTGGTAGGTGTCGATCTGCATCTCTTGGGTCTTCTCCAGGATTTGCCGCAGGGTAAATATCTGGTCAATGGTGGTCTTGCCAGGTCTAAAGCCGCATTGGTATGGCCCAATTATCTCTTACACGATCTTTTAGGCAATCGGGAATAGACTTAATAGACTTATTATTCTTCAGCCGGTTGATTGCTGTTTTTACCTCATCTTGGCCGGGCGGTATACATTCAATACCATCTTCTGGGTTTGGATCTGTGATATCTTCGTCGTCTTCGCTGCTATTGGATACCAACAGCAGACTATCTGTATCACTTACCAAATTACCTTGATGGTCTCTATAGGAGGAGGTGCCTGTACCAAAGCCATCAGTTTGATGATTGAATCTTTGGTAGAAATTTCGGACTTCATTCTGGCTTCTGTACATCTCGATTTTTTCACACTCCCGATTTTCCATCTCTCTCTTTTTCCTGCGGAAAAGACGTTTCTCCTCTCTCCTTTTCTCCGGATACCACTCTCATGCGCTATGCGTTGTTACTGATTGTAGAGTAGCCCTGTGTGCCGCATTTTTCTCTTCGGTAGCAGCACGACACTCCTGATCATACCATGGATTCCTTGGTGGAAGTCTCTGGTATCCAAGTATGGATTTTGGGGCTTTTGCGGTTATCGGAATGAGGAGTGCTTTGATTAAGCAATTGGGCTAGTTGAGTGGAGTATGCTGTGTTTATCTTTTGTGATTGCAGCTTACCGATGTCTAACTTTCGAGTTGTGTCTGTTCGTACTTTGATTGCTACGTTTAACCGGGTACGTACCTTTGCTGCAACAAAGTAGTGATCGGAGTCTATGTTTGCTCCTCGGAACAAACGCACATCCAACACGCTCGATGAATGTCTTCCATCTATCACAACGTGATCAATTGTGTTTTCTTGTTTTCTGATCTGGAGATAACCAGGTGCTCTTATGGATGTCGAGATGTTTAAATCTGGTGCTGCTAACTACCATGTTTTTGCCACTGCGAAGTCTATCAGCCTCATACCATTGTCAGATGTTTCATTGTGGAAACTGGATTTTCCGACTGTTGGGCCAAAGATATATTCCTTTCCAAGTTTGGCATTAAAATCGCCTAGAATAATTTTTATGTCACGGGCAGGACAACGGTCATATGTTTCTTCTAAGCGCTCATAAAATATGCATATCATTGGTCTGTTCGTCCTTGTCTTCAGTGGGAGCATGAGCGCAAATAAAGTTGATGTTGAAGAATTTTGCTTTTATTCGAATTGTAGCAAGTCTTTCATTCATTGGTGAGAAGCTGGAGACCAGGTGTTTTAACCGCCGACCAACTACAAATCCACAACCAAACTCATGCTTTACGTCATGGCAGCTATAACACAGTGCGTCACCTTTAGGTGTTGTTGTGACGCCTTTCCCATTCCATCGTATTTCCTGTATGGCATTAATGTCGGCCTTGTACTTATCATGTACATCTGCCAATGCGTAAACTGCACCTTGTCTATGCAGAGTGCGAACATAACAGGTGCAGATTCACAGATCATGATACTTAAAACGTTTGGGAGGGTCGTCAACCTTAGAGGGGTTCGTTTTTCTTTTCTTTTGTTTTTTTTTTTCATAGTAGGCTGCTTTTTTAGGGGAGGGTAACTAACCCAAGTTTTTGACGTTCTTATGGGTGAAAGCGCTGCACATTTTAGCTCACTACCTTTAACGGATGTTAAAGGCAGCTACCCCAGGTGACACCACGGGGAGATCAGTGTCCACTTGGGATAAGAGAGGGACTAAGATAAATCCTGGACTTTGCCATGTTAAAGCCGGTCAGGACCGTTCTTTGGTATCTCTCATCCCCTAACGTGCTTATCACTGCACCGAAATGTCGCTAGTCTTTAATCTACCGTTGTGAATCTAGATGGAAACTCATGATGTGTTTTTTGATTCTTCCATCGTATTTCCAGTATGGCAGTAATACCGACCTTGTAGTTTTCAATCTACACTAAGGGTTTGGAAATTCCGGTGCAGATTCACGGATCATGTCCGATTACAGGGATAGTCAAAAGGGGTTTGTTTTAGTTTTCTTCCATCATCTTTAAAATATTGGAATTTTCACTAGGGCGGACTACTCATGGGGTACACAGATCTTCATCGGCTACACATATCTGCCTTTCCCATTCAGGCTTGTGACTGGGAATGGTGGAGTTATGTATTACCTACAAAGAAGGTTACACCAACATCGTATAAAAATTGTGGAAACTCGTCACATATTACAGAAGAAACGCAGGAGATAGAAATAAAAAAATGTTTCAGCATCCAGCGCAATGAATATGTTTCTGTATTGTTTAAGAAATATATTTTGAACTTTATTTATTTACAACTTCAACATAGCCATAATGAATTGAAAACTCCAAGTTTTTACTATAAATCAAAATGATTGTACCAACAATTTTTTCAAGGAATCAATAAACCACACACACACAAACCAGACTGATGACCATAACTGTTCTACATATTGGTTATTAAACTAAAACAAATTGCTGGTCATTTATTTTACTACTTATAGCTTTGTAAAGTCGTCAGAATGAAAGATTAAGAAAATAAAAAAGCATACAAATTAAAGTTTATGCCATTGTCAATAAATCTTTTGTGAGTTGTTTCGAACTATGCAACTTAAGTAAAAAAGTTAACAAATTGAATTGCCAATAGAGATGTTATCCTCATCAGTAAAGTTGATGGATTCAATCTACATCGACATTTACAAATTTGCCTTTTATTGCTAACAAAAAACTATTGATTTATTTGTTATATAGATAAGCATAAAATAGCTGATAAGAAACGCTGACTATGGAGGTGAATGAACTTTGTGTTTCAAACGTTACACGGTGCGTTGTCTAGATTCTGTACTTATTTTTAATTTATTTTTTTAGAGATTTTTATGGACTCTGAGTTAGAATAAATAAAATTTACTCCAAGACTCCTTCCACATTATTTATTTTGCGCGAAAATAAAAATAAATTTATCAAATTTTTAAGCATCTACGGATAGATATCAAATGCTGTTAACGATATATATACATTTCCTTATTACAACACAAGGGGATATTTTTTAAAATTTTTTCCTGATAAGGGAATAAAACCCCCATAACTTTTGAGCGCTGTACTGCACCTAATTTTGTGAACGCGAGAGGATTTGAAACCCTCAAAATTTTTTTTTAATTATTTTCAATGGAATTGTAAAAGAAAATTTTAAATTTACCATATATTTTTTTCTAATTTATTATTTAATGAATGAACTCATTTATAAATTAGAAACAAAAATTTATTCTTGGTATCCCAAAAGATTATTTGTATTTTTTTTTCAATACACAAAACTACTAAAATCCATTATAATAATTTATTATATTTGTGGGTATTTTTGGCTATTGTGAAACCGCCCCCAAAAAAAGTAGCATAAATAATCCACATTATTTGTGTGTTGTAGTTGTCATCGCATCATTGCGGCTAATTTTATCAACCTTTGAATTATTCGTAATAAAATAAAGGACTGAAGCATAGCTGATGGCAAATAAAAGGCATTAATTATAAACTTTAGTTTAGTTTGGCATATCCATTAAAAGTGCATAAATTATGATAATATTAGCAAAAGTTTATCTTTATGTATTTTATGCGTGTATGCGTATGTGTGTGTGTTATTATTTGCATTAAAATTACTCCATTGACAGATGCCAACTGATTAATGAGCATCGTGGGAAATGATTATGCAAGTTTTTGCCAAAAAATTTATACATATATAACATCATTGTATATATCGTCAATCATATAATGGGGGTAAATGAAAAGGATGAAAATTATGTTTGACCTAAATAGAACGCCATATACTATCCCAGCAGAATTTTCGATGTCAAACGTGATCTGATTCCAAATAACTTTGAACTCGTAGGGCTGTACAACGAAGTCTTACGAGGGCAGTTCGGAAACTTCTCAGCCTAGCACAAAAAGCGCGGTATAAACAGAAAAAAGTTAAGTGTTTTGGAAACTTCCATCTCCGTTATGAACACATGTTCGATCTGGCAACTCCTTCATATAGAAACAGGTGTTCAAAAAAGACGCATCCCCAATTGTTTTACAATATTTACATAAAAAAGGTTTATCGGGACAAGAAATTCATAATGCTATGGTGAATGTGTTAGGTGAAAGTGCTCCTTCATATGCAACAGTAAACAATTGGGTTGCTGAATTTAAACGTGGTCGTACAAGCATTGAAGATGAACCACGTAGTGTACGTCCAAAAACAGCAACAACAACAGAAATTGCAGCCAAAGTGCATGATATGGTATTAATGATCGACGAATAAAAGTGCTTGAAATTGCTAATATGATGGGCATCTCAAATGATCGAGTCCATTTAATTTTGCATGAAGAACTACATATGAAAAAGCTTCCTGCAAGATGGGTGCCGCATTTGTTAACAGTCCATCAAAAACGCATAAGAATGAACATTTCTCAAGCTTGTTTGGATCGTTTTAAGCGAACTAAAATGGATTTTAAGCGTCGTTTCATAACTGTTGATGAGACATGGATCCACCACTATACTCCAGAGACAAAAGGCTAAGAAGTTTCCGAACCGCCCTCGTATAATCAAGAAAATAGGGTAAGTGTCAATTTGCATCTCCGGATCTTCTCCAAGATTTCCAGCATGCTAAGTATCTGGTCAATGGAGAATTTGCCTGGTCTGAAGTGGCATTGATATGACCCAGATATAGTATTATCTATTAGGCGTTCACACAATATGCTGGATACGATATTTTAGGCGATATTGAGCAGACTTGTCTTTTATTGAGCATTCAGTCTTTTCTCCTTTCTTAAGAGCAAGACATAGACACCAAATACGTGAAGTCGGATGAAAGTATATATGGCGAAAACCAAAAATGTTTTACAATCGATGAATCCGAGTTTCACCCATTCAGAATTCGCGAACTGTTAACATATTCTATATAGTATGATTAAAATTGTTTAAAATGAAGTGTTTTAGGAGGAATCCGATAAGGTCGAGCATTAAAATTAATTTACGTGGAAGCTGTGTTAGCGTCAATGTAGAAAAATAGCTACAAATGGGTTAAAGCCAACAAGTTTTTTATGCTCTCTTGCGATTTATGGCTCAAAGAATACTCCATGGGCAACATGATACTAGTGTATGATTTTTCGATATATCCACTGCATCTACCTAAAATCGATGCTGACATTTTGAAGCCGGAATTTCGGGGTTTTTTGAAATTGTTTTAATAATTCGGACGCGCAACAAGTTAATATTCAAAGCTTATAATAGGATTATAGAACTCGTGATTTTACGTCGTTAAATGCATATCTCATGAGTGTGCTCCTTACAGCATCCTAGTAATTGGAATCTAACGGCCAATATTTGATGCGTGAATTTTTTTAAAAAACCTATTTTTTGCGTTTAAAATTTACAAGTGCCATTCAATTTCCTTTGTGCCTCGCGTGAATTTAGTTTTTTTATGCGACGGATCTAATGAGACCTGTTTTTTTACCAAAAATAGAATGTGGAGGCACATCCGCGGTTCTTGAAGGATCTATTTGAAATATGTGTATATAGACGTATTTTTGATGGGTGCTACGGAAACTGGATGCCCATCAAAATCGTATGCAAATTGCGCGATTTTTACCCACACGCACAGAAAAAATATTTTTCGCTTTTGTTGGAACAAAAATATATGTTTTGGTTCCAAAAATGTATTTGTTTTGTTCAAACATTGTAATCCAAATCCAAAAATACCATCTTTTGTTCCAAACATAGAAAACAAAAACAACTTTCGAATTTCCGCAATATTGTTAAAATCGTTAACAATACCGATTGTAGGAACTATCATAATCTAATTTTGTTTACAAAAAGTATTGTCAATACAGAAAACCAGCCCAGAAATTTTTGATTTGAGTGCATATACTTCTCATATACACTTTTCGCATAACTTGGATATAAATGTCGCGTATAATATTGCAATCATTGATGAACACAATACATGGTTTGCTGCATTGGCTGACAACAAAGACGCACGAAAAGCCACAAGAACCCACCACAACATAAGGAATAATTAAACACCATAACAAACATGAAAAGGAAAGAAGAATGAAACAAATAAAAACAAGAGTCTCACAAGTACATACACACAAAAACAAAGGTAAAGGCAGCATGTCATACAAACACACCACAACTCACCAAAATTGTTTTTTCAACACGGCATCGAATAGCGAGAGAAGAGAAACAAATTTTCGAAGAAAAGAGAGAAATATTGTTCAGTTGACACAAACTATTTTTGGATTTACAATACTACATGAGGAATCCAGCAATATGTTAACAATACATATTTTGCTCTTGGAATATTGTTGGATCAAACATATTTTTTTCTCTGCGTGCACTTTAAGGTTTTTTGCATTGTGTGATGCAACTGGCGGCACACTTTGACCGCTGAGTGAAACATCGAAATATGCATAAATATTGAATGAGATTGATTCGCTGCATCCAAAAACGAATGCGCATCAACTGATTTTAACTAATTCGCGAATAATAGGATTTTTAATTTCCACGTTTTTTTGAATGATTGTAATTTCAATATTACTTTTAATTTCCTATCCTTATAAGTTATCACAGTAAGCATATAAGCTTTCACGATGTTAAACCATATTTCTTGATGAAGTTTTAGCAATACACATTAATTATTGTATGGGATTTTAGCGAACTAGTTGGAGAACTCCAAAATACTTTTTTTCTAATTTTTCGAATCAAACCAAAAAATATATTTGCAACAATATTTTCCAATTTCCAATATTTTTTCTCTTTTGTTGCTGCTATAATATGCAATTTATGTACCCAATCTCTATAAATTTGGTATCATATTTTTCTACGCATTGTCTAGATTCCGCATATACTTTTTAATTTATTTTTTTAGGGTTTGTACGGATTCTGGGACAGGATAATTTGGATTTACTTAAAATTTTTTTATTATTTGTTGTTTTTCCGCGAAAATAATAATAAATTTAATAACTATTTAAACATCTACGAATAGATATGGCATGCTGTTAACGATTAATGAACACATTTTCTCATAACAACAAATAAGATATTTTTAAATATTTCTTCTTTATTTCTTCAAAATAGTCTGGCTTATTCCCATGGTTGTTGTTTTATTATTTTAAAACAACTAATTTATTAGTGGAAAAGGTTTGGCATTGTTCGCCAAGGGGTAAGGCAAGGAAGTTCCCTTGTTTCTTGTTTGTGGATATTCTCCACCGAAGTTATTTTTCAATAACTTCTTACTTTTTATACCCAAACATCAATCGTCAGCTCGAAGTATAAAGGTGTACAAAGAAAAAACTTCGATGAGAAGTTTTTCTTTGGCAACCTAACACAACTCCGACGAAAGTGTCTATGAAACAAACCAAACCCTTTTACCACTGCTGTGTGTCGTCGAATTGAGACGAATGCACATAACAAAATGTAGTTGGTAGCTTGTCGCATCCAACCATACAAACGGTGCCAGTGTTTCTCAAATAGAACATTGGTGGCGTCGTTTTTATTGGGATAGCTAATACAATTTTGTATCTTCAAAATAGTCTGGCTTAATCCCATTGTTGTTGTTTTATCATATTTTTATATTATATATTATATTAGTAAAAACAAAGTTGTTTTATTATTTTAAAACAACTATCCCAATAAAAACGACGCCACCAATGTTCTATTTGAGAAACACTGGCACCGTTTGTATGGTTGGATGCGACAAGCTACCAACTACATTTTGTTATGTGCATTCGTCTAAATTCGACGACACACAGCAGTGGTAAAAGGGTTTGGTTTGTTTCGTAGACACTTTCGTCGGAGTTGTGTTAGGTTGCCAAAGAAAAACTTCTCATCGAAAAAAACTTATACTTCGAGCTGACGATTGATGTTTGGGTATAAAAAGTTTCTTGTTGAAGAAGTTATTGAAAATTAACTTCGGTGGAGAATATCCACAAACAAGAAACAAGGGAACTGATGAGATCCAGTGGCGTGGATCGAAACTAGTCTTCCTTGCCTTACCCCTTGGCGAACAATGCCAAACCTTTTCCACTAAGAAATTAGTTGTTTTAAAATAATAAAACAACAACAATGGGATTAAGCCAGACTATTTTGAAGAAACAAAATTGTATTAGCTATCCCAATAAAAACGACGCCACCAATGTTCTATCATTTCTTTATATGAGAATAAAAACCGCTATAACTTTCGCGCGCATCGTCCAATTTTGTGAACGGATTTGAAACCTGATTTTTTTTCTTAACCTCTATGCCAAAAATTGTAGATGTGCTCGGAAAAAAAAATTCTTTAATTTTTTTCAAACGATTTTTGTTTTTTGCCATATATAGGAGCTGTATCCAAATCTGAGTCGATATCAATATAATTTAACGAATTTTTATGAACATTGGGCAGATATAGCGTGTTGTGTGCACCAATCACATGAAGCCGGGAAAAAACATACATACTTCTATATAGGTAACTAGCATGTGCCCGCTACTTCGTTAGCGGAAGTGACACAATTATAAAGAAAATCTCAACATTAAAACTATTTTTTTAATAGAAATTATTTTGTTATTTCTGACCGATTTCTGAATTGAATGCCCTAATTTTGTCTTCAACAGCAACTCATATGTTCAACAAACCAAACATTATTGAAAGAATTTTTGTTTTAATTTGAAATTGAAAATCAAATTTTTTACAATTTCATCGTTTGTAATCATTTTTTGTCTAACTGGATTTTAACGAACGAAAATCTTTTGTGCGACACCTGTTATGTGAAAACAAAATTATTAAAGAGACGTAATTATAGCTTACTTGAAGTTTATACCATTATCACCAACTGCGACATCTGTTGCAATGGAAAAAACAACCTTCATTGTCTTTCCAAAATATGTATATTGGTTTACGATAAAATAAATGCGTCTAGAAGTAAACTACAAAATTTGAAATTGTTTGTGATATTTTACGGTATTAAGAAATTATAGCATTTAATTTGACAAATGTGTTGCCAACTAAGTACATAAGTAAGTAATAACAGTGAATAATAAGGATTTTTGTTATTGTTATTTTTTGTGGTTCCAGGACCAACAGTGACCTACTGGTAAAATTTCAAGCTCCTGGCTTTAGCCGTTTTAGCTGGGCGTTGATGATGAGTCAGTCAGTCACTTTTCACCAAACTTTTGCAAAAACCAAAATTGTAGAAAATTTCATATTAATTGTTCGGTTATGGCAACAAATTATGTAAAAACTATACGGTTTTTTGTGCAAATCTCTTGCTATAGGTCCTTACGACAATATTCCGTCAAAATATGCAAAGGTTATTTGCGATTTATAACAAACTAGCTGACCCGGTCCGCGTTGCTGGCCGGTTGTTTGGGTTCTCCGTGTAAACTTTAGTTATCTGTCCAGTATTGATACACCCATAATTAGGCATCCCTCTAGAAACTTCATAATATAAATCAATGTTTTGACATAAATTTCATATAATGGTATCCCCCAAATTTAAGATATAAAATCTCTTTTATTATACCCTTCACCATAAATCGACAGTTTAAAGCACTTTCTGACCCACATATAATGGTCGGTGCACGTCAATTAACTTTGCTATATATTAGATTGTTGGTATCGGTTGGGATCGTAATTATTACTGCAAAGAATTGTTGGTATAGGTCCACGTTTTGATATAGCTCTCATAGAACGGTACCGGCTGATTTTCGCTATTTTTGAGGATTTAACATCATTATCACACCGAAATGGCTGAAATCTGGTTTTAATATATTTTAAAGAGGAGAGCATAAATATTCGTATCGACCGAAAGACACGCCTTTTTATTTGCGCTCGGTATGTAACAGTAATAGGTTCACGTTTTGATATAGCTCCCAGAAAACAGTACCTCCCGATTTTCGATAGTTCAGTGATATAGCCACTGTTCAGTATACGTCCTCGTTTTGATATAGCTCCCATAGAATGGTGGCGCCTGATTTTCGCTATTTTTGGTGGATTTAACCTCATTCAGGCCGATCGAACGTAACGCTTTTTTTCTTCGCGCTCTATATGCAATAGTGGTAAAATACCCCTCAGCGAAATGTATGTTCCTTCGGGATATGTATGGCAACATTTATATAATTCATAAAAAAAAATACTTCTATAAATTGTAGTTGTTATTATCGCGATTTTGCTGTATTTAAAAAATGTATCTTTACCTAGCTATTCCAAGGACTGAAATTAATGCTCATGAAATTTCACTTCCCACATTTTAAAATTTTACCCGTAATTATAATATTTTCAAAAATCGAACACGATCGCGGTATTCTGATTCCAATGATCATATTGTATTGTATATCAATAACTTTGTCTGATTTCCAATGGATCTTTCTGGAATTTCGATCTTGTGACATCTCAAGTTATCCGGATTTTACTGTATTCCAAAATGTGGAGTTGATCGCGCTGTCCCACTTATTGTTTAGTGTTCAGCGTTTATAGCGTTTTTTAGGCACGCTTACAAAATTATGTATATTATCTGAAATAATAAATGTTTGCAAATTTTGTGATGACCGCGATATTTGACTTTTCGCGATATTTCACTTCCGCGAAGACCATTCAGGGTCAAGACAGTAATTACAGTAGTATTGCAAACAATCTGTAAACAATACGTTCAAAAATATCATGGACTTCAGATTTAAAAAAAAAAAAATTTAAGGAGAACCTCCGGTCACTACACTTAGCCGTATTAAAATAGCTCACGACCGCGCTATCCCACTTGTTCAAGCTAGTGTTTATATCATTTTTGTGTCACGCTTACTAAAATTATGTATATTAATTGAAATAATAAATTTTTGAAAACTTTGTGATGACCGCGATCATTCAGGGAAAACAATCTGTAAACAATACGTTCAAAAATATCAAAGATTTCAGATTTTCTTAAAAACATTGTGGGGGAGGACCACCGGTCACTACTCCTAGCCGTATAAAAACAGCTTACGACAGTTCTAATTAATTGAAATAATACATTTTTGAAAATTTTGGGATGACCGCGATTTTCACTTTCGCGACGACCATTCAGGGTCAAGACTGTAATTACCATAGCATTGCAAACAATTTGTAAACAATATATTAAAACGAATCTTGAATTTCGCGTTTTTCTTAAAAAAATTGTGGGGAGGACCACCGGTCACTAAACTTAGCGGAATAAAAAAATAGATTACGACCTATTCTCAGACCTAAAAACTCCACATACAAAATTTCATAAGATTTCCCAATCGATTTTTCGGAATTTCTATATAGTGACATTGGGGGCCACCGTGGTGCAATGGTTAGCACGTCCGCCTTGCACTCAGAAGGTCTGCGGTTCGAATCCCAAGCCAAGCAACATCAAATTTTCAATGGTGGCAAAATTCCCCCTCAGTAATGCTGGCGACATTTCCTGAGTATTTAAGCCATGAAAAACTTCTCTACAAGTGGTGTCGTAAGACACGCCGTTCGGACTCGGCAATAAAAAGTAGGTCCCATATCATTGAGGCAATATGAATCGGCGTGCACTCATTGATATGAGAGAAGTCTCCCTTGTCCCATCTGGGATGTTTGTGGAACAATTATTATTATATAGTGACATCTCAAGTCATCGGGATTTTACTGTATTCCAAAATATGGCGTTGACCGCGTTATCCCACATATTAAAGCCAGTGTTTTAGCGGTTTTGTAGACACGCGTACTAAATTTAGGTATATTATCTGAAATAATACATTTTTGAATAATTTGGGATGACCGCGATATTTAACTTCCGCGACGACCATTCAAAAAAATATATAGCCTATTTTCACCACCGGTGTTCCCAGTACATTATCTGAAATTTTCAAGAAAATCTATTCAGCCGTTTTTGAGTCTATTCGGAACATACAAACATACAAACATACAAACAAACAAACATACTAACATACACACATTGCCTTTTATATATTAGATACCACAATGTGGAAAAGGGTATTATAAGTTTGTTTTGGTAAAAATTCATGTAACACCGCGAAATATTCGTCGGAGACCCCCAATGTAGTATACCAATCTTCATATCTCGACGAGATAAAGCGATTTTGAGATGTGTGTCCGTCCGTCCGTCTGTCCATAATAAATTGTAAACACGCTCCAGGCCGCAATTATGGACCGATCGTCACGAAATTTTGTATGGAGGTCGGGTTCAGATCAGAATAGATCCCTATTCTTATTGGTGATGATCGTGAAATATTTTGCGGGTGAAATGGACCAAAAACATAATATTTATCCAATTTCCTAGCGGCTCTGTAGGTCTCAATAATAGTCCGATCAACGCGTAATTTTAAATAAGGTAAGAGTATATCACAAAGGAGAAGCTTGCAATTTGAGATGGCGATCGGATAATATTTAGAGGGTTAAATGGACCAAAACTTTTGTGTGAAAATTGTGAAAAATTTTAATATACAGCTTATATCTTAATTCCTGGAAGTGACATTCCGGACAAGTGAGAATACTTGAAAGTGGAACGCTTGACCTTTCAATTGATGCCAATTATGTTGGTGTGCATGATCAGATAACAGAGTTACATCCTAATATATTCCGTTATTTGTTTCTAGTGTTATAATAAACTCGCTAGAAGTCGCAATTATACATCAATAGTCACGAAATTTTGCACCGGGTAAGAGTATAGGTCGAAAAAGATGCCTACAATTTTGAATCATGATCTGATATTCTTTAGCGGGTGAAATGGACCATTACTTTTGTATGAAAAAATATAAAAATTTTATTTTTGGTCGATATTTTAATTCCTTGAGGACACTGACCTTTCCTCTGATGTAAATTGCAATAAAGTGTTTGCTAGATAACGGGCCTACTGCCTAATATATAATGGGTTCTGTGTAGAGAACCACATTTTTATCCCATGCTACATATTGTCTTTCCAAAAGTTTATGTAACACCACGAAATATTCGTCCTAGACCCCTTATTGGGTATGCCAAAATTCATATCTCGACGAGATAAAGCGATTTAGCGATGTGTGTCCGTCCATTAAAAATTGTAAACAAGCTTAAGGCCGCAATTATGGACCGATTGTAACGAGTTTTTTAAGGAGGTTGGGTTCGGGCCAGAATAGAAATGATTAGTTTTTGCTGATGATCGTGAAATGTTCTGGGAATGAAATGGACCAAAAACAAAATTTTCACCAATTTTGTAGCGGCTCTGTTGGTCAAAATAATAACCCGCAAAAATTTAAACAAAGTTTGAGATTATGATGAGGAAGAAGCGTACAAACCAACGTGAAGATCAGATAATACTTAGCGGGTTAAATGGACTGAAACTTTTGTGTGAAATTGGTAAAAATTTCAATAACGTAGCGGATAATCAACGGAAGTAGTAGTACTACATAAGTGGGTTACATTACATTTTAGTTTGTGTGAACTAAATTTTCCTGCTACAAAAATGTCTTTGTCATGCTAGATAACTTTTTGGTTTTGGTCATAAGTATTATACATTACATCTCTGATATTTGATAATTAAATTTTCACAATCATTGAAAAGAAGTTCCGTGGAGAGCGATTGTCCAGGGATAATGGTATAGGGTATCCCATGATCGGCTCCGTCCGACTATAGACTTTTCTTACTTGTTTTTTTCCCTAAATTTGTATTTTTGTATTTTTGCAAATAACGTGAAAATTATAGCTCCGACCTTCACTAAATAGGCTTAATATTATTTCTCACAATCTCAGGATATGTGGGGAGGGTATTATAAGTTGGTTTTGGTCAAAAAGTTTGTAACGCATAGAAATAATGGTCGTAGACCCATACTTATATATACCAAAATGATTGTCTTGACGAGCTGAGTCGATCTGGCTACGTGTGTCCGTCCGTCCTTCTGTTCATCTAAACCTTGTAATCACGCTGCAGGTTTCAATTTTGATTAGGTGCTGATGGGGCCCCGGAGGGGAAGAAGCCTATTGATTTTGGTGATGGTCGGATAATATTTAGGGGTCGGAATGAGCAAAATACTAATTCGGAAAAAAAGTCAACGTTTTTTCTAAAGTGAATATCTCAGCTTCTAAGCAAAAGCAAACAAAATCACAGTGAAAGTATAAAATATCACCTTTCTATCGATGTAAAGTAGGTTGTCGTAGTTGGTCAAACAAAGAAGATATTACAATAGTCGCTAATAAAACCCGAGTTTTAATTTTTGCGATTTTAGTTATAATGCCAATTATCACAGCTTTGGTTAGGGACTTTCCAAAAGCAACTATCTTTATAATGATGCAAAGTAGGTTGGCGTAGGTGGCCAAATGATGGAGATATCGTAAGTAAATCCCATTTTTCCACTGTTTTTAAAATCCCGCTACAGGTCACAATTTTGATCGGGTCGTCATGAAATTTTGGTGGTTAATGGTTGTCCCGAAGGGGAAGAAGGCTACTGATTTTGGTGATGGCCGGATAATATTCAGGGGTCGGAATGGGTAAACAACTTATTTGGGGAAAAAGTCAAGGTTTTTTCCAAAGCGAATATCTCAGCTTCTATAAGGGGTATAGCAAAAGCAAACCAAATCACAGTAAAAGCAGAAAATATCACCTTTCTAAGGATGTAACGCAGGTGGTCGTAGATGGTCAAACAACGAATATATCGCAATAGTCGCTAATGAAACCCAACTTTTCATTTTTCCGATTTTAATTATAATGACGAATATCTAAGCTTTGGTTAAGGACCTTCCAAAATCAAACCTGCATATGAAAGTAGAAAGTCCCATCTTTACAATGATGCAAAGTAGGTTGGCGTAGGTGCCTAAACAACGGAGATATCGCAAAAGTCGGTAATGCATCCCATTTTTTGTAATCACGCTACAGGTCACAATTTTGATAGGATCGTGGTTAATAAGGCTCACTAATAGGAAGAAGCATATTGAGTTTGGTGATGGTCGGATAATATTCAAGAATCGGAATGGGCACAAAACTTATGTGGACAAAAATTCAAAGTTTTAATGTGAATATCTCCTCTTTTAATCAATGGATGAGAAAAATATCACCTGTATTATGATGCAGAATAGGTTGGCGCACATCCCACTTACCCATTTATTTTTTTCAATTGTACTGACGAGTATCTCAGCTTTGGTTGCATGCCTTTCAACAATAAAGATATTCTGAACTTTATAATGTTCCCAATTGCGTTACCAAAATTTCCAATTTATGGAATTTTATTTCCATGTCAGATATTTCTGCATCTGTTGGATATATTCCAAGAAGAAAGCTTGATAATGAAACTAAACCATCTGAGATTCAAATTAATACAGAATATGGCATATATTGTAAAATATCAGAGTTATTACAAAAGTCGCTAGTCATAGCTTAGTTTTAACATTTTGATGTTTTTTTTAATGAAAAATACCTCTGCTTCTGTTTGATGTATTTTTTTATTTTTACTTTAATTTGATGTATTAAAGACATGTGAAATACTAACCAAGACGACTAGCAAAGCTTTCAATCAGTACCAAGTAGATATCGACAGTAGTCAACTATAAAATTAAATATTATTTTTTAGTTCAGTTCGCCTTAGTCATAAAAGGAATTAAGAGTGAAAAACTTATGCACAAGGGTAGTAATGTAGCGTATCAGATGGTCCCGATTATGGCCTTTGCTCACTTGTTATACCCTACACCACTATGTAGAAAGGGTATTATAAGTTTGTTTTGCGAAAAATTCGTGTAACACCGCGAAATATTCGTCGGAGACCGCCAATGCGGTATACCAATCTTCATATCTCGACGAGATAAAGCGATTTTGAGATGTGTGTAATCAAACTCCAGGCCGCAATTATGGAGCGATCGTCACGAAATTTTGTATGGAGTTCGGGTTCATAACAGAATAGATCACTATTTTTATTGGTGATGATCGTGAAATATTTAGCGGGTGAAATGGACCAAAAACATAATATTTATCCATAATATTTATAATAGTCCGATAAACGCGAAATTTTAAATAAGGTAAGAGTATATGACAAAGAAGAAGCTTGCAAATTGAGATGACGATCAGATAATATTTAGAGAGTTAAATGGACCACAACTTTTGTGTGAAAATTGTGAAAATGTCATCTTATATCTTTATTCCTGGAAGAGACATTTCGCCCACGTAAATAACATTTGGAAGGCCATTTCTTGACATTTCTATTGATGCCAATTATGTTCATTTACGTGCTCAGATAACAGAGTTACAGCTTAATATATCCAGTTATTTGTTTATTGTGTAATCAGAAGTACGCTAGAGGTCGCAGTTATAAATCAATAGTCAAGAGATTTTGCACGATGTAAGAGTTTAGGTTGAAAAACATGCCTACAATTTTGGATGATGATTTTGTATGAAAAATATAAAAATTTAAAATTTGGTCCATATTTTACTTAATGGAGGGCATGTACCAGCAAAGTAGCCTACATATGGAAAATTAACTACTGACCTTTCCCCTGATGCAAATTGCAATAATGTGTCTCCTGGGTAACTAACGGGCCTACAGCCTAATATATAATAGGTTTTGTGTAGAATACAACATTTTCTTCCCATGCTACAATTTGCCTCTGCCATGATAGATAAATTCCCAGCATTATTGCAAATTACGTGGAACCCTAGTCATAAATTTGTTTGCATGGAAATTATTTGAATTTCTACTCATTATTAGTTGTTTTTACCGGTTAAAATGTTTTTTGATATCACAATATACTCGTATATCCACAATGAACTATTTTCGAAATACCCTAAAAGGCACAAAATCGCGTGCATTTCCAAACAATATGTATGGTACATGTGCACTTTTTTTGGACGATAGATCTTCAATAAACTCACACTATTCCCTTTGAAAATGTGTATATAGCATTTGCAGTGTTCAATACAATTGGAGCAATATCTGTCTGTCGAAAAATTCACGGCCAGATATGGCAAATTGCATTGCAGAAGAGGCTACCAATGCACAGTGGATCCACTTGTATGGAGAAAGTGCCCAAAAATATTTAGAGTGTAAAAATCAAGCCAATGCAACGGTTACAGCTTTGTGCTGCTGCCGAATAGTGTTTTAAGAAACCACGAGCGTAACATTCACCCCCCTTTCCCCTCTGGAGGGGGACATGAACAAAGGTCCCGATTATCTTATGATGCAAAAATAGGCTTGGGGAAACAAAACAATCTCTAAAACTACATATTATATATATAATATTTTTGTTTAAAAATTGGTAAAATTTTAATATAGATCTTATAGCGTTGTATCTGGAAGGCACGTACCGCCAACGTAAGACAAATTTGGACGAAGATTTCTTCATCTTGCCACTGATGCCAATTATGTTAACGTACGTGGTCAGATAACAGAGTTATACGCTAATATATCAATAGAAACCCTATTCTAGGGCAGCTTTAGTCAGCGACCCACCATTTATAGTCTGGCACTAGATGGCAGCTGATTTTAATACTGAATATTCTTAAACCCATGACCTACTTTGGAAAATTATTCCCAAGGTGGGCACTGGTGGGCATCATGACTAAAACCTTAGGACAAATTTAAGTAAATGATCGAATTGGTATTACAAAATACACTAAGGAAACACAACACGCTAAAACACTATTTTTTAATGAAAATTAAGCTATTACCTCCTCCTTCAAAATCCACTATAATATTTTGCTATACATATTAGTTTCGCGATATTTTGAATATATTTACTTGCACTTAAAATATAGGCTCTACTCACAACAAAAAATATTAGTCAAATGTTCCGAATTTTGAAGCTGTTCTTAAGAAGATCGCCTTCGAATGAAACAAAAACTAATATATTTTTAAAAAGGTCCATGTCATAGCTGTCAGAGTTGCCAGATGTTGTACCAAAATTTTTACATTAATTTTTTTATTTTTAGCCAATGGGTGGATCCACTGCGCAATGTCAATTTTCCAATTTTGGAACTTTTATTAGAAATGTATAATGATATACATTAGGCCGGGGCGATTTGTGTGGAAGGAAAAAAAACTTAATAGGCTCTTCGCGTTTCTGATTCCTGGGATTAAACTGAGCAAAAAAGTCTACTGGACCATATATCTAAGATGAAAATCGAGCCTCCCGATTTTGACTTTAAGTTTTTTATCTAAGTTTTTTTGACATCTTGGCATATAAAAGCCAAACCACTGAAATTTTCGAGCCAATACAAAGACAAGACCAAAACTGCCTGAAAAAGCGTTCCAATGCTTTTGCGATGTATTAGAGAGTTCTTAACTACTGTCTTGGCTACATTTTTTGTCTTTGTGTTGGCTCAAAAATCTCAATGGTTTGGCTGTTATATGCCAAGATGTCAAAAAACGTAGATAAAAAATTTAAAGTCAAAATCGGGAGGCTCGATTTTCATCGTAGATATATGGTCCAGTAAACTTTTTTGCTCAGTTCAATCCCAGGAGTCAGAAACGCGAAGGGCACATTAAGGTTTTCAAATCGCCCCGGCCTAATATACATAATTGTTCCACAAACATCCCAGTAGGGACAAGGGAGGCTTCTCTAATATGAATGAGTTCACCCCGACTCATACTAGCTCAATGCTTATGGACATACGGTTTATCGTCGAGTCCAAACGACGTGTCCTAAGCCAGCGCATGTAGAGAAGTTTTCATGGCTGAAATACTCAGAAAATGTCACCATCATTACTGAGAGGTATTTTGTCACCGTTGAAAATTTCATGTGGCCTGACCTAGGAACTGAAACCGGACATTCAACGTGAAAGCGGGTGTGCATACCATTGCACCACGGTTGCACCCTATTAGATATGTTAAAACATTTTTTGATTTTTCAAGAATAGATTTCGGAGACATTTAATATGCTCAAAGCAAAAAAATCAATACGTATCTTCGTTTCTAATATTATTCCATAGAGTGGACCTATATTTCAACTTCACATCAGCCTTGTCGGAGGTTCGATTCCTCGGCGAGGTAACATCAAACTTTCAACGGTGCAAAATACACCTTAGTTTTGTTGGCGACATTTTCTGAGTATTTCAGGCATATACAACTTCTCTAAAAGTGGTGTGTTAGCACACGCCGTTCGGACTCGGCGATAAACTGTAGGTCCCAAGCTTAATGTGAAAAGGTGGCAGTATCGACAAAGTTATTTCTTACAATAAGCTTATTTGTTCCATAAAGGAATTTTGATTTGCTGAAAGCTAATTGGCATGGGCAGTGGTGTAGGATATTACATGGTCGGCCGCGTCCGACTATAACTTTGCTTACTTGTTTTCTTTTGATTCTGACAACAAAAAAATACTTTAATATATATTTTGTGTTGTTTTTGACACCCTAATGTTGCAACACGTAAAACGTGAAAAATTTTCACGCACTGAGAACGAAAAATAGGTTATAGGTTAAATTAGGTTATTAGAGGTGATTCTGCAGAAAAAAGGTGATTTAATGTTATAAAGTACCGAAAATGGATGGTAACCCTATATGGAGACTGTGGTCAAAAGTGGATCTATATCATATTTCATTATAAGGTGCTTTTCTGAACTCTGAGTTCATTAAATATTTGTTTAACATCTGCCGAAAAAATCGAGATATAAATCATATGGGAGTATACCAAATCATGGACCAATACTGAACATTTTTCGCGGGGAGCTTTACTATGCAATAAGAACTCCAGTTGATTAGAATAAAATACTTCAATTCAGGATGATTCGTTACATGGGAAGCAGGCGAAAACTGGGACCTAGGACTACAATATCTTTGTTAGAGTGTTTCTAGTCCATGTGATATTCTTGCCATATAAGAAGGATTTTTTTGTAGACTGTGTTGACAGTTTCTGTCAATGGAATAATTAGATCCACAAACGCACAAAATCTACCATGCAAAATTCCATAACTAATTTTATCACATACGAAAATGCTATTTACTTTTACAATTAAGGATCTTTCATATGACATTTAGGTCCACCACTTCTGTTACAGTTTTTTTGTACAGTCATAGATTGAGAGTATTTCACTTGATTCATGTTTACTTGTGCTTGTGTTCATCTGTCAATCGCGATCGCTGTTATCTTTCATGCCTTCATGCAATAAGACCAGTGGAATCATGACATCGCATGAAACCACATGCAAAAAATGTTACTGCGTATGTAGTCAGATTGTGTTCCATACTAAACGTTTTCGACTCCAGCATAACTTTTGGTAGAAGTTCTTCGGGGCAAGAAGTGTACAGTCAAATTTCAAAAAAGTGATAATTTTCATTAATTCTAGCGGGCTAATAAGTTTTCAGTCGTCCAAATTTAATTTATTTTTATTATTACATTATTCTACCCAGAATAATATATTCATTCACCTGTTGATAATAAAAACAATAACAAAAGCGAAAAAGCAATAATGTTGACAGGACCCCATAATGAAATAACACAACACAGCATAATGGAATCAATATTTTCGGGGCATACATAAATATTTACAACAATTACAACAATGACTTGCCATTATGTTATTTCTTACAAGTGTTAACATTAATGGCCACTTTATCCCTTCAAGTGGCGGCGATTGAATAAAAAGTGCCAAGTGTGAACGAGTATTACACACTCTCTCGCTGGAACATTCACTTTATACAATTATATACATTCATACATACATATTCCTCTCTCTATACATACAATGTTACGTATACTTAATATTCATATTGCACATTAAGTAGACGTCAAAGTGTTTTTGCGGCCATTACATTGAACATTCATTTCATGTTTCCCCAATGTCATCGTTGTCGTAGTCGTCTCCATGACCATCATCGTCATCGTCAGCGACAACGGCAGCAGCAGCATCATCATACACATTGTATTGAACATATTTTCACTTAAATTGAAAAAAAAAGAAAAAAACAAAATCATTGGGAATTACATTCTACCAAGAGCGGCAATAATCGAATAAAGAAAAAACAAAAAAACACAAACAAATGTCACATAAACATACTCCAACACATACTATCTCAGCCTCCCTCTCGTACACTCTGTTCGCCCTCAAAGTAATAATCCATAGCATTCATGACTGTAGAAAATGGCTTATTCAGCATTTAGCCAGAATGGCGAGCCATCGTTTAAAGGGCATTTTTGTGGAATAATACCGAGTCTGCACGAATTTTAAATGATTTTAATGTTGGTAATTTAATTTTATTGTAAACCACCCAGGGAGAGTTTCAATGTTACATCCTGACAGCAAGCATACATACATACGTACATAGCATCATTCACTAGTGTTGTTATTGTTTTTATAGGCTATGTTTTTGGTGTTGTTGTTCAAGGCTCTACTTTGATTTTTTGTTTCCTTGTATTTATTTATTCCGAATGAAATCTGATCAATGTGAAAGAGCATTATTTGTAAAAATAGTGGTATCCAATACTAGCGTATACGACGAAGATACCACAGATCCGATCCCAGAGGATGGTATTGCGTATATTCCTCCCAACCAAGATGAGGTGAAGACATCAATAAACCGGCTGCATAATAAAAAGGCAGCAGGAGCATATGGATTACCACCTGAGCTCTTTAAAATGGGAAAAGACAGCGCTGATAAAATGTTTTGCTCCAGCAAAATGTTTGTCTCCAAAGATGCAGTTAAATCATATGTACAAGTGATCTGGAGATGCATCAAATTATGAATTTTCACTCATGATTTTTACAAGAGCGTGACTACTGAAAGATGCACTCCATTAGCACTGTATTTTAACTAAACCTTCGGCACTGCATTTTAACTATCCCTTTGGAATCGCATTTTAACTAACCCTTTAGGGTAGAATAGGATGCAGTCCAGTTTGCATCCAAAGCACGTGTTTTGATACAGTGCTTTGGATTGAATTTAGAGGCACTCTTCGGAATGTGTTTTTATGCAGTTCAAAGACGCAATAAAAATACAATCCATTGCAAGCTATCTCAAAATAATAAAAAGAATTTATTGAAGAATAAGAAGAACTTTAGAATAATAAGAACTTTAATACATTAACACAGATTACGACATTTCTTCATTAAATTCAATCGCAACTGAGTTTGTTTCGTCCGCTCTCCATTTAATTCAAGCTGAAATGTTTTGCTTCATCTGCTAAAGGGGTTCTTGTATTGTCTTCTCATCACCAGTAGAGATTTCGACAAGTACTCCATCAGAATCCAGATGCTGTTAAAATGTCAGGAAAGGATGTCATTCATTGGATCGCATCCGAATGCGGTTAAAATGTAAGGAATGGAGTACCTCTTTCACGACTCCGTTTGAACTGCATCAAAACATGCCGTGAAAGAACTAGTCTACATTACACTACTTCCAATTTATTTTGCTGGGACTGTGTGTTCTTACTATAGGGCATAAGTCTGCTCCCTATCGCTTATAAGATATTGTCATGGATGTTGTGTAAACGGCTTAAGCCTATGGTCAACGAAAGAATTGGGCCATACCAACTCAGCTTTAGACCTGGCAAATCCACAATTGACCACACATTGTCCCAAGAGATTCAGATTCATATCGACAATCTGTTTGTCGATTATAAAGCAGCATTTGGCAGCTCTACCCGCACAAAGTTATTCCAAGCCATGTATGAATTTGGTATCGCCTCACAGCTCATTCGGGTACTCAGTTAAAATAGGAAACAACATCTCCGAACAGTTTAGTGATAAAAGAGGTTTCAGACAAGGAAACAGCCTTACGTGTTGCCTATTTAACATTCTGCTGGAAAGGTTATAAGATATGCAAAGGTTAAAAGGAATGACACAATAAACACCAACAACTAAAAGTACTTGCTTATGCCGACGACATTGACAGTATGGCAGAAAACGGCAACAAGATCAAGTTGATGGTGTCGATGCGCAATGCGTCCACAGAACTAAGACCAACTGTGGAAACTGGTATCTATAGTTTTGAGGTAGTTAAACACTTCGTCTCGTCCTAATGTTGAAGACGGAAGCTGGATGTCGAGAAGCTGCAAACACAACAGATAGCACAAGCCTAATCCGCTCAACTGACTCACATACTGAAAGATGGCACTTCTTGTCCCGATAATGTGGAAGCGCACTGTCAAAGAATATCCACTCACTTCAATCTGTACCAAATACCACCACCTAAAAATCTATGGTACGATCAGGAGTGTCGTAAGGCTACTGAAGAAAAAACACGGCATACAGAGCAACCCTGCATTCAGTAGCAACACGAAGCGCGAAAGAAAAATAAGAGGAGAAGAGGAGAGAGGAGAAGCGTATTTTCAGAAGAACAAAGAAAGAGTAAGGAAAGCGGAGCGTGAGAAACTCGAGATGTTCAGGAGTCAGAATGAAGTCCGAAAATTTTACCAGAGTGTAAAACACCATTCTCCTGCAAAGATCATGAAGGGAATCTGTTAACTGATACCGATAGCGTACTGAGGATGTGGAATGAGCATTTCATGAAGCCTTTAGAATCGAATATGGGCAGCGATGAAGATACACCAGAACCAATCGCAAACGACCACGTTGAATGTCTTCCACCTAGCCAAAGCGAGGTCATGATAGCAATTAATCGGCTTAAAAACACTTAAGCAGCAGGAGCTGATGGGCTGCCCGACGAACTGTTCAAGACCGGTGGCGAAATACTGATAAGGAGTATGCATCAGTTAATTACCGAAGTTTCGCAGGAAGAAAACATACCCAACGATTGGAACCTCAGCCTCCTATGTCCCGTACACAAGAAAGGAGACAAGACGGTGTGTACAAACTGCAGACGCATAAGTCTGCTACCAATCGCATACAAAGTTCTGTCGAGCGTACTGTGTGAACGTTTAAAACCCATAGTCAATAACATAATCGGGTTATACCAATGCGGTTTTAGACCTGGTAAATCGACTATTGACCAAATCTTCACACTGCGCCAAATACTGGAGAAGACCCACGAAAGACAGACCGACACATACCACCTGTTCGTCGACTATAAGGCCGCCTTCGACAGCCCAATTCGATCAAAGGTGTTCCAAGCCATGTCTGACTTTAGTATCCCTGCAAAACGCATACGATTATGCAGGATGACATTGGCTAATACAAGATCAGCTGTTAAAGTAGGAAAGAACCCCTCGGAACCTTTTGAAACAAAACAAGGTTTCAGACAAGGTGACAGTCTATCGTGTGACCTATTTAACATTCTATTGGAAAAGGTCGTACGTGAAGCGAATGTATACACCGATAGAGATAAAAATAGCACTATATACAATAAGGATATAATGTTACTGGTCTACGCAGACGATATTGATATAATAGGTCGATCAAGTCGCTCCGTAACAGGCACCTTTGCGAAAATTGAAAAAAAATCTACCAAAGTGGGTCTGGCAGTCAACGGCGACAAGACAAAATTTATGATATCAACACGCAAGATGTCCAGCGGACTCGGACCAACTGTTGATGTTCAGAATTAGAATTTTGAGGTAGTAAATGACTTTATCTACCACGGCACCGCCATAAATAAAACTAACAACATAAGTTTTGAAATAAAGCGAAGAATAATATTGGCCAACAGATGCTACTTTGGTCTAAGTAAACAGTTTAAAAGCAAACAAAACATACACTCTACCAGACACTGGTACTAATCGTACTTATGTATGGATCTGAAGCATGGGTACTTGCGAAAGCAGATGGGGCAGAACTTGGTGTGTTTGAGAGAAAAATTCTTCGAAAGATTTATGGACCAATATGCGTTGACGGTGAATACCGGCGTCGTATGAACCACGAATTATACCAGCCGACCGACATCGATATAGTAAAACGTATCGAACTACAGCGATTGCGTTGGCTTGGCCATGTCAGCAGGATGAAGATGCCCCCGCCAGAAAGGCATTTGAATACTGGCCACTCGACGGTATACGCCACAAGGGAAAGCCAAAACTCCGATGGAAAGACCAAGTTGAAGAAGATATCACAAAACATGGCATCCAAAATTGGTGCGTTTGGAAATCTATTCTTAGTTCGGCTTATGGAACAAGACGTTCTGTTTAATATAAAATCCATCTAAAGAAAATAAAGAAACACTTCGTCTTCTACGGCATCGCAACAAATACAACAAACAACATCAGTTGTGAAATAAGAAGAAAATTTGTGTACTGTCAAGCAGATGTTACTATGGCTTAATTAAGCAAGCAGATAAGGAAGTGCTTGATGTGTTTGAGAGAAAAATTCTTCGAAAGATCTATGGGCCAATATATTGAAAGATTAAAAAAAGACTTTAGGTTTTAACAAGTATACGAGGGCTACAGTCGGACGGGGCCGACCATGTGATATACTACACCACTTCCCCTGGGAATTTATTTATATGACTGCGAAGTCTGCCTTGTTCCTTCGTGGATGTTGTGGGAATATGTATGTATGTATGATTGCGACACATTATATATTATTTTCATTATTTCGTAATGAACAGATACACCATGTTAGCGACATATTAATGCATATTTATTCGAAAAACAAGTAAAAAAGTATCAGTCGGCTTTGACGACAGAAATATACCTTCAACCTAGTTAATTGAAACTTTAATCTACGGACAGATCTAATGTATCTAGGGTCCTATCAGAATTTTATGGCCTTTTTGTGGACATTTGAACTTGCCGACAAAAATGTGAGTTAGGATTAAAGTTCAAAAGTGTTTCGGAGGAGGTACTTGAAGGAATGGACATGGACATAGTCCATTATGGAAGTGGATCTTATTTAGGAAGTCATATCTTTTCGATAGATATCACACCTACTTTTCATTTCATTTGGGTCATCGTATAACTTTTGGACCAGTATGCTAGGAAAAATGGATTTGTCCACGGAAAACATCATATCGCTGTAAACAGGACCACAACGAATAGGATTGGTATACATTTCCAAAGGATCTTCGAACAGACCCTAAACAGCACTTAGACACAATTGTTGAACTTTTGTGGGGGCTACCTTAAGGAAAGGACCGATATGGGTCATTTTAGAAGTTAAACTAAATTTGGACAACATATTAGGTAGTAGGCGATCTGAAAATATTAGGGAAATCGGTGATCCGCTGTTCGGTAGCAGGTGATTTGAAGATAATCGGGAACTCGTTGATTCGTGTTGTAGATGTTCGGCTACTCGGGATTCGTATGTGTTCGGCCACTCAATGATTCGTGTTGATTCTACCATACGAACATCCGAGCCGAACATCTACTCAGTGTTCGTATGGTAGATCAGGCCATCGGCTGTAGTGTTGTAGGGTTTCGGCCACTCGGTGATTCAGCACTCGGCTCGGCTGTTCGGGTCGTCGATGGTTAATGTTAGTTATAAGTTAGTGGAACAACACCCGAAGGTGGAGTGGAACAACACCCAAAGGTGGATTGGAACACTACCCGAAAGTGGAGTGGAACAACACCCGGAGGTGGAGTGGAACGACACCCGAAGGTTGAGTGAATGTATTAGCCACCGCGCAAAGGGGTAGCTCTCAAAAATACTCCCAACCTCTCTAACCTCCTGTGTCGGTTGGCGGACTACGAACACACAACTGTACTCAAGCTCGAACTGAAACTAAATTTGGACAAAATATGGCGAAGACCAAATTATGGAGAGAATCGGTTGATCCGTTCGAGAGCTATCGTGCGCTCCAGCCAGCCAGACAGACGGACGGACATGGCTAAATCAACTCTAAATTGTCTGAAATGGATTTCGTCCAAACGTACTTGGGGTCTAAAACCATTATTTCGATGAGGCACAGTTTCCCGTATGAAAGTGTATATGGGCAATATTTTTGAAAATTTAACATAGTTGAAGCCAAGGTTTACCCTTTTATAAATCGCGAATTGTGGTTGTGTATTAAATGGTTTTGGATAAAATGAAATTTTTTTAGACTTGGCAAAAAATATTGGCCTTCACAGTTAATTTGCGTGGAAGTTGTGGCTGTTAAAAAGGGTAAAATTGGCATGAAGCCAACGTGCCTTTTTTCTCACGATTTGTGATTAAACCACTCTTTTCCCGATTTGCCTGTCAAAGTAACAGTGGAAGCCAACAAAATAGGGATGTATAACTTTTCAATATGTGATTTGGATCTACCATTAAATTATGCTGTCATTTTGAAGCCAGATTTTAAGTGTTTTTTGAAATTTACTTTTAATTACATTCCGAAAACGGGTTTTTATATATAGGATTGTATTATATATAGGATTGTAGAACTCGCGATTCTGAGCTGTTTGATATATGTATGTGTCGTGAATGAGTCTACACAGCTTCACAGAAATCTGTATCCAAATACGAACATTTTGTGCGACCTTTTTTCTAAAAATAATATTTTTCGAGCCTAATTTTTAAAATTGTCATTCGATTTCCTCGAACTTGATTGCAAATTTTAGATTTTTACGTTCCAGATCTAATAAATCGTTACTCCATCTACCAAAATGCGTGTTATGAGAAATTCCAAAGTAGGAAAATCACCCGAAATTGTTTTTAAAAATATCGAGTATTTTATCGCGTTTCCTACGGGTCGTTTCGACTGCAATGAAAAAACTAGTGCAGCATCTTCGTTTTAGAGGAAACAGAGATTTGAAAACTTATCTGATAAGGGAGCTACATTCATTTTATCCCAAAAAATAGTGTGTGATGCTACATCCATGGTTCTTTATTGATCGCCTTGAAATAGATATGTATATGTATATCGATGTAGATTTTCATGGTGACACTGAACCGGATGCGGACAAAAATTGTATGCACTTTGAGCAAATTAGCGATATTTTATAGGTTTTTTAATGCCAAGATGCTACATCTTAGTTTCCAAATTAAATTTCGAAAAATATATACAACTTATTAGATATGGTCTTGCTGTACATGAAAATCACATTCGAACAAAATGATTTTGATTAATGTATTTGACAAAATATTTTTTTCAAACAAAAAATAATTTTTTTGTCCAAGACATGTGCTTATTTTGGCTGTCACATCGAAACTATAACACCAATCTCTATGATTTTAGTCTCATTTGATTTGCCGCGAAGTTTTGATCCACAAAAAATTTGTATGTAATTTTACGACCGGAAACTGGACCTTTATTTTGAAAAAAAGTTGACTTATGTTCAATAATTTATCAATTTGTTTTACATTCCGCGAATACTGAGTATTATTTACCAAATATTATGCAAACTAAAAACTCAAGTCACCTCGAGATATCTTTTTAGTGACATTTGCGCTCGCTTAAGTAATTAGCTTTTTATAATAATTTAATCTTAAAAGCAGAAATAAAACCGCCATATCTTTTGTCCGCAACAACCAAAAATTTGCTCGCCAGCGGATTCTTACTTACTTTCTTAACGTATGTACCAAAAATATTTGATGTAGCGCGAAAAAAAATTAATTTTATTTGAAATGGAATATGAAATAAATGACAACATTTCCCATATACCCTTGTTAGCATAAATGCTGATGGTATGAAAAGTGTTAGTTTTCGTTGTGTGAAAACAATTATGGGTGGAGAGAGGATTTTTGACAAAGTTTGATTTGGCGCTTGTGTTTCGTTCTTTGTTGTTGTTGATGCGATTTATTCATCCACAAGCAGTCACAGTTAACCAACCTAGCAAGCGAAGAAGAAAAGAAGCAAATGGTATGAATTATGGCATATATTTTGTTATTTTTGCGAGAAAGGCAGAGAACATTGTTTCTTCAATTTCCTTAAGACAATCGTTGAGTAAAGACGGTAAAGTGAGTAAATAAATCAGTGTTTTGTGTATTCTTAAAGAAATGGTGCCCAATACATTTTATAGTTGAAAATTGCATAATTGAATCAAAAATGTGAATGGAAACTTTTTATTGGACAAGGAAGAAATCGCATTTAATATTGGTAATAACATTAATACATTTTTTATATACATGCATATATGTATTTGAAATATGGATGTACATATTTATTACATTATATAATCATTTGATTCCAGATACCGGATTCCCGTTGATGATTTCAATTTTAAGGAGAATGTGTTTTATTTCACAACTAACGAGTAACGTTCAACGATGTTTCTATATTTTATAATTAAAAGTTCTTATTTGTGTTTCTTTCTAAAAGTGTGACACTACATTACATTGTGCAACATTTTTAAGGTACTTGTGCAAACAATTTAAGTTTAGGATTTTTTGAAAGTACAGACCCAAACGACAAAAACCCTATTTGGGTTTTGTTGTGTCATATCCAGCTTGGATTTGATGGTCCATCTAAACCTGGTCAATTACTGAATTTTTAAAGAAATTCTGGGATATATCTCTGAAAGCTATGTGAATCTTTATCTGACCTCTGAAGAAAATTTGTAGATAAGGTCAAAAATAAAATATTTGGAGAAATAATGAATTGAAAAAACTACATTTACTGCCTCAAATTTTATAAAATATGGAAAATTTCCATAATTTGCATAGATTTTGCACCATATCTCCAAAACGGTTAATATTTTCTTTTGGAAGAATATTCTCTGGAATGTAATACACAACTCTTCAGAACATGACATTGTTGTAAAATGCCACTATCACGTTGTTTTCGGTATATTTTTCAACGACCTCTTAATGAATACATCAATAATCAGGTGAAATCCGAAATGCGAGAATAAACTGTTGGTGTGAACTGTATTTGAAATACTTGTTGTAAGAGATATGATGTAAAATACAACTGAAACCACATGAAGAGTTTCAGAGTTTTCTAAAGAATTGCTGAAAACTTTATTTGGAAGATTTTTGCAAAAGGTCACTTTGTTCAACTCCCAACAATTTAGCTGATACTGACCAGAATTTCAGTAATTATGTAAAATTTTCTATATTTGATCGATTTTGATGCCCTAGATGCGGTCTGTTGAAAAGATAAGTTCTACTAGTTAAGGGCTACAATATTGCACAAAAACAGCAAAGCCAAATTCCTAATCGTTTCTGAGATAAATGCAAAAAAATTTAGTTTTAGCCCGGTTTAGATGAGGCCATAAATTCCAAACTGGATCTGACAGGACAAAACCCTACTGTTGTCTCAATATGTACTTTAAAAAACGCCTATTAGAAGTTGTTTGAATTTTCAGTGTTGCATAGCGTTATTATTTTCGTTTTTTATAAATTATTATATTCCGTTTTTTCTTTAATTAAAGTCTGCTATGTGTTTCTTGTTTTTGGAATTTTGTATGTACCTATGCGTTAATTGTTGCTTTTGTGTTTGGTATTTCTATCAATTTCAATAAAAGAAGTAACCACCACAAATTATAAATATTTGTTTGCACGCAATCATATATTTGTTTGCACCCAAACATATATTCTTTTGCACACAAACAAATATTTGTATGCACCCGAACAGAACCCAAACATATGTTTTGTTAGGGACTGTTGCCAACATATATATGTTTGCTGCAAAACATATTTTGCACATATGTTAGAGAGGCGTTTTTTGCTCCGTGTAGTAATAGGCAATCTCGTTCATTGTTCACTGTCTACCGGAGTCCATTGAACGAGATAATGAACCGGATCGTTTAATTGAACGAGATTGACACAATTTCACCCTTAACACTTAGTAGTGTAGAGTATACACACAGAGAAAAAACATGATTGATCCAACAATATTAGAAGAGCAAAATATGTATTGTAAATATAGTGTTAGATTCCGTATGTAGTATTGTGACAGCAACAATCGTTTTTGTCAATTACAAGAATTGTTTTTGTCATATCCAACACTATTTTTAGTCCACTGGACAACATTATTCTCTTTTCTTCGACAATTTTATTATCTTCTCTCGGAATTCGATGCCATGGTGAAAAAAAAGTTTTGGTGAGTTTTGTTTGTATGAGTTCCTCTTATCATTTTTTGGGTGTGTACACCATGAGATTTTTTTATTGGTTACTTCTTTCGCATTCTTCTTTGTGTTTTTATAGTTGAGTTACACCACAATCCGAGAAGTGTTTTTGTCGTAATTTGTGTTTTCTTTTCATATTTGTTATGGTTTTATGGTATTCCTTATGTTGGTGTAGGTGCATGGAGGATGAGCGCAATGGAGTAGTTATATCTCTTTATTCAATTTGTTGTCACTGACATTTTTGATTTGATCGTATATAATTCTCATATACACTTTCCACTTAACTTTGGTATAAATGTCACGTATAACATTATGAGCATTGACAAACACTGCGTTGCACTCATCCTCCAACATAAGGCATACCATAAAACCACAACAAATATGAAAAGAAAACACAAATTACGACCTAACGCACTTCTCAAATTGTGGTGTAACTCAACTATCAAAACGCAAAGAAGAATGAGAAGAAACAAATAAAAACAAGAATCTCGTGGTTTACATAAACAAGAAAAGAACAGAGATACAATAAAAGACACAGATAAGACAAACTCATACAAACAAGACTCACCAAAATTGCTTTTTCACCACACCATCGAATACCGAGAGAAGAGAATAAAATTGTCGAAGAAAAGAGAATAATATTGTCCAGTAGACAAAAACTATTGTTGGATATAACAACAACTTTTGTTGGATACGACAAATACAATTGTTGTAATTAACAACAACTATTGTTGGACTCTGCGTGCTATCTTAGAAATATTACGATGTTCAAAGTATGGGCCAAGTCGGTTAATGCCTTCGAGAGTTATCGTGCTCTCCATTTTAGCGAAAATTATGAACTTTGTGTACCCAAAGTAGTGGACCGATAAGGCCCATTTTAAAACTTGATTTAACTTTGGGCAAAATATTACAATTGCCAAATTTTTGATCGAATCGTTTTATCCGTTCGAGTGTTACTACGCATGGTGCCATAGCGGGTTTTTGCAGCTTTCAGACCATTTTCGGAGGAAGTATGGACTTGCCCCTAAAAAAACTTGCAACGCTGTAATGGGGGCAGCGAATACAAGTTGCTACAACAAAAAAGGAGGTCCTTAACTACACTTTTCCGAAATTTTGTGTGGGAGGTACGCCAAGGAGTGAACCGATATAGTCCACATTCGCACTTTGTTTATGTCTGGTAGAAATATTACGATAATATAATATAATGTTTGCCAACAAATTTCAACTTTTGTGAGCAGATACCCGAGGGTGGGTCAATCTTCGAACTTAAACAAAGTTTAGACAAAATATTATGAAAGTCAAATTTTGGACTAAATCGGTTAATACGTTCGAGAGTTATTGTGCGCTCCAGCCAGTTAGCAAGATAGACGGTAGGACATTGCTAAATCGACTACAAATTGTCTGAAATGGATTTCGTCCAAACATATTTGGGATCTAAAACCATTATTTCAATGACGCACATTTTGACCGTATGAAAGTGTATATATATTTCCAGCATTGGTTTCTGGTGAAAAAAAACACATTAAAACCGCAAAAATCAATTTTGTAGGTCCGATTTTGGTTATAGTTCCTATATAATGGTTCCGCATGCTACAGGGTATTTTAAGATGCTTAGACATATTTACACTTTCTAAAAATATGTCTGTTCCAAAACTTCAAGAATCTATTATTTTTTACTTTAGTGTCGTAGTAAAAGTTACCCAGTTTTGTATGCTCTAATCTTCTGAAAGAAAACAAAAAAAAATCTCAACAAAAAAAAAACGCCAGCAATTTTCTGGATCTCAAAACACTGATATGTAGTCAGAAGTTGTCTTACAGAATGTTTATATTATAGTTTTTTACCGGGTTAACCATCTTTATGAGATTTATTTCATGTATACGCAATGGAAATTTGCAACCCAGTGGGTTTATTAAAGCCGTACTATTAGATAACAATTTAATACTAATATTTTGGTTTGGTAGTTTCAATGAATTCTAAATAAATACCATGGCGGAATGATGAATACCCAAAAGACATTGGAAATTTACCCAGATTCAGATTTGTCCGATAATATCGATTGAAAAAACTATCAATCGATAGTGACATTAAAAATAAAGTATCGGTATTATCGATAGTGCCATAGATTGTTTGCCAGCTCTACACGTTAGCATAAATTCCGATATTGTTTTTAAAAATATCGAGTATTTTATCGCGTTTCCTACGGGTCGTTTCGACTGCAATGAAAAAACTAGTGCAGCATCTTCGTTTTAGAGGAAACAGAGATTTGAAAACTTATCTGATAAGGGAGCTACATTCATTTTATCCCAAAAAATAGTGTGTGATGCTACATCCATGGTTCTTTATTGATCGCCTTGAAATAGATATGTATATGTATATCGATGTAGATTTTCATGGTGACACTGAACCGGATGCGGACAAAAATTGTATGCACTTTGAGCAAATTAGCGATATTTTATAGGTTTTTTAATGCCAAGATGCTACATCTTAGTTTCCAAATTAAATTTCGAAAAATATATACAACTTATTAGATATGGTCTTGCTGTACATGAAAATCACATTCGAACAAAATGATTTTGATTAATGTATTTGACAAAATATTTTTTCAAACAAAAAATAATTTTTTTGTCCAAGACATGTGCTTATTTTGGCTGTCACATCGAAACTATAACACCAATCTCTATGATTTTAGTCTCATTTGATTTGCCGCGAAGTTTTGATCCACAAAAAATTTGTATGTAATTTTACGACCGGAAACTGGACCTTTATTTTGAAAAAAAGTTGACTTATGTTCAATAATTTATCAATTTGTTTTACATTCCGCGAATACTGAGTATTATTTACCAAATATTATGCAAACTAAAAACTCAAGTCACCTCGAGATATCTTTTTAGTGACATTTGCGCTCGCTTAAGTAATTAGCTTTTTATAATAATTTAATCTTAAAAGCAGAAATAAAACCGCCATATCTTTTGTCCGCAACAACCAAAAATTTGCTCGCCAGCGGATTCTTACTTACTTTCTTAACGTATGTACCAAAAATATTTGATGTAGCGCGAAAAAAAATTAATTTTATTTGAAATGGAATATGAAATAAATGACAACATTTCCCATATACCCTTGTTAGCATAAATGCTGATGGTATGAAAAGTGTTAGTTTTCGTTGTGTGAAAACAATTATGGGTGGAGAGAGGATTTTTGACAAAGTTTGATTTGGCGCTTGTGTTTCGTTCTTTGTTGTTGTTGATGCGATTTATTCATCCACAAGCAGTCACAGTTAACCAACCTAGCAAGCGAAGAAGAAAAGAAGCAAATGGTATGAATTATGGCATATATTTTGTTATTTTTGCGAGAAAGGCAGAGAACATTGTTTCTTCAATTTCCTTAAGACAATCGTTGAGTAAAGACGGTAAAGTGAGTAAATAAATCAGTGTTTTGTGTATTCTTAAAGAAATGGTGCCCAATACATTTTATAGTTGAAAATTGCATAATTGAATCAAAAATGTGAATGGAAACTTTTTATTGGACAAGGAAGATATCGCATTTAATATTGGTAATAACATTAATACATTTTTTATATACATGCATATATTTGAAATATGGATGTACATATTTATTACATTATATAATCATTTGATTCCAGATACCGGATTCCCGTTGATGATTTCAATTTTAAGGAGAATGTGTTTTATTTCACAACTAACGAGTAACGTTCAACGATGTTTCTATATTTTATAATTAAAAGTTCTTATTTGTGTTTCTTTCTAAAAGTGTGACACTACATTACATTGTGCAACATTTTTAAGGTACTTGTGCAAACAATTTAAGTTTAGGATTTTTTGAAAGTACAGACCCAAACGACAAAAACCCTATTTGGGTTTTGTTGTGTCATATCCAGCTTGGATTTGATGGTCCATCTAAACCTGGTCAATTACTGAATTTTTAAAGAAATTCTGGGATATATCTCTGAAAGCTATGTGAATCTTTATCTGACCTCTGAAGAAAATTTGTAGATAAGGTCAAAAATAAAATATTTGGAGAAATAATGAATTGAAAAAACTACATTTACTGCCTCAAATTTTATAAAATATGGAAAATTTCCATAATTTGCATAGATTTTGCACCATATCTCCAAAACGGTTAATATTTTCTTTTGGAAGAATATTCTCTGGAATGTAATACACAACTCTTCAGAACATGACATTGTTGTAAAATGCCACTATCACGTTGTTTTCGGTATATTTTTCAACGACCTCTTAATGAATACATCAATAATCAGGTGAAATCCGAAATGCGAGAATAAACTGTTGGTGTGAACTGTATTTGAAATACTTGTTGTAAGAGATATGATGTAAAATACAACTGAAACCACATGAAGAGTTTCAGAGTTTTCTAAAGAATTGCTGAAAACTTTATTTGGAAGATTTTTGCAAAAGGTCACTTTGTTCAACTCCCAACAATTTAGCTGATACTGACCAGAATTTCAGTAATTATGTAAAATTTTCTATATTTGATCGATTTTGATGCCCTAGATGCGGTCTGTTGAAAAGATAAGTTCTACTAGTTAAGGGCTACAATATTGCACAAAAACAGCAAAGCCAAATTCCTAATCGTTTCTGAGATAAATGCAAAAAAATTTAGTTTTAGCCCGGTTTAGATGAGGCCATAAATTCCAAACTGGATCTGACAGGACAAAACCCTACTGTTGTCTCAATATGTACTTTAAAAAACGCCTATTAGAAGTTGTTTGAATTTTCAGTGTTGCATAGCGTTATTATTTTCGTTTTTTATAAATTATTATATTCCGTTTTTTCTTTAATTAAAGTCTGCTATGTGTTTCTTGTTTTTGGAATTTTGTATGTACCTATGCGTTAATTGTTGCTTTTGTGTTTGGTATTTCTATCAATTTCAATAAAAGAAGTAACCACCACAAATTATAAATATTTGTTTGCACGCAATCATATATTTGTTTGCACCCAAACATATATTCTTTTGCACACAAACAAATATTTGTATGCACCCGAACAGAACCCAAACATATGTTTTGTTAGGGACTGTTGCCAACATATATATGTTTGCTGCAAAACATATTTTGCACATATGTTAGAGAGGCGTTTTTTGCTCCGTGTAGTAATAGGCAATCTCGTTCATTGTTCACTGTCTACCGGAGTCCATTGAACGAGATAATGAACCGGATCGTTTAATTGAACGAGATTGACACAATTTCACCCTTAACACTTAGTAGTGTAGAGTATACACACAGAGAAAAAACATGATTGATCCAACAATATTAGAAGAGCAAAATATGTATTGTAAATATAGTGTTAGATTCCGTATGTAGTATTGTGACAGCAACAATCGTTTTTGTCAATTACAAGAATTGTTTTTGTCATATCCAACACTATTTTTAGTCCACTGGACAACATTATTCTCTTTTCTTCGACAATTTTATTATCTTCTCTCGGAATTCGATGCCATGGTGAAAAAAAAGTTTTGGTGAGTTTTGTTTGTATGAGTTCCTCTTATCATTTTTTGGGTGTGTACACCATGAGATTTTTTTATTGGTTTCTTCTTTCGCATTCTTCTTTGTGTTTTTATAGTTGAGTTACACCACAATCCGAGAAGTGTTTTTGTCGTAATTTGTGTTTTCTTTTCATATTTGTTATGGTTTTATGGTATTCCTTATGTTGGTGTAGGTGCATGGAGGATGAGCGCAATGGAGTAGTTATATCTCTTTATTCAATTTGTTGTCACTGACATTTTTGATTTGATCGTATATAATTCTCATATACACTTTCCACTTAACTTTGGTATAAATGTCACGTATAATATTATGAGCATTGACAAACACTGCGTTGCACTCATCCTCCAACATAAGGCATACCATAAAACCACAACAAATATGAAAAGAAAACACAAATTACGACCTAACGCACTTCTCAAATTGTGGTGTAACTCAACTATCAAAACGCAAAGAAGAATGAGAAGAAACAAATAAAAACAAGAATCTCGTGGTTTACATAAACAAGAAAAGAACAGAGATACAATAAAAGACACAGATAAGACAAACTCATACAAACAAGACTCACCAAAATTGCTTTTTCACCACACCATCGAATACCGAGAGAAGAGAATAAAATTGTCGAAGAAAAGAGAATAATATTGTCCAGTAGACAAAAACTATTGTTGGATATAACAACAACTTTTGTTGGATACGACAAATACAATTGTTGTAATTAACAACAACTATTGTTGGACTCTGCGTGCTATCTTAGAAATATTACGATGTTCAAAGTATGGGCCAAGTCGGTTAATGCCTTCGAGAGTTATCGTGCTCTCCATTTTAGCGAAAATTATGAACTTTGTGTACCCAAAGTAGTGGACCGATAAGGCCCATTTTAAAACTTGATTTAACTTTGGGCAAAATATTACAATTGCCAAATTTTTGATCGAATCGTTTTATCCGTTCGAGTGTTACTACGCATGGTGCCATAGCGGGTTTTTGCAGCTTTCAGACCATTTTCGGAGGAAGTATGGACTTGCCCCTAAAAAAACTTGCAACGCTGTAATGGGGGCAGCGAATACAAGTTGCTACAACAAAAAAGGAGGTCCTTAACTACACTTTTCCGAAATTTTGTGTGGGAGGTACGCCAAGGAGTGAACCGATATAGTCCACATTCGCACTTTGTTTATGTCTGGTAGAAATATTACGATAATATAATATAATGTTTGCCAACAAATTTCAACTTTTGTGAGCAGATACCCGAGGGTGGGTCAATCTTCGAACTTAAACAAAGTTTGACAAAATATTATGAAAGTCAAATTTTGGACTAAATCGGTTAATACGTTCGAGAGTTATTGTGCGCTCCAGCCAGTTAGCAAGATAGACGGTAGGACATTGCTAAATCGACTACAAATTGTCTGAAATGGATTTCGTCCAAACATATTTGGGATCTAAAACCATTATTTCAATGACGCACATTTTGACCGTATGAAAGTGTATATATATTTCCAGCATTGGTTCCTGGTGAAAAAAAACACATTAAAACCGCAAAAATCAATTTTGTAGGTCCGATTTTGGTTATAGTTCCTATATAATGGTTCCGCATGCTACAGGGTATTTTAAGATGCTTAGACATATTTACACTTTCTAAAAATATGTCTGTTCCAAAACTTCAAGAATCTATTATTTTTTACTTTAGTGTCGTAGTAAAAGTTACCCAGTTTTGTATGCTCTAATCTTCTGAAAGAAAACAAAAAAAAATCTCAACAAAAAAAAAAAACGCCAGCAATTTTCTGGATCTCAAAACACTGATATGTAGTCAGAAGTTGTCTTACAGAATGTTTATATTATAGTTTTTTACCGGGTTAACCATCTTTATGAGATTTATTTCATGTATACGCAATGGAAATTTGCAACCCAGTGGGTTTATTAAAGCCGTACTATTAGATAACAATTTAATACTAATATTTTGGTTTGGTAGTTTCAATGAATTCTAAATAAATACCATGGCGGAATGATGAATACCCAAAAGACATTGGAAATTTACCCAGATTCAGATTTGTCCGATAATATCGATTGAAAAAACTATCAATCGATAGTGACATTAAAAATAAAGTATCGGTATTATCGATAGTGCCATAGATTGTTTGCCAGCTCTACACGTTAGCATAAATTCTGAGGGTATAAAAAGGGGGCTACTCACAATATGATTCTCTTCTCTAGGACTCTTCGTAATACTATTATTAGTCCACAAAAATACTGGCCTAGAATGAATATCCTCTCCCCAACATTTCGTGGGATCAACAAATGCCACACATCTCATTGATGTGCGTTTTGGGTACCCCATACCAATCATTTAAAAACCCCCATTACCATAAAACTATTATACGTTAATAAATTGAAACTATTATTACTCTATCCTATTCAAACTCAACCAACTACGCGTTTTTTCTCGTTGCCATCAAAGGAAAACATATCATTATTTTTATGGTCTGTTTACTTTCAATAAATCTTCTGCTTGAATGACAAAAACAACAACACTCAAACACACACACAAAGTAACTAAAACAACAGAGATCATCAATAAGTTACTTGCCCCCGTAAGCCAATTGAGCACGCACAAGTTTTTTGGACCTTTTGCTATTTTAACGCATGTGTTTTCTCGCACTCGGTATTTTTTCCACCACCACCAAAAATACTTGCGACGCATCAAGACCGTTGCTTGTGCGTAATAAGTACAACAAGTATTCATCATATTTTGCACTGTTACAAAACTCGCAATCGTAGATAGTTTGCCAAGTGACTTATCAAGTGGAAGCACACACACAACACTACAAAAAATAAACAATTGTAATTTTATTTGTTGTTGTTTCGTTTGTGTATGCTTTCCTTTATTTGCTTGGAATGTTATGTGTGTTTTTTGCATGTTCTTTTAACGTTTGAAAATCAGTGATCTTAGCTCTCATTCTCTCGGAGAGCACGAGACAATCGGTTGAATTACAAAGGTTGAAACAATACTTGATGTGCAATGAGCAAAAAAGTAAGACAGAAATTGTTATTGCGTATTTAAAACTACTTGGCAAAGCATACGCAAGTGTCAAAAAATATCCATTTTTAAACAACTTATTTTTTGAGTGGCTAGCCACACTCGTACATATTTTGAGAATGGCAAGCAACACTTGCATTTATTTTTTAGAGTAGCAAGCCGCACATACGCTGTTTTTCAGCATGTGGCTTATGAGTGTCAAAATCAGCTACTTGCGCTCTTCTCTGTAAAACAAACAACCATTACTGGGAAAAATGACGGCAACAATGTCAACGATGTCAAATTGCGTTATTAATAGTTTATAGTTAAACTCATAGTTTTAAGTGCGTTAATTTTGTCTAATTAGGGTGATTTGTTACGCCAACAGCATCAGCAACAACAAACACAACAACTAATCAACTGCCATTTAACCTCATCCTTTTGTGAGAACATTAAACGTTGTAACTGTTTGCACTACATCCCTTAAGGTTTTGTTTCGTAGTAATTTAAACTATAAATAGACGATTAACAAACATGTCAATCATACGTAACTAATCTCCCGGTGAAATATGATAGCTAATTTTGAGGGAAATATATTTACATAAGCATATATTGTTGAAGGAAAACAACAGTTTATGTCTTATTTTATGTGGAATTTTTGTGGGTAGCAACGTAAAGGATTATATAACATCTATAGGACCAAAAAAGTGTTTGAAGTGTAGTCATACTTTTTAATGCTGATGTACATTACAACCCAAAGAAGAAATTCATACACATCAAAAATTCGACATAGCGTGGTATAGTACAGCAGCATACGGCAAAAAGGGGCACACGTGCCCTTGATGAGAATAACAACAGAACAACCACCACTCAGTCTTCGTTCAGAAGTCAATGAAGAAGGTTCTGCTGTCGCTTTTTTCAATGATTTTTAATTTTAGCAATGCATTAACGCACACGCTGTTTGTGGAGAGAGCGAGAGAGAGTCGTATGCGTGAGGTCGCAAACAATGCGTTTGTATTAGTGCCGATACCTGTAGTACAGCATACGGCAAAAAGGGGCACACGTGCCCTTGATGAGAATAACAACAGAACAACCACCACTCAGTCTTCGTTCAGAAGTCAATGAAGAAGGTTCTGCTGTCGCTTTTTTCAATGATTTTTAATTTTAGCAATGCATTAACGCACACGCTGTTTGTGGAGAGAGCGAGAGAGAGTCGTATGCGTGAGGTCGCAAACAATGCGTTTGTATTAGTGCCGATACCTGGTATAGTGTGTTCGGCTACAAAGAAGAAATTCGCTTGTTCAAATCCAGCAAAGAGTGAAATAAAATAAAAATAAGAATTGAGTTGAAATTAAAAATAAATTCCACCTCAAATCTAGAAAATATTTTTTAGCTTATAACTTATTTTTGAACTTCCAGTGGCCATAGAATAACTAGTTATTCCAATGCACCGTGGATCCACTTGTATGGAGAAAGTGGCCAAAAATATTTAGAGTGTAAAAATCAAGCCAAAGCGCCGGTTACAGCTTTGTGCTGCTGCGAAGAGTGTTTTAAGAAACCACGAGCGTGACATTCTCCCCCTTCTCCTCTGGAGGGGGTATACGGTAAAATTTGTTTGAGGCGGTTTATACAAAATGACATGAAGAAAGGTCCCGATTATCTTATGATGCAAAAAAAGACTTAGGGAAACAAAACAATCTCCAAAACAACATAAAATCCAACCAATTTAGCGGATTAAAAAAATCAATATTTTTGTCTGAAAATTGGCAAAATTTTTAATATTGATCATATAGCGTTCTTCCTGGAAGGCACGTACCGCCAACGTAAGACTAATTTGGAAGAAGATTTCTTCATCTTGCCACTGATGCCAATAACGTTAAAGTACGTGGTCAGATAACAGAGTTATACGCTAATATATCCATAGAAACCCTATTATAGGGCAGCTTTAGTCAGCGACCCGCCATTTATAGTCTGGCACTACATGGCAGCTGATTTTAATACTGAATAATCTTAAACCGGTGACCTACTTTGGAAAATTATTGCCGAGGTGGGCACTGGTGGGCATCATGAATAAAACCTTAGGTCAAATTTAAGTATACGATCGAATTGACATTACAAAATACACTAAGAAAATATGCAGCTAACTAGAATTCCACAACACGCTAAAACACTATTTTTTAATGAAAATTAAGCTATTACCTCCTCCTTCAAAATCCACTATAATATTTTGCTATACGTGTTAGTTTCGCGATATTTTGAATATATTTACTTGCACATAAAATATAGGTTGTACTCACAACAACAAAATATTAGTTAAATGTTCCGACTTTTGAAGCTATTCTTAAGAAGATCGCGTTCGAATGAAACAAAAACTAATATATTTTTAAAAAGGTCCATGTCATAGCTGTCAGAGTTGCCAGATGTTGTATCAAAATTTTGACATTCAATTTTTTATTTTTGGCCAATGGGTGGATCCACTGTGCAATGGTCAGAAAATAACTAGTAATTCAAAGCGACATGCCATTGTGAAAATAATGGGTTAGTAGGGGGTTTTGTAAGTAGTTACGACTACCAAAATGTTCTATAAAAACCATTATTTAGTAAGGATTTTTTGCTGGATATAAGCCATAAGCCCGGTCGTGGGAGTCCAATTTGTAAATTGCATTTTTGGAATACCCTACCTATTAACATTCATGCCATCAGCAGCGCGTCAGTTTTAAGAAAAGGATTTTCTTTTTTCTTATTAATGAAACATTTTTCTGGTTTGTCACTTATGATTAATGACCCTGCCAGCATTTGGAAGTGAGTTTCTCACTCCCTCGCCTAGGAAGTCACTCCGGAGACACGCCAAGGAAGATCGTTGGTGAATTACACAAACAATTTCTATAGCCTTATTGTGATTATCTTTTATCGCGTATGCCGACACTTCGGAGTGACTTCCAAGGCGTTTGCTTACATTTATTTAATGATTCAACATATTTGAACAAATATCGTATAGAACATTTTTCTATCTGATGTTTATATGAGACGGTGGTGCAGTGGTAAGGTGAGCATTCTTGCTTTGCACTCTGAAGCTCCGGGTTTACTTCCCAAGTCATGCAACAAAACCTCACATTTTTGAAATGGCAGAATTAATGTAGGCGGAAATTCCAAAGAATAATTTCTCGAAAAGAGCTTACTTAACAAAATAAAATAAAAAAATTAAAAAAAAAAATAAATAAATAAAAAATTAAAAAAAAATAAATAAAAATTAAAATAAAAATAAAAATAAATACAAAAAACTTAAAAAATATATTTTTTTAATTCCAAGAACTATCGCGGAAATGATCTTCTAGAAGTGTCGCTGAAGTGACTCCCAAGACGAAACGCCGGCGTGTTTCATTTCTTCACAACGGAGGTCAATTCAGGGTGAATTCCGCGACTATTGCCGCAACTGTTTTCATCGCCCTGGGCAACACGCCTAAGTCACTTCCGCGATAGTTTTTGCTTGCAGGGGATGTCATGTCAGTACTTTCATACAAATATGCATACACATTAGGGTTGCTGAGTGAAATCGGACATTTTTTTTAAAAAGTGGTATTTGATTTCTTTATTTTTTTCTGTGTGATGCTGCTCATCAGCAAAACATTTCAGTATATTTTCAGTTTTTTTTTTGACTCACAGTTGCAGAGATACCGCGCCTTGAAAAAGTCGAATTCTGTAAAAACTATATGCAAAGAAATACTCACAACTTCTTTAATACTGGTCTAAATAGAAACAATCTTCTTGTATTTTTGTTGTTTTACCAGCTATCTAATAAAAAATAGTTTTTCTTGAAATGTTTCTGTGTTAAACTACAATTAATTACTGAAATGTTTAGTCCTATTTGGTAGTGGGATTCGAATACTTACTATTTTTCTAATTTTTTTATACCCTACACTGCTATGTGGGTAAGTTTGTAACACATCAAAATAATGGTCGTAGATCTGTACTTATATATGGGCAATATTATTGAAAATGTAACATCGACGAAGCCAAGGTTTACACCTTAATAACTCGCGAATAGTGGTTGTATATTGTACAATTTAAATGCTTTTGGATAAAATGAAATGTTTTTAGACTTGGCAAAAAATATTGGCCTTCAAAGTTGATTTGCGTGGAAGCTGCGTCTACCATTAAATGATGCTGACATTTTGAAGCCAGATTTTAAGTGTTTTTTGAAATTTTCTTATAATTTCGTTCCGCAAACAGGTTTTTCAAAAAATAATATATAGGAATGAAGAACTCACGATTCTGATTTATTTAATATATGTGTCGTGAATGTAGCCTACACAGCTTCAGAGAAATCTGTATCCAAATACGAAAATTTTATGTGAACAAATTTCTAAAAATCATATATTTCGGGTCTAATTTGTACAATTGGCATTCGATTTACTCGTGCATGATTGCAAATTTTGGATTTTTACGTTGCGGATCTAATAAATCATTATTCGTTAAAATCCATCTACTAAAACGCGAGATAGGAGAAATTCCAAGGTGGGAAAATCACCTAATATTGTTTTTGAAAATATCGCGCATTTTATCGCGTATTCTGTCGGCCGCTTGCACTACTATGAAAAAAACTAGTGCAGCATCTTCCTTTTTGCGGAAACAGAGATTTAAAAACTTCACTGATAAGGGAACTATATTCATTTTATCCCACAAATAGTGTGTGATGCTACATCCACGGTTCTTGACTGATAGCCTTGAAATAGGTATATATTGATGCAGATTTTCATGGTGACACTAAAACCGGATGCGGAACGAAATTGTATGAACTTTGCGCAAATTAGCGATGTTTTATAGGTTTTTATACCCTCCACCATAGTATGGAGGGTATATTAAGTTTGTCATTCCGTTTGTAACACATCGAAGTAATCATTTGCGACCCTATAAAGTATATATATTCTTGATCAGGATAAAATTCAAAGACGATCTAGCCATGTCCGTCTGTCCGTCTGTCTGTCCGTCTGTCCGTCTGTTGTAATCACTCTAGCGTCCGCAATAATTGAGATAGAGTGCTGAAATTTTGCACCCGAGGGTATTTTTTCCATAGGAAGGTCAAGTTCGAAGATGAGCTATATCGGTCCACTATTTGGTATATCCCCCATATAACGGTACCTCCGGATTTGAGGTATTTTGACGTTTTTTGCCACATTTGCAGACCGAATTGGCTATAAATTGGCACTTAGGGTTCCTAGTGATCAACAAACTTATATCCCAAAGGATATGGGCATAGGTCCATGTTTTGGTATAGTCCCCATATAACGGTACCTCCCAATTTACGGTATTTTGAGAATTTTAGCCACAATTTTTAACCGAACTAGCTGTAATTTGCCATTTGAGGTTCTCAGTGGCCATGAAATATCTCCACCAAACATCGTCAACATAGGTCCATGTTTTGGTATAGCCCCCATATAACGGTACCTCCCGATTTTCGGTATTTTGAGAATTTTAGCCACAATTTGTAACCGAACTATCTGCAATTTGACATTTGAGGTTCTCAGAGGCCATGAAACATCTCCACCAAACATCGTCAACATAGGTCCATGTTTCGGTATGGCCCCCTTATAACCGTACCTCCCGATTTTCGTTATTTTGAGCATTTTAGTTAAAATTTTTAACCGAACTAGCTGTAATTTGACATTTGAGGTTCTCAGTGATCATGAAGTATCTCCACGAAACATCTTAAACTTAGGTCCATGTTTTGGTATAGCCCCCATATATCGGTACCTCCCAATTTTCGGTATTTTGAGAATTTTAGCTACAATTTTTAACCGAACTAGCTGTAATTTGCCATTTGAGGTTCTCAGTGGTCATGAAACATCTCCACCAAACATCGTCAACATAGGTCCATGTTTTGGTATAGCCCCCATATAACGGTACCCCCCGATTTTCGGTATTTTGAGAATTTTAGCTACAGTTTTTTTTTTTACCGAAATAGCTGTAATTTGACATTTAAAGTTCTCAGTGGTCATAAAACATCTCCAACGAAACATCGTCAACACAGGTCCATGTTTTGGTATAGCCCCCATATAACGGTATATCCCGATTTTCGGTATTTTGAGAATTTTAGCTGCATTTTTTAACCGAACTAGCTGTAATGATCGGTATTTTGAGAATTTTAGCTACAATTTTGTCTATTCAAAGATAATCGTCAATATAGATCCATGTTTTGATATCCCCACATATAACTGTACCTCCCGATTTTCGGGAATTTTCAGTGGTCATGAAATGTCTTCACTAAAATTCGTCAACATTGGTCCATTTTTGAGGGTATACATTGTTTTGATGAAACTACCCTCAATTTGACTCTTGAAGTTCCCTGCAGCTATAAAACTTTTTCGCCAACAAAATTTAAAGATAGGTTGACTCTTTGATATAGCCGCGTTAGTGGTACCTTTCACCTAGCTGAACACATTTTTTTAGATTATATTAGATAACACTGTGCAACAAAATGGAGGTGAAAGTCTGGGGCACGGAAAATTCCTCTTGGGGAAGAAAGGCCTTGGTGAGTATATTATGAACCCCGAAGGACAGAACCGCCCTGAGTCGAACTTCCGCGTTATGGCGTGATGAAATTTTTGTTAGAGACCCCGTGGGCCAACAGGAATTAGCGTTATATCTTTGTTCACTGTTGCTTAAGTGATCTACATAAACAACAAACAAAGATATAATGCTAATTCATGATGGCTTACAGGGTCTCTTGTAAAACCTTCATCACGCCATAACGCGGAAGTTCGACTCACGACGCATCTGTCCTTCGGGGTTTTTAATATACACACACCAAGGGCTTTCATCTTCAAAAGGAAATATCTCTGCCCCAAAACATTTGTGCTCACAGTGTAATTTATACAATAGTGGGAGGCAGTAGGAGTCTATCCATTGTCGAAAAGTTGTTCCACCTAAAATTGTGAAAGGACCCTAATTATTCCATTTTAATTGAGACTATTTTATGGTGGAGGGTATAAAACGACGAACTTAACGACTTTTTACTTGTTTAATGCTAAGATGCAGCCGATGCTACATCTTAGCGTCCAAATTATATTTCGAAAAATATATACAAATTAAAAGATATGGTCTTGCTGTACACGAAAATCACATGCGGACAAAACGATTTTTATAATTACGCGATTTACACATATTTTAATAATGCATATAAGTGAAAGAGGTTTATTTGAACTCTATTTTCGTTTAAGAAGTCTAATGATTTATTTCAACAACCTGATAACTTTCCTCAATGGAAACCTTCTATGTGAATATAGATAAAGCAAAATCCGAACATTTTTTTGGGAGTTTCAAGAAAAATAAAAGAAGTACTCCCATAGAATTTTTCCAATATTTTCAACTCCAGAATGCATGTAAAAACTATTATTCCAAACCAAAATTTGTTTTTTGTATCACAAATATGTGCTTATTTTGGCTATAATATCCTAACTACTATCCCGATGATTATAAGTTTGGTCTCATTTGATTCCCCGTGAAGTCTTTCTTTAAAACTGTTACTTTTTTGTAATGTTTGACTGGTAAATGGACCTATATTTTCAAAAAATTCGTACTACATTTAAAATTTTGTAAATTTTTTGTAAATTGCGCGAATGCTGAGTAACATTTTACAAATATTATGCAATCTACTTAATGACGTCACTTCTTGATAACTTTTTAGTGACAATTGTGCTCAATAAAATAATTAGCGTTTTTATAATAATTTTTTCTTAAAAGCAAAAGTAAAACCGCGATAACATTTGTCCGCAACAACCAAAAATTTGCCCGCGAGCGGATTTGTACTGGGGAATTTTTTCTAAACCTATGTACCAAAAATCGTTAATGTAGCGCGAAAAGAAAAAAATCAATTTTTTGGAAATGGAATATGAAATAATTGGCAACATTTCCCATATACCAAAATGAATGTCTCGACGAGCTGAGTCGATCTGGCTATGTGTGCCAGTCCGTCTGTCCATCTAAACCTTGTAATCACGCTACATGTTGCAATTTGCATCGGATCGTCAAGAAATTTTGTTGGATGATGGGGATCCTGGTTGGGAAGCAAAAGTAGAACCTGTCAATGAAATTAGAAAAGTTTACCTTTACAAAGATGCCTTCCCTTTATTTTCTTGAATTGTAATGGCATTTCAACAAAAGAACAATCATGATTTATTGATCCCAATTGTGTTACCAAAGTGGTCAAATACCGTACCAAGTACATTATCGACAGTAGTCGAATATAAGATTATTAATGTTTACCAATGAAAAGCTTATGCACAGGGATAGTGGTATAGGCTATCACATAGTCGGCCCCGTTCCAACTATAGTCTTTGCTCATTTTTTATCTCTGCTTATGACAAACAACAATTCTATGTTAACATTCTTTGCAAGGCAAAGTGGACATAATGTTTGATGACAACTGAAACTATAGACTTCCCTACCTCCGCCCGCAACTAATCAATTTCAAAGCCACTCTAAAACATGTTGTTGATATTCAAATATTTGAATACAACACAATATGGATTTTATCTGAAGTAAACACACATAATGTTAAATTTTTTTATTTTTTGGTAAAAGCACAAATTTTGCACAGTGTTTATAAGAAAAAAATTCTTGACAAATATTAAAAAATACAAGAATAGTAAGTATTCTAATCACATTACCAAATAGGCCTTAATCAAAGACATAAGTACAACAAGATAGGACATTTTGTTTTGTTATCATTCTTCAGTGAATGGCTTTTGAATTTAACATAATGTAATTTAGCGATATGGTTAAATAACATTGTGTTATTTTTATACGTTATTACGTATTTAACAGATTTTAACGATCCCATAGGCGTAGAATTCTTCTGGAATAGATCCTTGAATACATAGATTTCGTTTCTGATACTATAACTTGAAATTTTCCTTCTTGATTGCGATTATAAGTTACCAGCAACCTGCATTGTTTCTGTTAAGAGTTATGTTTCTATACATTGTTTCATAAACATTTTTTTGTTGCGTGCATTTTGTCTAGTGTTATTTGTTCTATGCCTGTGCCTTAATATTTTTGTAATTTATCGTAGTTTAATACAAAAAAAAAAAAAAAAAAAAAAAAAAACAGTAAGGAAATGATCAAAGTCGGGCGGGGCCGACTATATGATACCCTACACCACTCTGAATATGTAAAATATAAATCGGAGCTATATCCAGATCTTAACCGATTTTGATATAATTTGGCACATTTATTTCCAGACCGAATTCAGTCACACATTCCAAATATCATTGAAATCGGACTTATATAGCTTGTTTGGGGCAGCAAATACGCGAAATCGGCCGTAAATATATATTAGTGCTATATCCAAATCTGAACCGATTTCGATATAATTTGGCACATTTATTTCTAGACTTAATTCAGTCACACATTCCAAATTTCATCGAAATCCGAAATATATAGCGTGTTTGGTACAGAAAATACGTGAAATCGGCCGAAAATATATATGGGAACTATATCCAAATCTGAACCGATTTCTATATAATTTGGCACACTTATTTCAAGACCAAATTCAGTCAAACATTCCAAATTTCATCAAAATCGGAAGTATATAGCGTGTTTGGTGCAGCAAATTCGTGAAATCGGGCGAACATATATATGGGAGCTATATCGAAATCTGAACCGATTTCGATATAATTTGGCACATTTATTTCTAGACTGAATTCAGTCACACATTCCAAATTTCATTTCATTTATTTACCAATTATAATCCAAAAGCCGGTTAAGGCCAAAATGATTACATAGAATTGTTACCTAAATTGACGCTATATAAAGCAAAATTATACATAATGTTAAATTAATTATATGTTAATACAAATACAATATATTCTAACACGAATATGGATAGAGATGCAATTACTATAGAAACCATTGGCAAGGATTTTATTTTATAAAGTGAAAAAATTAAAAATTAGACATGCACGTATTCTTAAAGGTCTTGCAAGACATCGAAAAATTTCTGAAACTGTAGGGAATAGTAGAGTTCCATAGCCTTATCGCTCTTATCTGGAATGAGCGTTGCATTATAATACCTTGGAATTTAGGTAATTTCATCGAAATCGGAAATATATAGCGTGTTTTGTACAGAAAATACATGAAATCGGCCGAAAATATATATCCAAATCTGAACCGATTTCTATATAAATTGGCACACATTCCAAATTGCATCGAAATCGGAAGTATATAGCGTGTTTGGTACAGAAAATACGTGAAATCGGCTATATCCAAATCCGAACCGATTTCTATATAATTTGGGACACTTATTTCTAGATGGAATTCAGTTACACATTCAAAATTTCATCAAAATTGGACGTATATAGCGTGTTTGGTGCAGCCAATACGTGAAATCGGGCGAAAATATATATGGGAGCTATATCCAAATCTGAACCGATTTTCACTAAAAGCAATAGCGTTCTTCCTATGGCTAAAAAAGTTGTAGTCCCCAATTTTCAGCTGAATCGGACAAAAAATGCTACCTGTATGTTGCGAACAAAAATACATGGACAGACAGACGGACGGACATGCATAAATCGACTCAGAAAGTGATTATATGTATATCACCAAAAGGAACTATGGGTCTATTTCGTTTCCTTTTGTATGTTACATACAAATGCACAAAGACATAATACCCCTTACCACATAGTGGTGTAGGATATAATTAAAAAAATCGAAAAGTACAACCATTGATAAAAATAAATATTAAATCGAGGAAGTTGAATCTGAGCCCACTGTGCAATTTTCTATTTTTTATTATTGAGCTGATAAAAAAATACAAAATTAAAGATTTTTTGTATTTGGACCAATATTAAAGAAGTTATGAATATCTCTTTGCATTTAGTTTGTACAGAATTGCACTTTTTCAAGGCGCCATATCTCTGGAACAGTAAAAATATCTAAAAATATACTAAAATGTTTTGCAGATGAGCAGCATCACCACATCCAAAAATTAAGGAAATCAAAAACCACTGTTTGAAAAAGTGTCGGATTTAACTCAGAAATCCCCATGTATACATTTATTTTATTATTTTTCGTATTTTCAAGTAAAGACATTCTTAATTACCATTATTTATATACCCAACATGCTATACTGCTATACTATGAAAAGGAACTCTTGACATTTCTATTGATGCCAATTGTGTTGGTGTACATGGTCAGATAACAGAGTTACAGCCTAATATATCCAGTTATTTATTTGTAGTGTAATCAGAAGCACGCTAGAGGTCGCAATTATCGATCAATAGTCACGAGATTTTGCACGATGAAAGAGTTTAGGTCGAAGAACATGCCTAAATTTTGGATGATGATCTCATATTATCTAGTGGGTTAAATGGACCATTATTTTTGTATGAAAAATATAAAAATTTAAAATGTGGTCCATATTTTACTTCCTGGAGGGCATATACCAGCAAAGTAGCCTACATATAGAAAAAGAACTACTAACCTAAAGTTTTTTGAAATTGTTTGTTTTGTTTATTGTTGAAGTTCAATCTCATTTTCGATTGTTTGAGTGGAGTATTCCCCCATTGGCTCAACTTCATGTATTACCCTCTATTACAGAGAGTAATGTTTTTCAAAACGAACTGACAGTGTTGCAAAATTGTACTGATCGCTACCAATATCATGATTTCATCCCGGCGAAGGGAATTATCAATTGGATAAGCCGAAAAGTGAGTGTGATTCTCATTCATATGAGAATACTAGACACTTAAAGAGTTCGGTTTTTCGCTAAAAAGGCATCATTTCAAAAACTGAGAAGCCAATTGATAATTCCCTTCGCAGGGATGAAATCATGATATTGGTAGCGATCAGTAAAATCAGTAAAAAAAAAAGTTTTTTGAAATATTAATTTTAGTGACGGAACCCTCCCCCTCCTGGCGTATAATTAATTATGATTACTTTTGGGAGTCATAAATTTGTTTGCATGGAAATTATTTGAATTTCTACTAATTATTAGTGGTTTTTTACCGGTTAAAATATATTTTTGATATCACAATGGCATAAAAAGTACACTTATAGAAAAGTCGTGATATCTCCGAAACTAGAAGAGATAGAACATTAAAAGTACACCTATGAAAAAGTCGTGATATTTCCGAAACTAGAAGAGATATAGCATTAAAAGTACACCTATAAAAAGTCGTGATATCACCGAAACTAGAAGAGATAGACCATTAAAGGTACACCAATAAAAAGTCGTGATATCTCCGAAACTAGTAGAGATAGAGCATTAAAAGTACACCTATAGAAAAAGTCGTTATATCTCCGAAACTAGAAGATATTTAGCATTAAAAGTACACTTATAGAAAAGTCGTGATATCTCCAAAACTAGAAGAGATAGAGCATTAAAAGTACACCTATAAAAAACTCGTGATATCTCCGAAACTAGAAGAGATAGAGCATTAAAAGTACACTTATAGGAAAGTCGTGATATCTCCGAAACTAGAAGAGATAGAGCATTAAACGTACACCTATAAAAAAGTCGTGATATCTCCGCAACTAAAAGAGATAAAGCATTAAAAGTACTCCTAAAAAAAGTCGTGATATCTCCGAAACTAAAAGAGATGGAGCATTAAAAGTACACTTATAGAAAAGTCATGATATCTCCGCAACTAAAAAGGAATAAAGCATTAAAAGTACTCCTATAAAAAAGACGTGATATCTCCGAAACTAAAAGAGATAGATCATTAAAAGTACACTTATAGAAAAGTCGTGATATCTCCGAAACTAGAAGAGATAGAGCATTAAAAGTACACTTATAGAAAAGTCGTGATATCTCTGAAAATAGAAGAGATAGAGTTAAAAGTACACTTATAGAAAAGTCGTGATATCTCTGAAACTAGAAGAGAGAGAGCATTAAACGTACACCTATAAAAAAGTCGTGATATCTCCGAAACTAAAAGAGATGGAGCATTAAAAGTACACTTATAGAAAAGTCATGATATCTCCACAACTAAAAAGGAATAAAGCATTAAAAGTACTCCTATAAAAAAGACGTGATATCTCCGAAACTAAAAGAGATAGATCATTAAAAGTACACTTATAGAAAAGTCGTGATATCTCCGAAACTAGAAGAGATAGAGCATTAAAAGTACACTTATAGAAAAGTCGTGATATCTCTGAAAATAGAAGAGATAGAGTTAAAAGTACACTTATAGAAAAGTCGTGATATCTCTGAAACTAGAAGAGAGAGAGCATTAAACGTACACCTATAAAAAAGTCGTGATATCTCCAAAACTAGGAGAGATAGAGCACTAAAAGTACACTAATAGAAAAGTCGTGATATCTCCGAAACTAAAAGAGATATGGCATTAAAACTACACTTATAGAAAAGTCGTGATATCTCCGAAACTAGAAGATATCCCAGCAAAATTAAATGGAAGTGATTCCATGTGAAATCATGATTTCACTGGTTCTTTTGCATGAGTGCGAAAGAAGTCGTGATGGATCCGGTCTTTTTCATCGAATTTTCATGAGTGAAATTGAAGTGGTGAAAGATCCGATCTTTGTCATAATATTGTCATGAGTCTAAATAAATTGATAAGAACCCGCACAATAACTGCCGCCCGAATAACTGTGTACTTGCTGAAGTAATTGTTAAAATGAAAAAAAAAGTCAGATGAAAGTGATCGATAGTGGCAAAATTTATATATTTTAATTAAAAATACAATGTAAATTGATATAAAACAAAAAAATAATATATTTTGTGTTTGGAAACCTGTTTCGTTTTGCGGAAATTAAAAAGAAGTATGAAAAAGACCTGGTATATAAACCACGAGCTCCACCAGCCGACCAACACCGATATAGTAAAACATATCGAGCTGCAATTGGGGGCCACCGTGGTGCAATGGTTAGCACGTCCGCCTTGCACTCAGAAGGTCTGCGGTTCGAATCCCAGGCCAAGCAACATCAAATTTTCCACGGTGGCAAAATTCCCCCTCAGTAATGCTGGCGACATTTCCTGAGTATTTAAGCCATGAAAAACTTCTCTACAAGTGGTGTCGTAAGACACGCCGTTCGGACTCGGCAATAAAAAGTAGGTCCCATATCATTGAGCCAATATGAATCGGCGTGCACTCATTGATATGAGAGGAGTCTCCCTTGTCCCATCTGGGATGTTTGTGGAACAATTATATATATATCGAGCTGCAATTATTGGGTTGGTTGGGCTATGTTAACAGGATGGATAAAGATGCCACCGGCATATGAATACGAGCCATTTGACGTTATGCGACACGAGGGAACGACAAAACTCCAATGGAAAGGCCAAATTGAATGTGATGTCACAAAACATGGCATCCAAAATTAGAGAAGTAAAGTAGAAGATCGGTGCGTTTGGAAATATATTTTTAGTTCGGCTCATGGAACAATATGATCTGTTTCGTTTTGTGGATATAAAACAAGTAAAAAAGTATCAGTCGGCTTTGCCGACAGAGATATACCCTCAGCCTGTGTATATTGAAACAATTTTTTTCCCAAAAAACGTATGTATTTAGGTGGTTTTAAAACTTTTAGGCGTTTGAACCGACAAAAATGTTGATTAGGATTAAAGATCAAAAGTTTTGCGGAGGATATACTAAAAGGAATGGATCGACATTGACCGTTATGGAAGTGGATCTCCAGCCACAACATGTGGTGCCATAGGGGGTTTTTACACTATTCGGGCTGTTTGCTCAAGAAGTATGGACTTGCCACTAAAAAAACTTTTACTATCGTAATTGAGGCAGTGAATGCAAGTTGCTTCAACAAAAATCAAAGTGATTCGAGAGCAGGTCTTAAAGTGAACTTATCCGAAATTTTGTGTGGGAGGTACCGAATGGAGTTGACAAATATAGTCCATATTTGAACCTGATCTATATCTGGTAGATATATTAGGATATGTAAAGTGTAGACCAATTCGGCCACTCCCTTCAAGAGTTACCGTATGAACAATTTGTCCGAACATTTTTGAGCTTTTGTGGGGGAGGTACCCGAAGGAGTGGACCGATATGGCTTATCTTCAAACTTAAACTATGTTTGAACAAAATATTACTAAGGCCATATTTTGGACCGAATCGGCAGATCCGTTCAAGAGTTATCTTGCGCTCCAACCACCTCACACGGTGTCATAGGGGTTTTTTGCAACTTTCGTGCTATTTTCTCAGGAAGTACGGACTTGCCCTTGATGAAACTTGTACCGTCGTATGGGGGGCAGTGAATACAAGTTGTTAAAATAAAAATCAAAGCGATTCGAGAGATGGTTCTAAACTGAACTTCTCCGAAATTTTGTGTGGCAGGTACCCGACGGAGTGGACCTATTGAGACCATATTGGAACCTCATATTACTCTGGCAGAAAGTTTAAGCTATACAAAGTATGGACCAAGTCGGTCACTCCCTTCAAGAGTAATCGTGCGCACAAACTTTCCGAAAAGTTTCGAATTTTTGTGGGGGAGGTACCGGAAGGAATGGACCGATGTAGCTCATCTTCGAACTTAAACTAAGTTTGGGCAAAATATTACGAAAGCCAAAATTTGAACCGAATCGGTTTATCCGTTCGAGAGTTATCGTGCGCTCCAGCCAGCAGGACGGACAGACAGACGGACGGACATGGCTAGATCGAGTCCAAATTGTCTGAAACACATTTCGTCCAAACATACTTGGGGTCTAAAACCATTATTTCGATGAGGCACATTTTCGTCGTATCAAAGTGTATATACCCTCCTTAGCCTAAAGGCTGAGGGTATAAAGAAGTATGAAAGAGACCCGGTCTATAAACCACGAACTCCACCAGCCGACCAACACCGATATAGTAAAACATATCGAGCTGCAATTATTGGATTGGTTGGGCCATGTTAACAGGATGGATAAAGATGCCACCGGCATATGAATACGAGCCTTTTGACGTTATGCGACCCGAGGGAAGGACAAAACTCCAATGGAAAGGCCAAATTGAATGTGATGTCACAAAACATGGCATCCAAAAATGGAAAGCGTAGTAGAAGGTCGGTGCGTTTGGAAATATATTCTTAGTTCGGATTATGTAACAACATGTTCTGTTTAGAATAAAAGCCTTCTAAATAAGTATAAATGAGACCACCAAAACATGGTAATGATGAGCCTGGTGCGAGATTGACACATAATTTATCGAATATTGGAAAAACGGAACCCCAAATTGAAAGAAATATCTTGCAGCCATCGGAAGAGATAAATATGATATTGTAGATTAATTAATATATGTATAATTTTGAAAATTACATACAAAATAAAGAAAAATAACATCTGGCGATACAAATCATCTGTGCATTGTATTCTTATTAATTCAACAAATTTCATAATTGTATTGCAAATTTTATTTATGATTGGCGAAAATCCGGATCCAAAGCATTGGTGCAAGAAGCCATGACAATGAACTGGTGCAAGATGCCATGACAATTTACTGGTGTTAGAAACCATGACAATAAACTGGTGCAAGATGCTATGACAATGAACTGGTGCAAAATGCCATGACAATGAACTGGTGCAAGATGCTAGGATGAACTGGTGCAAGATGCTACGACAATGAACTGGTGAAAGTGTGTGTCACTCCCTTGTAAATGTCATTGGTGATTCACCTAAATTTTCACCTATGACATATCACTTGCACCCATGATTCAACTCATGATTTGTCATCGAACATTTTGCTGGGTATAGAGCATTAAACGTACACCTATAAAAAAGTCGTGATATCTCTGAAACTAAAAGAGATAGAGCATTAAATGTACACTTATAGAAAAGTCGTGATATGTCCAAAACTAGATGAGATAGAGCATTAAAAGTACACCCATAAAAAAGTCGTGATATCTCCGAAACTAGAAGAGATAGAGCATTAAAAGTACACTTATAGAAAAGTCGTGATATCTCCGAAACTAGAAGAGATAGAGCATTAAAAGTACACCTATAAAAAGTCGTGATATGTCCGAAACTAGAAGAGATAGAGCATTAAAAGTACACTTATAGAAAAGTCGTGATATGTCCGAAACTAGAAGATATAGAGCATTAAAAGTACACCCATAAAAAAGTCGTCATATCTCCGAAACTAGAAGAGATAGAGCATTAAAAGTACACTTATAGAAAAGTCGTGATATGTCCGAAACTAGAAGAGATAGAGCATTAAAAGTACTCTTGTAGAAAAGTCGTGATATCTCCGAAACTAGAAGAGATAGAGCATTAAAAGTACACCTATAAAAAAGTCGTGATAACTCCGAAACTATAAGAGATAGAGCATGAAAAGTACACTTTTAGAAAAGTCGTGATATCTCCGAAACTAGAAGAGATAGAGCATTAAAAGTACACCTATAAAAAAGTCGTGATAACTCCGAAACTATAAGAGATAGAGCATTAAAAGAACACCTATAAAAAGTAGTGATATCTCCGAAATTAGAAGAGATATAGCATTAAAAGTACACTTATAGAAAAGTCGTGATATCTCCGAAACTAGAAGAGATGGAGCATTAAAAGTACGCTTATAGAAAAGTCGTGAACCTCCGAAACAAGAAGAGATAGAGGATTAAAAGTACACCTATAAAAAAGTCGTGATATCTCCGAAACTAGAAGAGATAGAGCATTAAAAGTACACTTATAGAAAAGTCGTGATATCTTCGAAACTAGAAGAGAAAGAGCAGTAAAATATTAATTTTAGTGAGGGAACCCTCCCCCTCCTGGCGTAAATTTAATTATGAATACTTTTGGGAGTCATAAATTTGTTTGCATGGAAATTATTTGAATTTCTACTAATTATTAGTGGTTTTTTACCGGTTAAAATATATTTATGATATCACAATAGCATAAAAAGTACACTTATAGAAAAGTCGTGATATCTCCGAAACTAGAAGAGATAGAGCATTAAAAGTACACCAATAAAAAAGTAGTGATATCTCCGAAACTAGAAGAGATAAAGCATTAAAAGTACACCTTTAAAAAAAGTCGTGATATCTCCGAAACTAGAAGAGATAGAGCATTAAAAGTACACTTATAGAAACGTCGTGATATCTCCGAAGCTAGAAGAGATAGAGCATTAAAAGTACACCTATAAAAAAGTCGTGATATCTCCGCAACTAAAAGAGATAGAGCATTAATAGTACACCTATAAAAAAGTCGTGATATCTCCGAAACTAGAAGAGATAGAGAATTAAAAGTACACTTATAGAAAAGTCGTGATATGTCCGAAACTAGAAGAGATAGAGCATTAAAAGTACACCCATAAAAAAGTCGTGATATCTCCGAAACTAGAAGAGATAGAGCATTAAAAGTACACTTATAGAAAAGTCGCGATATCTCCGAAACTAGAAGAGATAGAGCATTAAAAGTACATCTATAATAAAGTCGTGATATTTCCGAAACTAGAAGAGATAGATCATTAAAAGTACACTTTTAGAAAAGTCGTGATTTCTCCGAAACTAGAAGAGATAGAGCATTAAAAGTACACCTTTAAAAAAAGTCGTGATATCTCCGAAACTAGAAGAGATAGAGCATTAAAAGTACACTTATAGAAACGTCGTGATATCTCAGAAGCTAGAAGAGATAGAGCATTAAAAGTACACCTTTAAAAAAGTCGTGATATCTCCGAAACTAGAAGAGATAGAGAATTAAAAGTACACTTATAGAAAAGTCGTGATATGTCCGAAACTAGAAGAGATAGAGCATTAAAAGTACACCCATAAAAAAGTCGTGATATCTCCGAAACTAGAAGAGATAGAGCATTAAAAGTACACTTATAGAAAAGTCGTGATATGTCTGAAACTAGAAGAGAGAGAGCATTAAAAGTACACCCATAAAAAAGTCGTGATATCTCCGAAACTAGAAGAGATAGAGCATTAAAAGTACACTTATAGAAAAGTTGTGATATGTCCGAAACTAGAAGAGATAGAGCATTAAAAGTACACTTATAGAAAAGTCGTGATATCTCCGAAACTAGAAGAGATAGAGCATTAAAAGTACATCTATAATAAAGTCGTGATATTTCCGAAACTAGAAGAGATAGAGCATTAAAAGTACACTTTTAGAAAAGTCGTGATATCTCCGAAACTAGAAGAGATAGAGCATTAAAAGTACACCTTTAAAAAAGTCGTGATATCTCCGAAACTAGAAGAGATAGAGCATTAAAAGTACACCTATTAAAAAGTCGTGATATCTCCGAAATTAGAGGAGATATAGCATTAAAGTACACCTATAAAAAAGTCGTGATATCTCCGAAACTAGAAGAGATAGAGCATTAAAAGTACACCTATGAAAAAGTCGTGATATCTCCGAAACTAGAAGAGATAGAGTATTAAAAGTACACTTATAGAAAAGTCGTGATATCTCCGAAACTAGAAGAGATAGAGCATTAAAAGTACACCCATAAAAAAGTTGTGATATTTCCGAAACTAGAAGAAAAAGAGCATTAAGTGTACACTTATAGAAAATTCGTGATATCTCCGAAACTAGAGGAGATGGACCATTAAAAGTACACTTATAGAAATGTCGTGATATCTCCGAAACTAGAAGAGATAGAGCATTAAATGTACACCTATAAAAAAGTCGTGATATCTCCGAAACTAGAAGAGATGGAGCATTAAAAATTACGCTTATAGGAGAGTCGTGATATCTCCGAAACTAGAAGAGATAGAGCATTAAAGGTACACCTATAAAAAAAAGTCGTGATATCTCCGAAACTAGAAGAGATAGAGCATTAAAAGTACACTTATAGAAAAGTCGTGGTATCTGCGAAACTTGAAGAGATAGAGCATTAAAAGTACACCTATAAAGAAGTCGTGATATCTCCGAAACTGGAAGAGGTAGAGCATTAAAAGTACACTTATAGAAAAGTCGTGATATGTCCGAAACTAGAAGATATAGAGCATTAAAAGTACACCTATAAAAAAGTCGTGATATCTCCGAAACTGGAAGAGATAGATCATTAAAAGTACACTTATAGAAAAGTCTAGTGCACCGAAGTAGTGTTGTAGGGTATCACATGGTCGGCCCCGTCCGACTATAGCCCTCTCTAACTTGTTTATAATTAATTTTTTTCTTTGTTTTCCATACCATAAAATAAAAGCATTTCTTGTTGTGTAGGAAATATTTATTAAAAAATAAAATAAATAAAAAATGTCTGCCTATTACTTAGGAACCGTAGCCGATATAGTTGCCCCTTAATTATATACAATGTATATTTGAGGCGCTCAGCTAAAAAAACGGCCAACCCACATGCCCAAAAAATCAAACAGACTATAACGATCTAACCAGAAACCTTTGAAATAACTACTAAAAAATCCATATCGCATTGAATAACACTAGGTAATACTACCTTCTAAAATAATACAATATGGAATTTTTTAGAATTTATTTCAAACGGTTTCAGTCAAATCTTTACAGTCAATTTGTTATTTTTGGGCATGTGGGTTAGGCCGTTTTGGCGCTAAGCGCCTCATTTCTTCCTCAATTAATCTCTTACTTTGTATGCCTGTCTGATTAAATTAATTATATTTCACAAATATTTTTATTGCCTACATTTAACAACTCAATCAGAGATGACAGACAATTATTTATATTCAAATTATTTCTTTCAGTTCCCACTGACCAAAACCCAACCAGACATCTTTCAAGCGATTATCTTAAGAATTCTTGGCATTTAAGATTTTCAACCGCCAGAATTGTTAATTTCATTGGCAATTTATTTCTTAATTGTTCTTCATAAATCTCGGGCATAGTTTTCTTAAGTAATTTTTCTGAGAAAAAAATAAATCTGCCCGGCAATTATCTTAATCACATTAATGACTGTAATACATACTTGTAATTAACACAGAAAGGATTACATTTTATTTACAACAAAAAGGAAAGGGAGAACATGTAACACAAATACAAAAACAAAACAAATAATAATAATGAACGAGTAAAAAGCGTATGTTCGACCGGGGTGAAATTTGTATACCCTCTACAATGAAGTATTCTGCTGTAAAATGGAAAAGTTTTCTTCCTGTCTACAATTTTAGGTGGAATTATACGCCATATGCCTAAATTACGTAGGAAAATGTACCTAACAATGTCTTCAATCGGACCTATATTGACACTATTTGGTGGAGAAATTTTGTGACCACTTGGAATCTGAAATGTCAAATTACAGATAGTTCGGTCAAAAATTGTAGCAAAAATCCTCAAAATACCGGAAGGTACCGTTATATGGACCCTACACCAAAACATGGACCTATGTTGACAATTTTTGGTGGAGAAGTTTTGTGACGACTTGGAATCTGAAATGTCAAATTACAAATAATTCGGTCAAAAAATTTTAGCAAAAATTCTCAAAATACAGAAAATTGGAATGTACTGTTATATTGGGTCTATACTATTAACAATTTTTTGTGGAGAAGTGTTGTGACCACTTATAACCTGAGATGTCAAATAAAAGCTACTTTCTTTGCAAATTGTAGCTAAAATCTGAAAATAGCGAAGATCGGAAGGTACCGTTATATGAGGGTCATACAAAACATGGATCAATATTGAAAACTTTAAATAAAGATGCATTTTGAAATCTGGAAATCACAAATGTCAAATAACAGGTTGTTCGGTTAAAAAATGTAGGTAAAATTCTCAAAAGAATGAAAGTTGGGGTACCGTTTTATGGGGTCTATGTCAAAATATGGACCTATGCTGAGAATTGTTTGTTAAGAAGTTTTGTGATGCCAAATTACACGAAGTTCCGTCACATATGGACCTAGTAAGTGCACAATGTTGTTTTGACTACTAGGAAGCATAAATGTCGTTCTGAAAATGTAGCTAAAAACGTCAAAACACAGGAAATCGGGCGGACCGTTTTATGGGGGCTAGGGCTTATCGTGGAACGATATAGCCCATCTTCGAATTTCATCTGTCTGACAAATTATCTTTCCAAAATTCATGCAAAAACATGATTTAATTTTAACTGAAGAAGTTTTGTGACCAAATTGCAGTTTGTTCTGTCAAAAATATAGTTAATGTTCTTAAAATACCGCAAATCGCGAGGAACCGTTACTTGGGTCTTTTTGGGAGGGTGGGTTTCTGTAAATGGGGATATACCAAAACGTGGACTGGTATATCAAATCTTTGAACTTAACTTCGAAATGCCTGCAGACTAAAGACCGATCTTTCAAAATTTTCAGCGCCCTATCTTAAATTGGATGTATAAAAAAACCATTTTTTTTTGTGCGAGCACATCTGCGATTTTTGGTTTTAAATCCGTTCGCGTTCACACGTTTTTATTCTGATATAAAGAAAAAATAATAATATAAAAAGTTCCTTGTTGAAGAAGTTGCTGAAAAATAACTTCGGTGGAGAATATCGACAAACAAGATACAAGGGTACTGATGAGATCCAGTGGCGTGGATCGAAACTAGTCTTCTCTGCCTTACCCCTTGGCGAACAATGCCAAACTTTTTCCACTAATAAACTAGTTGTTTTAAAATAATAAAACAACCACAATAAGATTAAGCCACACTATTTTGAAAACGAACTAAAGAAAAATATTTAAAAATGTCTTATTTGTTTTTATGAGAAAAGTTATGCATAAATCGTTAACAACAGTCCATGTATATTCGTAGATATTTAAATATTTATTAAATTTATTTTATTTTCGCGGAAAATAAACAAATAGTAAAAAAATCTGGAAGTAAATCTAAATTATCCTGCTCCAGAGTCCGTACAAACCGCAAAAAATAATTTGTAGCGTAGTACCTATCATATATTACTTGTTTTGCTTTACTTTTAATTTATTGAAACACAGCAGTTTTCTCATACTGAAATAGCATCATTGTTTATGTTGTCAAATAAAGGGTGTTTCTTAAGCTAGATAGAACTTTAAATTGTAAAAAGTAACACAAACAATTGAATTTTGATAAAACTTTTTTTTTATTTATTTCAGTATACTCTGACACATCATCATGAATAGACTCACGCTTGAACAACGCTACGAAATTATCCAAATTTACTTTGAGAATCAGTCGTCGATTCGCGCAACTTATAGACGACTTCGTCATTTGTATGGCGTTCAGCAATGAGGCGTATTTTTGGCTTAACGGGTTTGTTAATAAGCAAAATTGCCGCATACGGAGTGAGACCAATCCACAAGAGACCCTGCAGACTCCATTACATCCAGAAAAATGCACCGTATGGTGCGGTTTTCACGCTGGTGGCATCATCGGACCTTATTTCTTCAAAAATGAGGCCGGAGCTCGCGTTACGGTCAATGGAGATCGTTACCGCATGATCAATGATTTTTTGTTTGAATATTATAGCAACGACAAAAGATAAAAATTTATTGTTGGAATCTCGTTCCAAATATATTTTTAGCTTCGATTAGAAAAATTGGAAACAATTATTTGGGATTTCTCCACCTATTTCGCTAAAATCCTTTACAATACCTAGCAAAATGTTCGATGCCAAAGATGTCATTTAATCATGGGAAAGTGATCTGGCATGTCATCTTTTAAGCATCTTCATCGATGAATTTTATATGAGCGTGGACCCAAAAGATGTTTTTCATTTTTGGATCCAAAGCATGTCATTTACACCAATGCTTTGATATGTCATTTTCACCAATGCTTTGGTATGTCATTTCCACCAATGCTTAGGCATGTCATTTTCATCAACCCTTTGCAATGACATTATGATTACGACGAGAGTTTTAACAACGTTGGTTGTGATTTCGAGTCTCCGACAACATCAAGCCTATTGTAAATAATTAATTTTATATATTTAGAAAAGTGCGTATAAATAAAAACACAATAACACAATCGATGGAATGGGTTCAAATGCTGATGAAAAGATCGGATCTTTCACGACTTCCTTTAAATGGGTTCAAATGCTGATGAAAAGATCGGATCTTTCACGAATTCATTTGGATTGGTTCAAATGCTAATGAAAAGTTCGGATCTTTCACGACTTCGTTTGAACCAATGCAAAAGATGTCATGAAATCACGTCATCGCATGGAACCTCTTCCTTCAAATATTGCTGGGATGTACTCTGTTAAAACTTCATCAAGAATATTTGCATATAATACGACAAGATATGTAAAAATGTGGGAAACTATATTCAAAATCACGTAAGAATATCAAAATATTCCTATTTGAATTTTTGAAAAAATTCAAAATCCGATGTCTAGTGATAACTTATAAGTAGACAGCGGAATTTTATGCAACCCCTATTTTTTGTCCAATTACTGTCAAATTTTGGGACTGGGCATATTTTTGGCTTCTGAATTAATTACAATCGAAACATATGACATATGCAAAATTATGCAAAATGCATAAATGTTTGTATTTACGAATTTTCTATTTAAAATTCTTTTCAGACATGTCAATAAAATAGAGAAATGTATAACCACAGCTTCAACCTTCAAAATACCGAAAATTGGGAGGGATCGTTCTATGGGGCCTATATGAAGGCCTGAACATATACCGACAAATTTCAAGTGGAAAGTTTTATATCACTAACGAAGACTTAATACCAAATTTTAGCCATATCGGAGGGATATTGAGGCCACAAGCTTCAAAATACCAGAAATCCGGAGGTACCGTTCTATGGCGGCTATATGAAGACGTGGAATTATACCGAGAAATTTCAGGTGGAAAGTTGTATACCCCCAAGGAGGACTTAATACCAAATTTCAGCCATTTCTGAGGGATATTGAGGTCACAACCTTCAAATAACCAGAAATCCGGAGGTACCGTTTTATGGGGGCTATATGAAGACGTGAAGCTATATCGAGAAATTTCAGGTGGAAAGTTTTATACTCCCAAGGAGGACTTAATACCAAATTTCAGCCATTTCGGATGGATATTGAGGTCACAACCTTCAAAATACCAGAAATCCGGAGGAACCGTTCTATGGGGGCTATATGAAGACGTGGACCTATACCGAGAAATTTCAGTTAGATAGTTTTATACCTCCAAGGAAGACTTTATACCAAATTTCCGCCATTTCGGAGGGATATTGAGGTCACAACCTTCAAAATAGCAGAAATCTGGAGGTACCGTCCTATGGGGGCTATATGAAGACGTGGACCTATACCGAGAAATTTCAGTTTGAAAGTTTTATACCTCCAAGGAAGACTTTATACTAAATTTCCGCCATTTCGGAGGGATATTGAGGCCACAACCTTCAAAATAGCAGAAATCTGGAGGTACCGTCCTATAGGGGCTATATGAAGACTTGGACCTATACTGACAAATTTCAGGTGGAGAGTTTTATACTCCCAACGAAGACTTTATACAAAATGTCAGCCATTTAAGTGCGATGTTGAGGCCACAACCTTCAAAATATCGGAAATCTGGAGGTACAGTTCTGTGGGGGCTATATGAAGACGTGGACCCATGTGGACAAATTTCAGGTACAAAGTTTCATACCCCTAACGAAGACTTAATACCACATTTCAGCCACTTCGGTGGAATTTTTACACCACAAATCCTTGTATATATTTTTGCATATGGTTTTGCATATGCTCATTAAAAATATGTCAAAATATGCACGATATGCAAAATATGCAAACATTTCTCGACCTAATTCGTTTTATTTTGTGATAAAACGAGTTTCTGTCTAATCAGATTTTCTCTACGACTATCCTAATTCCGCTGTCTACTTATAAGGATAGGAAATAGAAAGTAATATTGAAAATTACAATCATTAAAAAAAATAACAAAGTTAAAAACCTGTCATTCGCGAATTAGTTATAATTAGTTGAGGCGCATCCGATTTTGGATACAGCGAACCAACCTCTTTCAATATAAATGCATATCTCAATGATTCTCTAAACGGCCAAAGTGTGCCGTCAGTGTTGCATCACACAATGCAAAAAACCTTAAAGTGGGTAAAAGTCGCGCAATGTGCATACGATTTTGATGCGCATGCGATTTCAGTAGCACCCATCAAAAACTCGTCAATATGCACCTATTTTAAATAGCTTCTTCAAGAACCGCAGAGATGCATCCACTAGAGTTGGGCAATTTCGTTCAATTGAACGATCCGGATCACTGTCCTCGTTCAAAAACGAATGAGTAACATCATAAAAACCAACGTGTGAAATTAAGTATACGCAGTTTTGTCAAAGAAATTACCCGTGTCCATTGAACGAGATAGTGATCCGGATCGTTCAATTGAACGAGATTGCCCAACTCTAGCATCCACATCCTTTTTTGGGTAAAAGATCCATATTATTCGCGTATCTCTGCATTTTATAACACACGTTTTCGCAAGTATTATAATCGCGTATCCTGTCTCCATTTACGAAGAATTTTTTTTTTTTAAATTCGCCGTTTCAGTGCACGTTTTTGTCAAAATATATATTTGCAGATTTTCTTATTTTCAAGGTATCTTATCTACCGTTTTAGTGGATGGATTCGAACGCGAAAGGGCTCATTAGATCATTTACGCGGGGTTCAAAGGAAATTAAATGACACTTGTAAATTTTACACTCAAAAATAGGTTTTTTGCGAAATTTTACTCGTCAAATTTTGGACTCCAATTACTAGGATGCTGTACGCACACTCATGAGATATACAGTAAACGACGTAAAACAACGCGATGCGCGTTCGGATTATTAAAAAAATCAAAAAATTAAAAAAAAAATCATATCATAGAATATAATAACGCCAGTGTCATCTAGGAAATATACCTCCAAACTAATTATGTTCTCTCCACTCTATGCAGCTTCAGCAGTCAAAAGCGTGCCCAGGAAGCCACACCAGATTTATTTTGTTTTCGTTGAACTACAAAACTTTTCTGCCGAATATTAGGAAATACATTATCATTTTTCCCCTATCGTTAAAGAAGTTTCCGCACCGATTGCATACAAGTTTTTCATTGCAATTATTTTTATATATGTTTTCCATTATAAAATCATATCCTTATAAATAAGCTATTTATTATTGATATTTAATATAATCTTCAATATCGATACATAAATTTCCTCAAATCGCGATAAGCATATGTATACAAATAAATGTTTGTTCAAAAAACTAAAATCAAAATTTTGCTTTGTACAAATGTTCAAAAGGCATTTAGAAATCTTGGTCGATGCGGAAACTTTTTTCACCGACTCAAACTAAAACACACGTTTTCGTTATGAGGACAATATTCCGCAAATGGTAATGGCCTGGTATTTTTTTTTTGTGCAGTCTATCATTTTAGCTCTTTAGCATCCTACTGAAAATGACCAGTTCAAAACTTCTAAAAAGCTATGTCCTGTAATTAAAATGAATTTTTCTATTCAAGATAGATATTTGAATACAATCACAAGGACTATTTTCGGTGAGAGACCAAGTGCGTTAAAAATATACGCTAAGGCCTCGCTTTGTGTCGTTACACTTTGCGTTGTTTTCGAAGTTGCGTCATTGCATCATAGTTAATACAAATTTTCACTAAGCGTCGTTCGATTTTCAATGTTGCTTTGTTTAAAATTTGAGTATCTAATTGTTTTATTATCTGCACCGTAATATGGAGGGTATATTAAGTTTTTTTCCATTCGTCCGTCCGTCGGCCCGTCTGTCCGTTTGTTGTTGATTTATTTAAATTAAATTTAAAATTATTTGTAATCCTTACCTAATAAAGGTTTTATTAATTTTCCAAGCAAATTTTGCAACTCTCTGATGAATAATATCCCAAACAACGTATTCGTCACTCAAAACGAATGATGTAAAGTAAATCCTTGTACTTTTAACTGCAACTGATTTGTCCTTTTTTCGTTAATAAATTTCGGTTAATTTTTTATTCTGTTCTCTTTTATAATTTTTCCTGAGTTTCTTTTAATGAAGGCAAAGGGAAACGAAGCTAATTAAAATCATTTTTTACTACTCGCATTTTCCATTTGCCCACGAAACCGGCTGACCAACGTGACTACAAAAAAAGGAAAGAAAAACGACCACTCCCGCGGGAATTGCAAAATTTTTTAATGAAAATGTAAATTGGCACCAGTGCACAATGACACAGGCGACGGCAATAAGAACAGCAACAATAATAATCAGAAACGGCATAACACAAAAAATATTCACGTATTTTTAATGCTGAGATTAGTTCTAATGGACACACAGCTCAGAGAAAAAGTAAGAGAGAGGCAGAAACAAACATAATAAGTAAAGGATTTGCCACGGCTTTGTTTTGTTATGGTGCCATTTTTTGCTACACATTTTAAGCTACTAATGTGTTGTCCTTTTATACTCATCCAGAAGTGAGCCGTGAATGTTTATGGATGTGGACCCACAGTTCTGTGAAATTGTAAATGTAACAAATGAAAATAAAGATGTGTATTAATTGTTGCAATTAATAAAGTTGTATGTTGTACATCCGACATTAGTTAAGGACGTAACAGAAAAGGACTAAAGTGCCACATAACAACGCTAAGAATGGGAATGTGTTACTTTATATCTCTTCATACATTAATTGTATAATTCAATGAGGATTTTTTTTCGTTACATTCCGCTTTCTGCTGCATGTAATTATAATGTTGTGTACTTTGTTGTAGATCCATTCATGAAATGGACATCATTTGTTGTGTTACTCGACTAATGTGTAGCCCTTTTGGGTTACTCCTTTAATCTCTTGGAATTTCTCAAGAATTAATTAAGAGGCATGCAATGTAAATTACATAAAATTTACATACAATAGCGTGGCGTTCCTAGTAAGCAAGGGAAACATTACTCCATAATCCAAATGAATTGGTTTAGGAGTTAAGATTTGTTAAAACAAATGTGAATAAAAATCATACATACATAATATGTATGTATGTAAGCGTGATGTTCACCAACACAAACAACAGACCTTTAAGCGTGGATATTTAAACAATATTTTTCAACCAACAACAGAACTTTAAGCTTGGATTTTTAATCAACATTTTTTTAACCAACAACAGACCTTTAAGCGTGGATTTTTCATCAATATTTTTCAACCAACAACAGACCTTTAAGCGTGGATTTTTAACAGTCCTTTAAGCGTGGATTTTAATCAATATTTTTTTTTCAACCAACAACAGACCTTTAAGCGTGGATTTTTAAGCATGGATTTTTATTTAACATTTTTTCAACCAACAACAGACCTTTAAGCGTGGATTTTTAATCAATATTTTTTTTCAACCAACAACAGACCTTTAAGCGTGGATTTTTATTTAAAATTTTTTCAACCAACAACAGACCTTTAAGCATGGATTTTTATTCAACTTTTTTTCAACAAACAACAGACCTTTAAGCGTGGATTTAGAATCAATATTTTTTCAACCAACAACAGACATTTAAGCGTGGATTTTTAATCAATATTTTTCAACCAACAACAGGCCTTTAAGCGTGGATTTTTAATCAATATTTTTTTAACCAAAAACAGACCTTTAAGCGTGGATTTTTAATCAATATTTTTTCAACCAACAACAGACCTTTAAGCGTGGATTTTTAATCAGTATTTTTTCAACCAACAACAGAACGCCTGGATTTTTAATCAATATTTTTTCAACCAACAACAGACCTTTAAGCGTTGATTTTTAATCAATATTTTTTCAATCAACAACAGACCTTTAAGCCTGGATTTTTAATCAATATTTTTTCAACCAACAACAGACCTTTAAGCGTTGATTTTTAATCAATATTTTTTCAACCAACAACAGACCTTAACGCGTGGATTTTTAATCAATATTTTTTCAACCAACAACAGACCTTTAAGCGTGGATTTTTAACCAATATTTTTTCAACCAACAACAGACCTTTAAGCGTGGATTTTTAATCAATATTTTTTCAACCAACAACAGACCTTTAAGCGTGGATTTTTAATCAATATTTTTTCAACCAACAACAGACCTTTAAGCGTGGATTTTTAATCAATATTTTTCAACCAACAACAGACCTTTAAGCGTGGATTTTTAATCAATATTTTTCAACCAACAACAGACCTTTAAGCGTGGATTTTTAATCAATATTTTTCAACCAACAACAGACCTTTAAGCGTGGATTTTTAATCAATATTTTTTCAACCAACAACAGACCTTTAAGCCTGGATTTTTAATCAATATTTTTTCAACCAACAACAGACCTTTAAGCGTTGATTTTTAATCAATATTTTTTCAACCAACAACAGACCTTTAAGCGTGGATTTTTAATCAATATTTTTTCAACCAACAACAGACCTTTAAGCCTGGATTTTTAATCAATATTTTTTCAACCAACAACAGACCTTTAAGCGTTGATTTTTAATCAATATTTTTTCAATCAACAACAGACCTTTAAGCCTGGATTTTTAATCAATATTTTTTCAACCAACAACAGACCTTTAAGCGTGGATTTTTAATCAATATTTTTTCAACCAACAACAGACCTTTAAGTGTGGATTTTTAATCAATATTTTTTCAACCAACAACAGACCTTAACGCGTGGATTTTTAATCAATATTTTTTCAACCAACAAGAGACCTTAACGCGTGGATTTTTAATCAATATTTTTTCAACCAACAACAGACCTTTAAGCGTGGATTTTTAATCAATATTTTTTCAACCAATAACAGACCTTAACGCGTGGATTTTTAATCAATATTTTTTCAACCAACAACAGACCTTAACGCGTGGATTTTTAATCAATATTTTTTCAACCAACAACAGACCTTAACGCGTGGATTTTTAATCAATATTTTTTCAACCAACAACAGACCTTAACGCGTGGATTTTTAATCAATATTTTTTCAACCAACAACAGACCTTAACGCGTGGATTTTTAATCAATATTTTTTCAACCAACAACAGACCTTAACGCGTGGATTTTTAATCAATATTTTTTCAACCAACGACAGACCTTAACGCGTGGATTTTTAATCAATATTTTTTCAACCAACAACAGAACTTTAAGCGTGGATTTTTAATCAATATTTTTTCAACCAACAACAGACCTTTAAGCGTGGATTTTTAATCAATATTTTTTCAACCAACAACAGACCTTTAAGCGTGGATTTTTAATCAATATTTTTTCAACCAACAACAGACCTTTAAGCGTGGATTTTTAATCAATATTTTTTCAACCAACAACAGACCTTTAAGCGTGGATTTTTAATCAATATTTTTTCAACCAACAACAGACCTTTAAGCGTGGATTTTTAATCAATATTTTTTCAACCAACAACAGACCTTTAAGCGTGGATTTTTAATCAATATTTTTTCAACCAACAACAGACCTTTAAGCGTGGATTTTTAATCAATATTTTTTCAACCAACAACAGACCTTTAAGCGTGGATTTTTAATCAATATTTTTTCAACCAACAACAGACCTTTAAGCGTGGATTTTTAATCAATATTTTTTCAACCAACAACAGACCTTTAAGCGTGGATTTTTAATCAATATTTTTTCAACCAACAACAGACCTTTAAGCGTGGATTTTTAATCAATATTTTTTCAACCAACAACAGACCTTTAAGCGTGGATTTTTAATCAATATTTTTTCAACCAACAACAGACCTTTAAGCGTGGATTTTTAATCAATATTTTTTCAACCAACAACAGACCTTTAAGCGTGGATTTTTAATCAATATTTTTCAACCAACAACAGACCTTTAAGCGTGGATTTTTAATCAATATTTTTTCAACCAACAACAGACCTTTAAGCGTGGATTTTTAATCAATATTTTTTCAACCAACAACAGACCTTTAAGCGTGGATTTTTAATCAATATTTTTTCAACCAACAACAGACCTTTAAGCGTGGATTTTTAATCAATATTTTTTCAACCAACAACAGACCTTTAAGCGTGGATTTTTAATCAATATTTTTTCAACCAACAACAGACCTTTAAGCGTGGATTTTTAATCAATATTTTTTCAACCAACAACAGACCTTTATGCGTGGATTTTTAATCAATATTTTTTCAACCAACAACAGACCTTTAAGCGTGGATTTTTAATCAATATTTTTTCAACCAACAACAGACCTTTAAGCGTGGATTTTTAATCAATATTTTTTCAACCAACAACAGACCTTTAAGCGTGGATTTTTAATCAATATTTTTTCAACCAACAACAGACCTTTAAGCGTGGATTTTTAATCAATATTTTTTCAACCAACAACAGACCTTTAAGCGTGGATTTTTAATCAATATTTTTTCAACCAACAACAGACCTTTAAGCGTGGATTTTTAATCAGTATTTTTTCAACCAACAACAGACCTTTAAGCGTGGATTTTTAATCAATATTTTTTCAACCAACAACAGACCTTTAAGCGTGGATTTTTAATCAATATTTTTTCAACCAACAACAGACCTTTAAGCGTGGATTTTTAATCAATATTTTTTCAACCAACAACAGACCTTTAAGCGTGGATTTTTAATCAATATTTTTTCAACCAACAACAGACCTTTAAGCGTGGATTTTTAATCAATATTTTTTCAACCAACAACAGACCTTTAAGCGTGGATTTTTAATCAATATTTTTTCAACCAACAACAGACCTTTAAGCGTGGATTTTTAATCAATATTTTTTCAACCAACAACAGACCTTTAAGCGTGGATTTTTAATCAATATTTTTTCAACCAACAACAGACCTTTAAGCGTGGATTTTTAATCAATATTTTTTCAACCAACAACAGACCTTTAAGCGTGGATTTTTAATCAATATTTTTTCAACCAACAACAGACCTTTAAGCGTGGATTTTTAATCAATATTTTTTCAACCAACAACAGACCTTTAAGCGTGGATTTTTAATCAATATTTTTTCAACCAACAACAGACCTTTAAGCGTGGATTTTTAATCAATATTTTTTCAACCAACAACAGACCTTTAAGCGTGGATTTTTAATCAATATTTTTTCAACCAACAACAGACCTTTAAGCGTGGATTTTTAATCAATATTTTTTCAACCAACAACAGACCTTTAAGTGTGGATTTTTAATCAATATTTTTTCAACCAACAACAGACCTTTAAGCGTGGATTTTTAATCAATATTTTTTCAACCAACAACAGACCTTTAAGCGTGGATTTTTAATCAATATTTTTTCAACCAACAACAGACCTTTAAGCGTGGATTTTTAATCAATATTTTTTCAACCAACAACAGACCTTTAAGCGTGGATTTTTAATCAATATTTTTTCAACCAACAACAGACCTTTAAGCGTGGATTTTTAATCAATATTTTTTCAACCAACAACAGACCTTTAAGCGTGGATTTTTAATCAATATTTTTTCAACCAACAACAGACCTTTAAGCGTGGATTTTTAATCAATATTTTTTCAACCAACAACAGACCTTTAAGCGTGGATTTTTAATCAATATTTTTTCAACCAACAACAGACCTTTAAGCGTGGATTTTTAATCAATATTTTTTCAACCAACAACAGACCTTTAAGCGTGGATTTTTAATCAATATTTTTTCAACCAACAACAGACCTTTAAGCGTGGATTTTTAATCAATATTTTTTCAACCAACAACAGACCTTTAAGCGTGGATTTTTAATCAATATTTTTTGCAACCAACAACAGACCTTTAAGCGTGGATTTTTAATCAATATTTTTTCAACCAACAACAGACCTTTAAGCGTGGATTTTTAATCAATATTTTTTCAACCAACAACAGACCTTTAAGCGTGGATTTTTAATCAATATTTTTTCAACCAACAACAGACCTTTATGCGTGGATTTTTAATCAATATTTTTTCAACCAACAACAGACCTTTAAGCGTGGATTTTTAATCAATATTTTTTCAACCAACAACAGACCTTTAAGCGTGGATTTTTAATCAATATTTTTTCAACCAACAACAGACCTTTAAGCGTGGATTTTTAATCAATATTTTTTCAACCAACAACAGACCTTTAAGCGTGGATTTTTAATTAATATTTTTTCAACCAACAACAGACCTTTAAGCGTGGATTTTTAATCAATATTTTTTCAACCAACAACAGACCTTTAAGCGTGGATTTTTAATCAATATTTTTTCAACCAACAATAGACCTTTAAGCGTGGATTTTTAATCAATATTTTTTCAACCAACAACAGACCTTTAAGCGTGGATTTTTAATCAATATTTTTTCAACCAACAACAGACCTTTAAGCGTGGATTTTTAATCAATATTTTTTCAACCAACAACAGACCTTTAAGCGTGGATTTTTAATCAATATTTTTTCAACCAACAACAGACCTTTAAGCGTGGATTTTTAATCAATATTTTTTCAACCAACAACAGACCTTTAAGCGTGGATTTTTAATCAATATTTTTTCAACCAACAACAGACCTTTAAGCGTGGATTTTTAATCAATATTTTTTCAACCAACAACAGACCTTTAAGCGTGGATTTTTAATCAATATTTTTTCAACCAACAACAGACCTTTAAGCGTGGATTTTTAATCAATATTTTTTCAACCAACAACAGACCTTTAAGCGTGGATTTTTAATCAATATTTTTTCAACCAACAACAGACCTTTAAGCGTGGATTTTTAATCAATATTTTTTCAACCAACAACAGACCTTTAAGCGTGGATTTTTAATCAATATTTTTTCAACCAACAACAGACCTTTAAGCGTGGATTTTTAATCAATATTTTTTCAACCAACAACAGACCTTTAAGCGTGGATTTTTAATCAATATTTTTTCAACCAACAACAGACCTTTAAGCGTGGATTTTTAATCAATATTTTTTCAACCAACAACAGACCTTTAAGCGTGGATTTTTAATCAATATTTTTTCAACCAACAACAGACCTTTAAGCGTGGATTTTTAATCAATATTTTTTCAACCAACAACAGACCTTTAAGCGTGGATTTTTAATCAATATTTTTTCAACCAACAACAGACCTTTAAGCGTGGATTTTTAATCAATATTTTTTCAACCAACAACAGACCTTTAAGCGTGGATTTTTAATCAATATTTTTTCAACCAACAACAGACCTTTAAGCGTGGATTTTTAATCAATATTTTTTCAACCAACAACAGACCTTTAAGCGTGGATTTTTAATCAATATTTTTTCAACCAACAACAGACCTTTAAGCGTGGATTTTTAATCAATATTTTTTCAACCAACAACAGACCTTTAAGCGTGGATTTTTAATCAATATTTTTTCAACCAACAACAGACCTTTAAGCGTGGATTTTTAATCAATATTTTTTCAACCAACAACAGACCTATAAGCGTGGATTTTTAATCAATATTTTTTCAACCAACAACAGACCTTTAAGCGTGGATTTTTAATCAATATTTTTTCAACCAACAACAGACCTTTAAGCGTGGATTTTTAATCAATATTTTTTCAACCAACAACAGACCTTTAAGCGTGGATTTTTAATCAATATTTTTTCAACCAACAACAGACCCTTAAGCGTGGATTTTTAATCAATATTTTTTCAACCAACAACAGACCTTTAAGCGTGGATTTTTAATCAATATTTTTTCAACCAACAACAGACCTTTAAGCGTGGATTTTTAATCAATATTTTTTCAACCAACAACAGACCTTTAAGCGTGGATTTTTAATCAATATTTTTTCAACCAACAACAGACCTTTAAGCGTGGATTTTTAATCAATATTTTTTCAACCAACAACAGACCTTTAAGCTTGGATTTTTAATCAATATTTTTTCAACCAACAACAGACCTTTAAGCGTGGATTTTTAATCAATATTTTTTCAACCAACAACAGACCTTTAAGCGTGGATTTTTAATCAATATTTTTTCAACCAACAACAGACCTTTAAGCGTGGATTTTTAATCAATATTTTTTCAACCAACAACAGACCTTTAAGCGTGGATTTTTAATCAATATTTTTTCAACCAACAACAGACCTTTAAGCGTGGATTTTTAATCAATATTTTTTCAACCAACAACAGACCTTTAAGCGTGGATTTTTAATCAATATTTTTTCAACCAACAACAGACCCTTAAGCGTGGATTTTTAATCAATATTTTTTCAACCAACAACAGACCTTTAAGCGTGGATTTTTAATCAATATTTTTTCAACCAACAACAGACCTTTAAGCGTGGATTTTTAATCAATATTTTTTCAACCAACAACAGACCTTTAAGCGTGGATTTTTAATCAATATTTTTTCAACCAACAACAGACCTTTAAGCGTGGATTTTTAATCAATATTTTTTCAACCAACAACAGACCTTTAAGCGTGGATTTTTAATCAATATTTTTTCAACCAACAACAGACCTTTAAGCGTGGATTTTTAATCAATATTTTTTCAACCAACAACAGACCTTTAAGCGTGGATTTTTAATCAATATTTTTTCAACCAACAACAGACCTTTAAGCGTGGATTTTTAATCAATATTTTTTCAACCAACAATAGACCTTTAAGCGTGGATTTTTAATCAATATTTTTCAACCAACAACAGACCTTTAAGCGTGGATTTTTAATCAATATTTTTCAACCAACAACAGACCTTTAAGCGTGGATTTTTAATCAATATTTTTTCAACCAACAACAGACCTTTAAGCGTGGATTTTTAATCAATATTTTTCAACCAACAACAGACCTTTAAGCGTGGATTTTTAATCAATATTTTTTCAACCAACAACAGACCTTTAAGCCTGGATTTTTAATCAATATTTTTTCAACCAACAACAGACCTTTAAGCGTTGATTTTTAATCAATATTTTTTCAATCAACAACAGACCTTTAAGCCTGGATTTTTAATCAATATTTTTTCAACCAACAACAGACCTTTAAGCGTTGATTTTTAATCAATATTTTTTCAACCAACAACAGACCTTTAAGCGTTGATTTTTAATCAATATTTTTTCAACCAAAAACAGACCTTTAAGCGTGAATTTTTAATCAATATTTTTTCAACCAAAAACAGACCTTTAAGCGTGTATTTTTAATCAATATTTTTTCAACCAACAACAGACCTTTAAACGTGGATTTTCAACTTGATTGATTGTGACACTTGATTATATTTATGAAGCATGTTTGTGATAGTTTCCTTGTGAGTGGCTTAAGGATTTGTCTATTGTTGGCTGAAATGTTTGTATATAACTTACCGTTTTATCAGAACTTAAATGAAATACAGATATATTTATTGAGCTTAACTTTATTATAGTTTAGAAACATATATAATCCATCATCACCATCTTTTCCAAAATAAATATCTTATACAGTTTCCATATTATGGTGTATATTTATGACTATTAATCAACTAGGCCATACTAGTAATGTCAAATTTTCTATGCCAAAATCCAAATGTAATTCATCATCTATGTAATATGAAAGATATAATATTTCATATTGAAATTTATTATAAATAACAGCACAGGACTTAATGCAGATGACTCGTCTAATACGTTGTTAATCTTTTATGGATTGAAAGGAAAGAAAAACAGAAACAGTAATATTAATTTTGGTTGTAATTAACAAACCCATTTATGGTCGTTGCCCATATTTACTTAATAATGGTTTAAGATTTTTACTACAATCGGCTACAATATATATGAACTCACAGTGTTAATCTTACCGCTTAGCAGATCGTAAGTAAAATATCAAAATGAATAATAGTTTGTTAATAAAAGAAATAAATTGCAAAAACTATAAATAAAGATTAACACATATAATAATAAAAAGTTGCAGATTATAGTTCTAATCCTCATATTTTCTAAATAATTGCGTATTCAGGATATCACCGTATAAAAGGAGTAAACATTGTTATCGTTTAGTTACGGATAGCATATTTGATGGTAACTGTCCAGCAACAGCTCTCTGCATGAGGTTTATTGCAAAATATGAAATAATGGAATTGCGTGAAAAGCAGAGTGTATTGGGTCAATGCTGCCACCATAACATTCTTCAGGAATCTGTAAATTTGGACAATCTTAATTGGATTTTTGGTAAGGATGAAATGAATTAAAAATGATAAATAAGATTTTGTTGTCATCTATATATGTTTAAATTCGGGAGGTACCGTTATATGGGGGCTATATCAAAACGGCGATCTATACCTAAAAATTTCTGGCGGAAAGTTTTTAGACTCAATGAAGACTAAATAAGAAATTTCGAATATTTCGGTAAAACCTTCGAAATACGGAAAATCAAAGGTACGCTTCAATGGGGGGTATAGGAACAAGCGGACCTCTACTGATAAGTCTCTTCTGGAATATTTTATAACCACATGGAAGACTTAATAACAAATTTCAGTCTTTCGGTGGGATATTGATGTCACACCATTCATAATTGCGAAAATCCCGAGGTACTGTCCTTTAGGGGTTATATCGACGAATTTCAGTCAGAAAGGCATACCCCCAACAGAGACTAAATACCAACTTTCAGCCATATCGGTGGGTTGCTGTGGCCAAAACCTCCAAAATACCGATAATTGGGAGGTTCCGTTCTATGAGGGCTATATGAAGGCGTGGGCCTATACAGGCAAATTTCTGGGAGAAAATTTCATACTAGCCATTTCGGTAGAATAAATACCGAAAATAGGGTGGTACCGTTCTATGGGGGCTATATGAAGGCGTAGACTTATACTGGCAAATTTCATATGGAACGTTTAATACCCCAACGAAGACTAAGTACTAAATTTAAGCCATTTCGGTGTGTTCCATGGGGGTTATATCAATGAGGTTATATGGCGGTTATATCAAAATATGGACCGATACAGCCTATTTGTAATACCAAACATCCTTGGAGTAATAGAAACTTCCATACTAAATTACAAAGCTCTATCTTAAAAAATGGGAGGTGTATCTTGATTTCAACAGACGAATGGACGGACATGGTTATATCGACTAAGATTTTTACCGTGATCAAGTATACATACTTTATAGGGTCTCCGATGAATATTTCTATGTGTTACAAATTTAGTTATACCTTCCAAAGGAATATTCATAACTTCTTTAATATTGGTCAAAGTAGAAAAAATCTGCTTCTGTATTTTTTTATTTTTTATCAGCTATCTAATAGAAAATAGAAACAATTTTTGCAAAGTAGGCATGCAATTTTTCAATGATTGTATTCTTCGGTTTTCTTGATTTTTTTTTTTTTGAAAACAAAAGCCCTTTGGTAGTATCCAAGAACAGGCTATTGTTCTTGTGGCGACTTTTCCCATAAATTAAGTACTTATTGGGCAATTCAGTGGATTTTATAAAGAAAACCTTTATTGATTAGAGTTGTTTAACACTCTGGCTGTTACCTCAAACAAAACATAATGTTTGGTATCCATTAAATTAGCGTATTTAGATCCATGAGCCAAGTTTCAGCCAGTTTCCATTAATCCTTTATGAAAGGATCGGCTAAAAAGCGCATATATAAGGCATTTATTCTTCAATCAAATAATATTATGAGGACCTCAGGATGTTAAGTTTGTGTATACAATGAATTTCACTTCTACTCAAAAATTTTTTAAAGCGTGAACGGTTGGAATGTGTTTTTACACCATTCTGTAATAATTTGGCTTTGATAACACTATGGTTCGTATACACTATACTATAAATTTCCAAATAGACTCACGTTTTTCGCTCAAAAATACTTAATTTAGATTAGTTCTTATAGAAAACTGTGTTTTATACGATGCAAAACCTATTAAACATATTCGTGGGGCAAATTTAAAAGTATTTCTTTAAAGTTTGCTTGTTAACAAAACGTGTAGAAAAATGGTTCATATTTGCCAATCATCTATTTATTTAAATATAAACAAAATAATTGTTCTGCGTGCAGTTAACAAAACATTATTTGGTCGAGCAATTAATGCCTTACATATACGCTTTTTCGGTCGATCCTTACATATAGGTCTAATGGAAACTGGCTAAAACTTGGCCCAAGGATCAAACTACACAAATTTATGGGGTACCAATCATTACACTGGTCAACAGGACTTTTGTTTCAACCAAAGTTGCAGTTGTTTCTAGATGAAATCGGCGAGTTATTTTCAAATTCGGTCCCGGTTTTTCTCTATTAGCTCTTGTTTTTGAGATATAGCTCAAAATCGTTTTTTAATTTAAAACAAATTGCCACATATCTGTTTATGAATTAACAGTTGGGATGTTAATAATGTTAAACAAATACAAAATACGCCAAAATGGAGAAGTGTAACCATATTTATTTGACCATTTCCTCGGTGCGTATGGGCACTCCTATTATTTTGAACACAGCTGTATGTATCTTGATTTCTACAATGCCACAACACACAATTCTTTTACAATGCATACATTGCGTATAAATAATATACATTTATATTCATTAATGTCGATCATACGCCCCATATGACTCAAACTGTGTGTGTTATTGTGTAATTATTTTCTGTAATTAACAAAGAAGAGGAATTCACAGTATCGAAATAATTTGAAAAACTGCAAATGCTCTTTCGAACTATGTATTACATACATATATGCACATACATACGAATTGGTATTTGCCTGCACTTTGAGACCTGCATTTTCCCAAGTGTGTATAATTAGACTCAAGGCAATCATTAAAACGTGACAAAATTCTTAACCAAGATTAAAGCGTGTATACATAATGCACAACTCTGTAAGGATTTTTAATTTGTGACATAATACAGTTAATGAAGACGTTAATAATCTGCAAGTTGCATTGAAACTAGGTCAGCAGTATTGAATTTAATTATAACTCAGGTTGTATTTGAAAATATATCGAGGTTATGTTGCTGGAAAATGCGTTACAAAATGTTTGTTATGCTAAGAAACTATGATGGTAGGCGTTTTATACATTTAACTATTTAAAAATAATTGCAAGGGTAAAGAAATTTTCGTTCTTTTGCAAAAATTTTAATGAATAAATACATACAAATTTAAATAGTTCGTTTATAATTCCTATATAATATGTGTTTGATTTAAAAAATACTGCTTGAACATCTATGAAGGGTTCTGCTTGAATGTTTTAATAAGGATCAGTCCGAAATCATTTTAAGGATGTATATCATCTAAATTATTTTAAAAGAGCTTTTTATTAATTTATTAAATTATTCTGTCGGAAAATTTGTCTTAAAAACTTGCCTGGTGTTTATACCACTACTGGTTGTATCAGTAATTTATGGTGCCGAAGCCTGTGTTTGAGAGAAAAATTCTTTGAAAATGTTAATTTTTGTTGAGAGTAAATATCGTCGTCGACCATGAGCCTGTATCGGTACAGTTAAACCTATCGAGATACAAGATTGTGTGGGCTAGGCCATTTCATAAAAAAGCGTATAAGAGGCAGTACAGGCAGAAGGCCAAGACTTCTGTGTAGTGAACTATTGAAAGACCCTACACTATTACGATTTCTACTTTGAATTCTGCCTCAGACAATAACCATAAGATGCTCTCCTTTATAAAGACGTTGCTAGGAAACCTGAATGCGAACTTAAACAAAGTTTGGACAAAATATTCGAGAGTTATCGTGCGCTCCAGCCATTAAACATGGTGCCATTGCCAGCTTTCAGACCATTTTCTCAGGAAACATGCACCGCCCATGAAAAATTTGTACTGTCGTAATGGGAGCAGGGAATACAAGTTGCTACAACAAACATCAAGGTGGTACGAAAGCAGGCCTTAAACAAAATTCTTCGAGATTTTGTGCTAAGGATTCGAACCTTATCTATGTCTTGTAGAAATATTACGATGTACATTTTAGTAAAAAGTTTTGAAATTTTGTGTGGAAGGTACTTAAAAAAGTGCCCAAACATGGCTCATCTTCGAACTTTAAATAAGTTCGGACAAATTATTACTATGGCTGTTACAACAAAAATCAAAGAATCGAGAGCAAGGTCCTAAACTGAATTTTCCGAAATTTTTTGTGGGAGTTAACCGAAGAGTTGGACCGATAGAGTCCATACTGGGACCTGACCTATTTCTAGAAGAAATTTCAGGAAGCGCAAAGTATGGACCAAATCGGTTACTCCGTTCAAGAGTTATTGTGCGCAAAATTTTTAAGAACATTTTCAAACTTTAGTGGGGGAGCTACGAACTTAAACTAAGTTTGGACAACATATTACGAAGGCAAAATTTTGCACCAAATCGGTTCATCCATTCGAGCCTTATCGTGCGCTCCAGCGGACATTGCTAACTCGATTTCAAATTGTCTGAAACGGATTTCGTCCAAAAAATCATTATTTCGATGATGTCTAAAATCATTACCTCGATGAGGCACATGTTTGACCTATTGCATATACCCTTGTTAGCACAAATGCTGATGGTATAAATATGGTAACATGAGTTTAGCCATCACCGCACATCCACCGACGTAGCCAAGGGGAGACCAGGCCCCCCACCCGAAATGGTAAATTTTTAGACATTTCTTGTATATTTTACTCACAAAACATAAAATTTTGTGCTGAAGTGGAGTCGAAATACATTTCTGACTATATCCCTGCGCAACGCAACGCTTCGAACAACTTTTTTTCAAGCAAAAAATCGCTAAGATCGGCCGGGCCGAACTCTTTACACCCTCCACATTAAAATAGTTTGAATTAAATTGTAATAATAATTTTTTTTTTCACAACTGTAGGTGGAGATATTTCAAAACCACGGATACTCCAAATACATAAATTAGGTCATAAAATGTAAATATCTTCATTCGGCCGATACCTTATATGGGGGGCAATATCAAAGGTGAACCTATGTTGACAATTTTTTGGGGACAAGTTTTGTGACCACTGGGGATCTCAAATGTCAAATTACAGATAGTTCGATCAAAAAATGTAGTTAAACTCCTAAAATCGGGGGGTAACGTTATATGGGTGCTATACCAAAACATTGACCTATGTTGCCAATTTTTGATGCAGAATTTTTAGAACCTCAAATGTCAAACTAAAGCTATATCGGTAAAAAAATTAGGTTTCATTGTCAAAATACCGAAAATCGGGAGGTAGCATTATACTAAAAGATAGATCTGTGTTGACAGTTTTTGGTGGAGAAGTTTTGTGACCACTGGGAACCTCAAATATCAAATAGTTCGGTCAACAAATGTAGCCAAAATCTTCAAAAAACGAAAATCTGGAGATACCGTTTATGGGAGCTATACGAAAAACATGGACATATCTGCGTATGTACTCCATACGCCATGCTTATGTATTCCATACGCCATTTATGACATTTTAAGTTACAAGTACCTTTCAAAGTTTTCTACCCTGCTTGTTTGTTCTGGCGTATGAAACAAATGAACTTTGAACTTTTTTGTTCCATATCCATACCGTTTGGCGTATGAACAAAAAAGACAAAAACGAATTGTTCCTCACAAAAAATGATGGCGTATGGAACAAAAAATTGCCCAATTTTGTCAACTTAAGAAAAATGTGGCGTATGGAACAAATTGTTTTAAAGGACTAGGTTTAAAAACTGAAGAAGAATAGTTTTTAAATCAAGATATTTTAAAATGTTGTATTGTTATATGAAACTAAAATTTAAAATTTATTTTTGCTTAAATTTAACGCCTCCTTAACGCCTTAAAATGTCAGAAAATGAATTAAAATAGAATTCTATTACCACTACCAATAGTTCATTACTTCGATGAGGCACATGTTCAAAGAACGATTATTGTTTTTTTTCGAATGAATTAAACGACGAAATAAGACAATAAAAATAAGCTAATACAAATTATATTTTTCGAAAGTGGGGGAGTCCACTCCTTAAATAAATGTAATGAATGTAAAGGAAACATATAACAATGGTCCCTAAAGCATTTATTTTTTACTGCAACTGTTTTATTGAAGCCCCGAATTTTCAGCTCTACAGCAGCACTTCACATAACGGAGGTGGAACAAAATTGATCAAAAGTTTGTTTCTTAAAATGTGACATAAATTGTTCCATGTGACACAAATTGCCAAAAACATGAAAAAAGATCCCATGGAACAAAGCAAAAACCTTTTGTATTTATAACAAGTAAGCAAAGGCTATAGTCGGACGGGGCCGACAATGTGATACCCTACACCACAACCTGTAGGAATAAGCTATGTGCAACCACCTTGCCCGCTGAATGTTCGGGTTCGATTCCCATCAAATTGTCTACGGTGGCAAAATACCCCTTAGTAATGATGGCGATATTTTCCGAGTATTTCAGCCATGAAAAACGTCTTTACAAGTGGCAAAAACTAGGTCACATATCAATAACATAATATGAATCCATTGATATAAGAGAAACCTCCCTTGTCTTTACTGAGATGTTTCTGGAAAAATATATAAATTATACATTTCTAAAAAATATTCGAAAATTGGAAAATTTACATTGATTAGCCCCTCCTGCTACATCTTCAAATTGTCTTTGAATATCAGTTCCTTTGTGGAATATATCTATATATATAAATGAGCTTGGTGATAAGTGACTGACTGACTCATCATAAACGCCCAGCCAAAACGGCTAAAGCTAGGAGCTTGAAATTTTACCAGTGGGTCACTGTTGATGCAAATGTGCGAGATAAGGCCGAGTTTTAGAAAATTCGTCCTGGAACCACAAAAAATAACAACAACAAAAATCCTTATTTTTCATTATTATTACGTACTTATTCACTTAGTTGGCCCTCTGCAAGACATGTGTCAAATTAACAATGCTATAACTTCTTGATACCGTAAACGATCACACATAATTTCAAATTTTGTAGTTTACTTCTAGGCGCACTTATTTTATCGTAAACCACTAAATAATAGAAAGACAAGACATTTGTTATCTTCCATTGCAACAGATGTCGCAGTTGGTGATAATGGTATAAACATCAATTACGCAAAAAATACAAACCGATCCTGCTTTTGTTTTCACATAACAGGTGTCGCACAAAAGATTTTCATTCGTTAAAATCCAGTTAGAAAAAATGATTACAAACGATGCATTTGTAAACATTTTGATTTTCAATTTAAAATTAAAACAAAAATTCTTTCAATAAATGGTTTTGTTGAAAAAATGAGTTGCTGTTGAAGACAACATTAGGGGAATAAATTCAGAAATCGGCCAGAAATGACAACAACTAAAAACTGTATGGACCTGACTTTTTGGTAATAACTAAATGTTTGCAAATCAATGAAAGTGCAATAAAATTGTGCATATTACCACGACTTATTTGCAATTAAGAATTTTATCGTATATGGAGATGTACAGTCATAACTATTCAATTTCAAAATCTGTAATTTGAAGAAATTGCTAAATAATGAATGAAATCAATAATAGGCCCCAAACCAGAGACAAAAGATTGGTTCTGTAATTGAAAACGATTTTGGAGTATGTGTATTACGTGAAAAAGGCAGAAAAGTATTACATAACAAGTATTCATCACGAAGGGTTACGAAAAAGTTCTCTCCCCGCAAAATATAAAGCAACGAATCAGATTTGCTACTAAGTAGATTTCAAGCCCGTTAAAGTACTTTGATGACGTTATATTTTCTGATGAGGTGAAAATTATGTTGCACTATTACGATGGAACCCAAAAAATATGGCGCAACCCTCTCACAGCCCTGGAAAATAAAAATGCAGTACATACTGTAAAGTTCGGAGAACTGTAAGTTATGGTATTGGCATAGACAAATGAAGCGTATAGACAAAGGATTACTCATGTTGAGTGCTGTCAACTTGAGTACTCAACATTTTTCGAAGTCGATTTTTGAGAAAAAAAAGCCAGATTTTCTTTTACATCTGAGTATGTTTATGTCGTCAAAAACTAACCCCATACAGTTTTTGTTAGAACAAAATGTTTTTAAAATTGTGTTTTTAATTGAGTTGTTCTGAAAACGAAATCGATGTTAACAAATGAATCGTATAGATTTTACCATTTTTGAGATTTAGAAGTTCAGGTCACAGTTTTAGGTTTTTTGTTAGGTTTTCGCGAGTTTGCTTGAAAACGGCAAGTATTGTCAAAATGGGACTTATAGCTGTGAAAATTTCGTAATTTTTTCCTGGGTTGTACCATTTTTGCGATATATAAGTTAAAGTAGGGAAATTGCAGTCATGACATTGTTTCATATGGAGACGATACAGTCAGTGAATTTTCCTAATCTGAACATCTATATCTCAAAAGTGGTAAAACCTACGATAATATCATAAAATACAATTTCGTAGACAATTTTCACTGCTACAACATTTTATTCCATTTTGATAGGTCGCGAAAACCTAAAAAAACCCAAAAAACTGTGATCTTTGACCGCGATTTATTTAAAAAGCGCTCATGTGATTTTTTATTCCCAGGTGTAATCTCCTTTCATTTAATGCTGGTTCAAGAACACCGTATCATGTTATATGCTGTTAACCGATCCAAACCAAAATACTCAACGTTTTTCGAAGGCGAATATAAAAAAAATGCGATATATAAGTTAAAGTAGGGAAATTGCAGTCCTGATATTGTTTCATATGGAGACGATACAGTCCGTGAATTTTCCTAATATGAACATCTATATCTTAAAAATGGTAAAACCTAAAAAAATGTCATAAAGGATAATTTTGTAGAGAATTTTCGATGCTACAACATTTTCTATATTCCATTTTGATAGGACGTGAAAACCTAAAAACTCCCAAAAAATGTGAACTTTGACTGTGATTTATTTAAAAAGCGCTCAGGCGATTTTTTTATTCCCAGGAGTAAGCTCCTTTCATTTAATGTTGGCTCAATAGCACCGCATCATGTTATATGCTGTTAACCGACCCAAACAAAAATACTCAACGTTTTTCGAAGACGATTTAAAAAATGCAAGATTTTCATTTACACATTTATCTGAGGATGTAGATTTCGTCAAAAACTAACCCCATACAGTTTTTGTTTGAACAAAATATGATTACAATTGTATTTTTAATTCAGTTGATCTGTCAACAAACTCAATGTTAATAAAATTGGTGAGGGCAGTCCTTTGTCTATACAATCCGTTTTTCTGTGGCATGGGGTTGTATATAAAGCAAGGACTTTGGTAAAATACGGATTTCGGAGGAAACATTGAAAAATTATTTAGTCGACAACGTCAAAATTGGTTTTTTGGACACTGAAAATTAAAAATTATAATATAAACTCTACCAAGACAAGACAGTCTAGACAGACGTAAATCTTATTTACGTAGTACTTGGTTGTTATACAACTACAACGAAGACATCGACACTAAAGTCCAACGTCCAAATATTAACCCCATTGAAAATTTATGGGTTCATCTGAAGACAGAAGTCGGGAATAAGACAGCCCACTAATATGAGAGACTTAATTAAGATCAAATATCAATAAAATATGACATTTCGAATTGTATTTTTTTAAATCCCATGTAATTGATGCCCAAAGTAGGTATACGTTATATTAAGACCAACTTTTTCTGAAAGTCCCGATACGATAAATGTTATACAAATAAAATTTATATAACATTTAGCTAACTAAAACAGTCAAATGTATACATTTTTCGCAGAATGCTTTCTTCGGACATCCTCAATGTTAATGTGAAAAAGAATGACAAAAATCGACCAACCCTAAATATGTACATACAAAATGTATATGCAAAGTTTCAACCCATATGTAAAAACATATGGTGTAAAGTATCCATTACATATGTATATAACACATATTTAAAATTAGAACGAAAATAAATACATTTTTGCTCTGCAGAAAAATTGCAATTTTCAATACATTTACTATTCAGTGAAAAAAATCTGCGTTTTTGAATAATGGTTATTGAATGATTATAGTATAGTAGATTTCTATTAACAATGAATATTTTAACACAAAATAATTAGTTAATGGCCTGTTTCTCTAAAATGATTCGAAATCAAATCCGTTCGAATTACTAGCAACCAAACTCCTGTTGTTGTAGAAAATATTTGTTTGACTGAAAACAAACATGACTCATAAATTTTTATATATTAAAAAAAAAGTTTGGTAGTAGTTTGAACGAATTTGTATATGTATCGTATTAATGAAACTTGACATAAATCTTCTTATGATAAAGTTTGTCGATTTTAGATTTTTTTATTATACCCTACACCACACTGTGTAATGGGGTATTATCAATTTGTGCATTTGTATGTAACATGCAAAAGGAAACGAAATAGGTCAATCGTTCCTTTCGATGATCTACATAGATTCACATTCTGAGTCCATTTATACGTTCCCGTCAATCCGTTAATGCACTTTTGTCGCATTTATTATCCTATCCGGGTTAAAATTTATGATGGTCGCAATTTTGACCAAAAGACTATAGATATTGCTATTGACTAGAATCAGTTGAGATTTGGATATAGCTCCCATATATTCTCCCGATTCCGTATATTTTATCCAGCAAACAACTATTTTATAACAAATGTGTAATGAAACCGGTTCAGTAGTGCGATTCACTAACTAATTTTGTGATTTACCGACAAGTGTCGGTAAAATTAAAATGCTTATAATTTCGGTAATTACCGATGTTTTTCGGTAAGTAAGCGATGAATAAAAAGCAGTCGTAAAGTTATACCGATAGCAGCAGTGTTGTCAACTTCTATTTGAACTTTTGTTTGAACTGTCGTACTTTACTGAATAAAGAATTTGTAAATAGGAACGGGTGAAACTATACTCTGCATTTCAATTTATTTGTTTATTATCCTCCTTTATATTCGTGTGAATTCTCCGCTAACGAAGTAGCGGGCACTTGCTAGTAATAAATAAATATATACCATGCAATTTGGTATATTTGATAATTGGGAAAATTGCGAGTTTATTGGAGATCTATAGTCCAAAAATTGAACACTTGTACCTCACATATGCTTTGAAAATAATTCATTGTGGGCATATATTGTGATATCTAACATATATTTTATACCGGTAGAAATGACTAACAATGAATAGAAATTCAAAAATTTAGCATGCAAACAAATTTATAAATCCCAAAATTATTCATATTCAATAGTATAGTATAAGATAGTATAAGTCAGAAGATAGTATAAGTCAGCTACGCGAACGGTGCTATACTTTCAGCCTCTAAAAATATATTTATTTTGCAACACGATTTTGCTTCAAAATACGTGGAATCTGTAGGTATCGTAATATGGGGCTATACTAAATCAATTTTAGTAAGCTAAATTCTTAGTTTTGGAAATATTTGAGAATTATTTTTTCAGATTTGTAATTTTAGTTGGAGCCGGCAGGGGTTTTTTGGAACTTCTATACTATTATGGCAGGAAGTATGACTTACCCGGAAAGGGACCAGAAAAGGGACAGTAAAAAGATCCTTCTTCAAAAAAAAAAATAATAATAATCCTAATCAAATAGATCCGATACGAGTCCTCAAACTGCACTTTTCCCAAATTTTGTGTGGGAGGACGGACCGATATAGTCCATATTCCGACCTGACACATGACTGGATGAAATAATACGATGTGTAAAGTTTCGACCAATCAGAAAATTCCGTTGAGAGTTAACTTGCGGATTTGCGGGCCAAGTACAATCTGCTGAAAAAATTTCAAAACGATTCGAGAGGACTCTTAAATTTCCCTTTTCCGAATTTTGTGTGGGAGATACCCTAAAGACCGATATAGTCTTATCCGATCTATATCTGGAAGGAACAAGAATATGTGGAAAGTATGGAGCAAATCGATTGCTCACTTCGCCAGTTATCGTTCACACAATTTTTCGAAAACAATTTTGAACTATTTTGGGGTAGGTGTGGACCGACATAGCCTACATTCGAACTTAAACAAAGTTTGGGCATAATATTACTTACTTACTTACTTAGCTGGCCCATTACAGAACATTTGTTCTATAGGCCGAACTAAGAAGAGATCTCCATTCCTCTCTATTTGTTGCTTTGCACTCTGGAATACCGCGCCTTTTCATCTCATCATCCACTTGTTTGCGCCATCTATTCCTTGGCCTGCCAATTCTGCGTGCACCGCCATGTGGCATGTATTCATACGCCTTTTTAGCGGGTTCATCATCGCTCATTCTTATGATATGGCCTAGCCAACGCAATCGCTGCATCTCGATACGTTTAACAATATTGATGTCGTTGTATAGCAGATACAGCTCGTGGTTCATGCGACGTCGATATTCACCGTCAACGCAGATTGGTCCGTAGACCTTTCGAAGAATTTTTCTCTCAAACACACCAAGCACTGCCATGTCTGCTTGCGAAAGTACCCAGACTTCGGAGCCATACATCAGCACGGGTAGTATCAGTGTTTTGTAGAGCGTTATTTTTGTTTGACGAGATGTGGCTTTGTTTTTAAACTGCTTACTTAATCCAAAGTAGCATCTGTTGGCCAATACAATTCTTCTTTTTATTTCACAACTGATGTCGTTTGTTGTGTTGACGGAGGTGCCGAGGTAGACGAAGTCTTTTACTACCTCAATATTATAGGAACCAACTTCCACAGTCGGTCCGAGCTCAATGGACGCATTGCGCGTCGACACCATCAACTTGGTCTTCTCACCGTTTACCGCCAGACCCACTTTAGCAGATTCTCCTTCGACCTTTATAAAGGTATCAGTTACTTCTTTTACTGATCGACCCATGATGTCTATATCATCAGCATAAGCAAGTAACATGTGACTATTGGTGTAGATTGTGCCACTTCTTTTGACGTTTGCCTCTCGTATAACCTTTTCTAGCAGGATGTTGAAAAGGTCACACGAAAGGCTGTCTCCTTGTCCGAAACCTCTTTTGGTACCAAACTCTTCGGAGAGGTTCTTTCCTATTTTAACTGAGGACCTCGTGTCAGTTAAAGTCATTTTACAAAGCCGGATGAGCTTTGCGGGAATACCAAGTTCAGACATGGCTTGGAATACCTTTGAGCGCAGCGGACTGTCGAAGGCTGCTTTATAATCGACAAAAAGGTGGTAGGTGTCGATCTGCATCTCTTGGGTCTTCTCCAGGATTTGCCGCAGGGTAAATATCTGGTCAATGGTGGACTTGCCAGGTCTAAAGCCGCATTGGTATGGTCCAATAATCTCGTTGACCATTGGCTTTAGTCGTTCGCACAATATCCCTGACACGATCTTGTAGGCAATAGGGAGTAGACTTATGCCCCTATAGTTAGAGCATACAGTCTTATCTCCCTTCTTGTGGACGGGGCACAGGATACTCAGGTTCCAATCGTCGGGTACTCGTTCTTCCTGCCAGATGGTGCTAACTAGCTGATGAATACACCTTATCAGCGTGTCGCCTCCGGTTTTGAACAGCTCGGCTGGTAAGCCATCGGCCCCTGCTGCCTTATTATTCTTCAGCCGATTTATTGCTGTCTTTACCTCATCTTGGCTGGGCGGTATACATTCAATACCATCTTCTGGGATTGGGACTGTGGTATCTTCGTCTTCTTCGCTGCTATTGGATACCAACAGATTTGAAAAATGTTCTTTCCATATCCTGAGTATACTATCTGTATCAGTTACCAAATTACCTTGCTGGTCTCTACAGGAGGATGTGCCTGTACCAAAGCCATCAGTTTGATGCTTGACTCTTTGGTAGAATTTTCGGACTTCATTCTGGCTCCTGTACATCTCGATTTTTTCACACTCCCGCTTTTCCATCTCTCGCTTTTTCCTGCGGAAAAGACGTTTCTCCTCTCTCCTTTTCTCCCTGTATCTCTCTCGTGCGCTACGCGTTGCTACGGATTGTAAAGTAGCCTTATATGCCGCATTTTTCTCTTCGGTGGCAGCACGACACTCCTCATCATACCATGGATTCCTTGGTGGAGGTCTCTGGTATCCAAGTATGGATTTTGCGGCTGTTTGCATGGAGTGGGCAATGCTTTGCCATTGCGCTGATATGTTATCGGGATGAGGAGGGCTTTGATTAAGCAATTGGGCTAGTTGAGTGGAATATGCTGTGACTCTTTGGTAGAATTTTCGGACTTCATTCTGGCTCCTGTACATCTCGATTTTTTCACACTCCCGCTTTTCCATCTCTCGCTTTTTCCTGCGGAAAAGACGTTTCTCCTCTCTCCTTTTCTCCCTGTATCTCTCTCGTGCGCTACGCGTTGCTACGGATTGTAAAGTAGCCTTATATGCCGCATTTTTCTCTTCGGTGGCAGCACGACACTCCTCATCATACCATGGATTCCTTGGTGGAGGTCTCTGGTATCCAAGTATGGATTTTGCGGCTGTTTGCATGGAGTGGGCAATGCTTTGCCATTGCGCTGATATGTTATCGGGATGAGGAGGGCTTTGATTAAGCAATTGGGCTAGTTGAGTGGAATATGCTGTGGCTATCTGTTGTGATTGCAGCTTACCGATGTCTAACTTTCGTGTTGTGTCTGTTCGTACTTTGTTTGCTACGTTTAAGCGGGTGCGTACCTTTGCTGCAACAAGGTAGTGGTCCGAATCAATGTTTGCGCCTCGGAACGATCGTACATCCAACACGCTCGATGAATGTCTTCCATCTATCACAACATGATCAATTTGGTTTCTTGTTTTCTGATCTGGAGACAGCCAGGTGCCCTTATGAATATCGAGATGATTAAATCTGGTACTGCTAACTACCATGTTTTTTGCAGCTGCAAAGTCTATCAGTCTCATACCATAGTCAGATGTTTCACTGTGGAGACTGAATTTCCCGACTGTTGGGCCAAAGATATTCTCCTTTCCAATTTTGGCATTAAAATCGCCTAGAATGATTTTAATGTCATGGGCAGGGCAACGGTCATATGTTTCTTCTAAGCGCTCGTAAAATATATCTTTGGTCTGTTCGTCCTTTTCTTCAGTGGGAGCATGAGCGCAAATAAAGCTGATGTTGAAGAATTTAGCTTTTATTCGGGCATAATATTATATTGTATAAAATTTGGTTCTAATCGGTAGATACGTTCGAGAGTTATCGTGCACACCAGCCAGCTAGACATTAAGAGAGGCATATCAACGAACAGCGCTAAATAGACTCCAAATTGTCTGAAACGAATTTCGTCCATATATACTTGGGTTCTAAAACTAATATTTCGATGAGACACATATTGGATCGTATTTTGTTTGTACCCCCTTTACCCTAAATCCTGAGGTATAAAATAGGTGGCGAGGCGACCCCTTGTTGCAATATTTGTATAAAAATCCAATCTGACAACTGAACTGAAAATTTCTCTGTCATGATAGAGACAGCATGGGAGGAAATTGTGGTCCCCTACACAAAACACATTATATATAAGGCAGTAGGTGCGTTATTTAGCAGACACATTATTGCAAGTTGCATCAGGGGAAAGATCAGTAGTGATTTTTCCATATGTAGGCTACTTTGCCCGTATATGCCCTCCAGGAATGAAAAAATTGACCAAGAATAAAATTGGTATATTTTTTATACAAAAGTAATGGTCTATGTCAACCGCTAAATAATATCAGATCATCATGCAGATTTATAGACATTTTCTTCAACCTAAACTCTTACCTTGTAAAAAATTTCGTGACTATTGAGCTATAATTGCGACCTCTAGCTGGTTTATGATTACACTACAAACAAAAAACTGGATGTATTAGGCTGTAACTCTGTTATCTGATCACGTACATCAAAATAATTGACATCAATTGAATGGTCAAGAGATCGTCTTCCAAATATAACTCACGAGTGGGGAATGTGTTTATTAAAAATGTTCACAATTTTCACACAAAAGTTGTGGTCCATTTAGCCCTCTAAATATTATCTGATCGCCATCTCAAATTGCAAGCTTCTTCTTTGTCATATACTCTTACCTTATTTAAAATTTCGAGGCGATTGAACTACTATTGCGACCTACAGAGTAGCTACAAAATCTGGTAAAAAGTATGTTTTTGGTCCATTTTACCCGCTAAATATTTCACGATCATCACCAATTAAAATAGCGATTTCGTGACGATCGGTCCATAATTGCGGCCTGGAGTTTGATTACAATTTATAATGGGCAGACGGACACACGGACTGACACACATCTCAAAATCGCTTTATCTCGCCGAGATATTAAGATTGGTATACCACATTGGGGGTCTCCGAAGAATATTTCGCGGTGTTACATGAATTTTTCCCAAAACAAACTTATAAGTGGTGTAGGGTATAAAAATTGGACAAAACTTGTAGACTATGGTCCATTATTATGTGTCTTCTTTTACTATTGGATGGATTTTAAAACGCAAATTAAAAATAAATCAAGTTGCAGTCATTAAAAATATAATTTACACATCATGCCAAGAATGTCCTCCATGAAATTTAATGATCACATTTATCTTTAAGTTAACCGGAACGCTAAAAATGTGTTCGTAAAATCCAAACTTTAACAAAAGAAGACTCATAATAATGGGGGTATAACAGATATCTGACTAAAATAAACTCCTAATATATTCTTTTGGGTGACGTAGGGGTTGGAAGATACCAAGGAACGGTCCTGACCGGCTTTAACATGGCAAAGCCCAGGATTTATCTTGGTCCCTCTTTCATCTCAAGTGAACACTGACCTTCCCGTGGTGTCACCTGGGGAACTGCCTTTAACACCCGTTAAATGTAGTGAGCTAACATGTGCCGCGCGTTCACCCATAAGAACGTTAAAAACTTGGGTTTGATCGTCGGGTTAGTAACCCTTCCCTAGAGAAAACAGCCTACTATGAAAAAACGAAAGAAAAGTAAAACAAATCCCTCAAAAGTTGACGACCCCCGCAAACGTTTTAAGGACCATGATCTGCGAATCTGCACCTGGAATGTTCGCACTCTTTATAGAGAAGGTGCAGTTTACGCATTGGCAGATGTACTTGAAAAGTACAAGGCGGACATTACTGCCATACAGGAAATGCGATGGAACGGAAAAGGCGTCACAATAACACCTAAAGGTGAGGCACTGTATTATAGCTGTCATGACGGACCGATCTGAGTTGACGGTGAATATCGACGTCGTATGAACCACGAGCTGTATCTGCTATACAATCCTAAGTTAAACGTATCGAGATGCAGCGATTGCGTTGGCTAGGCCATATAATAAGAATGAGCGATGATGAACCCGCTAAAAAAGCGTATAAATTAGAGCCACATGGCGGTGCACGCAGAATTGGCAGGCCAAAGAATAGATGGCGCAAACAAGTGGATGAAGAGATGACAAGGCGCGGTATTCCAAAAAGCGAAGCACGAAACAGAGAGAATTGGAGATCTTTTCTTAGTTCGGTCTATGGAACAAATGTTCTGTAATGGGCCAGCTAAGTAAGTAAGTAATATTTTCTTTGAGTTTAGTTAAGTAGAACTGAGCTCTTAAAGTATTGGATTACGACGATATATTAACAATTTTTGGTAGAGAAATTTGTGACCACTGGGATCCTCAAATGACAAATTACAGATAGTTCGGTCAACAAATGTAGCTAAAATCCTCAAGGGACCTTATATTTGGATTAATTTGGGCATTGTTTGCAGCCCTTTCGGTTCCTATTACAATGGTAAATTTTTTCGGGGAAAAAAACCATACTTCTTGAGATAATTGTTTAAAACCTCTAAAAAGCCCTTCCAGCACCAACTATAATTACTTGTGAGCACAATTGCTTACAAATTGAGTATTCAATAAGAAAACTTACTCATCATTAAATTCTTTCCAAACTTACATCAAGTTCCATGGCCCAATAAAGGTCATCCAATCGACAAATTCACCACAAAATACAACTCAGCACCTTAATTTTTTGTCAAAAGTTGTTGTTGCTGTAAATAAAAATTATTTCGCCTTGATTTTGTTATTATTAAAAATGTTTATTTATTTTTGATTTATTTTATACCACACATGGGTAACTATGTTTTTTTTTCAATTTCAAACTACGACAATATATTTTGACAGGAAATGGAGGTATCAGCTTGTCTTTTTGGATGACCTTCTATTTAGATCATGTCAAGTTCCAAGGTGGTCTCGAAAAAGTTCAACATGTTTGCTTATCTGCAGTTTATGGGCTGTTCGAGGATCGTTTGCAAATTTTTACGAGGGCAAGTCCATGCTTCCTATCGTAGTGGTGCGAAAGTTCTAAAAAATACACTGCGTCCAATGGGTACGACAACTATCAAAAAAAGTGATTGACATTACTCCAACCTTTTCCGCAGCGTAATATTTGTCTCGAAAGCCTAAAAATTTACACTGGAAACTTCCATAAATTCTTTTATTACCTACAACAATGCTAATTTATTTTGAAGTATGAACGGCTTTAATTTCGCCCTGGCCGAATTTTTTATACCATAAAATGGAACAATTTGTGAATTTCGTTTATGAAAGTAAAAAATTCTGGGCCACGTCAAGACTTATCCCTAGAAGAAATGGAATATGCTAACTGAAGTATATCAACTTCTTTTAAACAAGGTTTAATACTATTGAGACATCGATGTTTTATAATTATTCAGAATACCAAAATATTAACCAATATTGATCATTTACTGCGTGAAGGATTTTTACCCATATCTATGAATTCACAATATCTCTTCAATGAAAGCTATATTAAAACGTACCTCTTTACTCACAATTCTCTGTAGGCATGTTTTATACTCACGTCTATACTATACTATATGCCAACTTTCAACCATTTCGGTAGGCTAAAACCATCAAAATAACAAAAATCGGATGGTACTTTCTATGGGGTCTATATCAAAACGTGGATCTTTACCGATCATGCTCAGCGGGAAAATTTTGTACCGCCAACGAAGACTAAATACCAAATTGCCAGCTTGGTTAGATAATGTGGCTAAAACCTTCAAAATACCAAAATTTGGAAGTTACAGTACCATGAGGGCTATATCAGAACGTGGACTTATACCGACAAATTTCTGGGGGAAAGTTTTTGGTCCCAAACAGGACTAAGTGCGCTTCTATGGGGCTATATGAAGACGTGGATCTATACTAACAATTATCTTCTGAAATATTTTATAGCGCCATGGAAAACTAAGTACCAAATTACAGCCATTTCGGTGGGATATTGAGGTCACACCCTTCAAAATACCGAAAATTAGCAGGTACCGTTCTATGAGGGCTATATGAAAGCGTGGATCTGTACCGACAAATTTCATGTGGAAAGTTTGATATCCCCATCGAAGACTAAATACTAAGTTTCAGCCATTTCGATGTTATATTGAACCACAACCTTCAAAATACAGAAAATCGGGAGGTAGCGCTCTATGAGGGCTATATGAAGGCGTGGATCTATACCGACAAATTTCAGGTGGAAAGTTTGATATCTCCATCGAAGACTAAATAACAAATTGAAGCCATTTTGGTGGGATATTGAGGCCACAACCTTCAAAATACGGAAAATTGGGAGGAACCATTCTATGGTGGTTATATTAAACCACTTAGCGCCGAAACTTAAAATTTCATGTCAAAATTATATTTTGAGACTTTTTAAGCATTTACAAAAAAGCAAATTAAATAAAACACTGTAAAAGTAACTTTTTTCTCTAAAACGTATAGTTTTCCTGTAATTGGACCTTCTTTTAAAAATGTCGAAAACTTGGAAAGGTAATATATGTAGGTATATTCTTACATGACAATCGCTTGGTTTTTGATTTGCGTGGAAATGCATAAGTCAAATGAAACATTATAAGCGTGGAAACCCACAAAAATATATAGTCCATTTTCAATACCAAACATCCAAGTAGTAATATAAACTTCTATACCTAATTATAAAGCTCTACCTTAAAAATTGCGAGCTGTATCTTTATTTCAGCAGACGGACAGACGGACATGGTTACATCGACTTAGAATTTTACCCTGGTCAAGAATATGCATACTTTATAGGCTCTCCGATGAAAATTTCGAAGCGTTACAAACGGAATGAGACATTTAAGTATACTCTCCATATTATGGTGGAGGGTAAAAAATAGGAACCGGTTTTTAGCACATTTAAGTTAAACGCTTCTGTTACTGCATTTTAATTGTTTTTTTAATTGCTTATTTATTATACCCTCAGCCTTTAGGCTATGAAGGGTATATACACTTTCATACGGGCAAAATGTGCCTCATCGAAATAATGGTTTTAGACCCCAAGTATGTTTGGACGAAATGTGTTTCAGACAATTTGGAGTCGATTGAGCAATGTCCGTCCGTCCGTCTGTCTGTCTGTCTGGCTGGCTGGAGCGCACGATAACTCTCGAACGGATGAACCGATTCGGTTCAAATTTTGGCTTTCGTAATATTTTGCCCAAACTTAGTTTAAGTTCGAAGATGAGCTATATCGGTCCACTCCTTCCGGTACCTCCCCCACAAAAGTTCGAAAATGTTCGGAAAATTTGTGCGCACGATAACTCTTGAAGGGAGTAACAGATATGGTCCATACTTTGCCCATCGTGGAGAATGTACCAGACTTAGATCAGGTTTTAATATGGACTCAATTGGTCCACTCCGTCGGGTACCTCCCACACAAAAATTTGGAAAAGTTCAGTTTAGGAACATCTCTCGAATCGCTTTGATTTTTGCTTTAGCAACTTGTATTCACTGCCCTCCATACGACGGTATAAGTTTCATCAGGGGCAAGTCCATACTTCCTGAGAAAATAGCCTGAAAGTTGCAAAAAACCCCTATGACACCGTGTTAGGAGGTTGGAGGGCAAAATAACTCTCGAACAGGTCTGCCGATTCAGTCCAAAGTTTGGTCTTAGTAATATTTTGTCCAAACATAGTTTAAGTTCGAAGATAAGCCATATCGGTCCACTCCTTCAGGTACCTCCCCCACAAAAGTTCAAAAATATTCGGTAAAATTGTGCGTACGATAACTCATAAAGAGAGTGGCCGAATTGGACCATACTTTACACATCTTAATATATCTACCAGATATAGATCAGGTTCAAATATGGACTATATTTGTCCACTCCATCCGGTACCTCCCACACAAAATTTCGGATACATGTTCACTTAAGACCTGCTTTCGAATCACTTTGATTTTTGTTGAAGCAACTTGCATTCGCTGCCTCAATTGCGATGGTAAAAGTTGTGTCAGGGGCAAGTCCATACTTCTTGAGCAAACAGCCCGAAGAGTGTAAAAACCTCCTATAGCACCATATGTGGTGGCTGGAGACCCACTTCAATAACTGTCAATGTCGATCCATTCCTTTTAGTATCTCCTCCGCTAATCTTTTGATCTTTAATCCTAATCACCATTTTTGTCGGTTCAAACGCCCAAAATTTTTAAAACCCCCTAGATACATACGTATTTTGGGAAAAATTTTTTCAATATACACAGGCTGAGGGTATATCTCTGTCGGCAAAGCCGACTGATACTTTTTTACTTGTTTTTATTTGTTTCAAAGCAGAAACCCAATCACAAAGATATTTGTGGCAACTTAGTCTTAATATTTTAATATTTTTTTAAATAAATAAATAAATTGTTTTCTTTGACAACTTTGTTATGGCAACCTGTGTTTTTGTTATGTTTCTAAGTACAACTATAAAATCTGATAGGAAGTATAGGTATCAGTTCGCCTTTCTGGATGATCCACTCTTTGGATCATGGATTAAGTGACCTCCTTAAAATGTAATGTTGTCCTGTGGGAATATCGAACCTTCTTCTTCCGTTTTCCTAACTGGCGTGCCGCCATAGCACAATGGTGACACCGGGTGTCTATATTACAGACGGATGTATATGTGCATAGCATTAAAAATCAATTACACTGTGCGACAAGCAAACAAATTAAAAGGAAAACTGATTAAATGATGAAAGTAGAACTAAAAATATGAGACACGTGTATCGGCGTTTTTAACGTTTACGTCGGAAAGTAACCAAATTAGGCGGGGCAAGTTCCGCCCATTTCTAGTTTTTTTTAGAAATATTCAAATTAAGATATCTTGGAATCCTCGCATTTTAGGTATATATGTAGTGTCTTTGGCATTTTTACTGAGGAGGATATGGAGAATATATAACCCTCATGCGGTTCATCAAAAGGGTCTTGTCGGTATTTTTTTCGAAAATCTTTCAAAAACTCCTTTAAACTGTGATCATATCAAATTCAAATATTCCACAAAATTATTCGTCATAAAATTTTACTATAGGTCTCAGAACACACCAAATCTGTAAATCTTATCTAATCGCCAAAAATCTCTAAAAATGAAAAACACGTTTTAGGGTTAAAGTCGGACTTTATCTGATATCGCTCAAAACTCGAATATTTCGAAAAAAAACTAGAAATGGGTGGAATTTGCCCGTCTACTTTGGTTACTTTCCGACGTTAACTTTAAAAAAGCCGATACAGGTATCTCATATTTTAAGCTCTACTTTCATCATCAAATCAGCTTTCCCCATCAGTTTGAAAAAAAAAAAAACAAGTAAAAAGGTATCAGTCGGCTTTGCCGACAGAGATATACCCTCAGCCTGTGCAAATTGAAACACTTTTTTCACAAAAAACTTATGTATTTAGGGGGTTTCAAAATTGTGGTCGTATGAACCGACAAAAATGTTGATTAGGATTAAAGTTCAAAAATTTTGCGGAAAAGGTGCTTAAAGGAATGGACCGACACAGACCATGGGGGTGCCACAGGGAGTTTTTACACCCTTTGGGCTGTTTTCTCAAGAACTATGGACTTGCCCCTGAAACAACTATTACCATCGTAATTGAGGCAGCGAATGTAAGTTGCTTCAACAAAAATCAAAGTGATTCAATAGCAAGTCTTAAAGTGAACTTATCTAAAATTTTGTGTGGGAGGTACGGGGTGGAGAGGACAAATATAGTTCATATTCGTATATCTATATCTGGTAGATATTATGAGAATGTGTAAAGTATGGACCAAATCGGTCACTCCCATCAAGAGTTGTCGTGCGCACAATTTGTCCGAATATTTTTTAACTTTTGTGGGGTAGGTTCCTGAAGTAGTGGACCGATATGGCTTATCTACGAACTTAAACTAAGTTTGGAAACAATATTACGAAGGTCAAATTTTGGCCGGAATCGGCATTTCCGTTCGAGAATTATATTGCGCTTCCACCCATAAACATGGTGTCATAGGGTTTGTTTTTCAACTTTCAGGCTATTTTTTCAGGAAGTATGGACTTGCCCCTGAGGAAACTTGTACCTTCGTATAGGGGACAGTAAATACAATATGTTACAACAAAAACCAAGGCGATTCGAAAGCAGGTCCTAAACTGAACTTTTCCAAAATTTGGTGTGGGAGGTACTCGAAGGAGATTACCGATTGAGTCCATATTGGAACCTCATCTAAGTCTGGTAGAAATTTCATAATGTGCAAAGTATGGACCAAATCGGTTACTCCCTTCAAGAGTTATCGTGCGCACAAGTTTTGCGACAATTTTTGAACATTTGTGGGGGAGGTACCTGATGGAGTGGACCGATATAATCCATCTTTGAACTTGAACTAAGTTTGGACAAAATATTACGAAAGCCAAATTTTGAACCGAATCGGCAGATCCGTTCGAGAGTTATCTTGCGCTCTAACCACTACACACGGTGTCATAGGGTTTTTTGTAACCTTCAGGCTATTTTCTCCGGAAGTATGGACTTGCCCCTAATGAAACTTACAGCGTCGTATAGAGGACAGCGAATACAACTTGCGTAAACAAAAATCAAAGCGATTCGAGACCAGGTCCTAAACTGATCTTTTCCGAAATTTTGTGAGGGAGGTACCCGAAGGAGTGGACCGATTGAGTCCATATTGGAACCTCGTCTAAGTTTGGCAGAAATTACACGATGTGCAAAGTATGGACCAAATCGGACTTAAATCGAATCTAGACAAAATATTTCGATACCCAAAATTTGAACCGAATCGATTGATCCGTTCGAGAGTTATCGTGCGCACCAGCCAGCCAGACAGACAGACGGACGGACATTGCTAGATCTACTCAAAATTGTCTGAAACGGATATAGTACAAACATACTTGGGGTCTAAAACCATTATTTCGATGAGGCACATTTTTGGTCGTATCAAAGTGTAAATACCCTCTTTAGCCTAAAGGCTGAGGGTATAATGAATTTTGTTGCACAGTGTTATCAACGTTATTGAATAATACCAATTGTAAAAAATAAATTGAAAGCAAACACAACTTTATTGGAACGATTATAGGCGGTTTCCTGAAAATCGTTTTACAACAATCACTAAACTACTTCAATGAAATTTACTGAATCGCCCTTTCTATCTAACAAATATGAATGTAATCAAATTTTTGAAAATGTAATGAATTTCTGAACATCGCTCCCTCCCCCGTGGCATGAATATTTTCACATGCAACCATTCATGGCATCAAATTCAAATTGCTGCTGAATAAACATAATTTTGAATAACTGATAATGAATCGAATCGACAATATTTGCACAAAAGTAATTTTCAGGGTGCATCAATGAACTGTGTGTGTATGTATGTACGTATGACAGTATGTATGTGTGTCTGTTTTATGGCGATGGAATAAATAGTTCGATGAAAAAATGTATATACATGAATGCATAAATTTTGGAAAAAAATAATAAATGCAAAATTATTTTTTGATACGTATGAATAATAATTTTCAATTAAATGTTTGAAATATTGCAAGAGTTTTTATGTCCACTGGAGTAATTTTAAAAGTTGAATAATAAAATTCAAATCGTTATTAACAAAAGCGTGTTCGACAGTGTTGTACTCTATAGACGTAATTCACAACGAGGAAATTGCACACAAGTAGTTGGGGCCATTGTAACTTTGGTATCAACTCAATATAACTCATTTACTCAAAGAGTGACATATCTTAAAAATAAATAAATAAAAACACTTTCGAGAACAGCGCGTTTTAAACCGGTGATCGAAATTTGACTTCCCAACTTTAAAAGATTATTATCCAAAAAATAAAATAACTACTTGGACCCTATTTTGCAAACAGCTAGCCAGATATCAGTGCGATATTTATATGCATGATCGTGCAAGCACCGTAGAGTGAAACAGTGAGTTCCACAAGGGGACGTGATATCTCCGGAAGTGTTTAACTTCTACCTCTCCTGTATTCCTCTCCCTCCAGGCGGCATTAAGATCGTAACGTATTGTACGATCTTGGCGTCAGGTATCTTCCCTGATGTCATCTTTGAAAGGTTGTACTCCCACTTGACTGAACTTACCACCTTCTTCAAGAGAGGAATGTGCAAATATCCGCCACTAAATCTACATCAACTCTGTTTACCAAAAGTACTGAATGTGATGGTTGAGATTTTAGGGGTCACATTCGACAGCACGTTAACGTAGTCCGCGCACATTGGTCTGAGTTTTGCTATTATCGGCCATGATATTCAGCTCAGTGCTCATTTCTGCAGTCCCTGTGGTCTCTCAAGTCCTTGACCACAAACATATATGGCGATAGATCGGTATGTGGTAAGCTATACGGCGCCAGTGTGCTCCGCGAGTTTAAGAACAACGCGATGGATGTATTTTTAAACCTGTCAGAATGTCGCGTTGAGAAATGCAACCCAAGCAAAAAAATCCTTACTAAATAATGGGTTTTTATAGCACTTATTGGTGGTCGTAACTACTTACAAAACCCCTACTAACCCACTATTTTAACAAGGGCAAGTCGCAATGAATAACTGCTTATTCGGCGACCACTGGAAATAGAACAAGTAAGAAAGTATCAGCCAGAGATATAAAATCAGCCATTGCCAAAAAAACAACCAAACCATACACAATAATTATGCCGTATATAAAATACATATATTGATTTTATATCAAGAGTTTGCTTTAAAATCTGTAGGTACCATAATGTGGGGCTATTAGGACGGGGCGATTTGAAAACCTTAATGGGCCCTTCGCGTTTCTGATTCCTGGGGTTGAACTGAGCAAAAAAGTCTACTGGACCATATATCTACCATGAAAATCGAGCCTCCCGATTTTGACTTTATGTTTTTTATTGACGTTTTTTGGATATTTTGGCATATAACAGCCAAACCATTGAGATTTTGGATCCCACACAAAGACAGACATTGTAGCCAAGACAGTAATTGAAAACTCTCTAATACATCGCAAAAACATTGGAACGCTCCTTCAGACAGTTTTGGCCTTAAGAATGTGCAAACTTTTCGGAAAATGTCGATAAATGACATTGTGCTACAAAATTTGACCTGAAAAATATTCAAGTGTTCTGATGCAAAATTCTATCGTGTTGGCATCCATGGAGACAATGCCTTTATTTCGTTTGGGTCACTTCGTTTTATTTTTTTATAACGGTAAAAGTAGTGAAAATCTGGGTTTCTTACATTTTCAAATTTAAATTCTTTTGATCCTTCTTCCTTTTAAAGGGGTGAATAATGTATTTTTAATAAGCTATTATTGTTTTAAATCGGTTAACAAATGGCTAAGTTATAGTGGTTTATGTCTGAAAAACCCCACAAGAAACCTATAAAGGAATTTCTCATAATTTTCAAAAATATAATGTTTTTTTATTTTGATCAATATTTATTTTGAAAATTATGCGAAATTCAGTTATAGTTTTTTTGTGGGGGTTTTCAGACAGAAACCACTATAACTAAGCCATTTGTGAACCGATTAAAAAAAAGCTTATTCAAAAGACATTATTCACCCCTTTAAAAGGAAGAAGGATCAAAAGAAATCCGTTGTGGAAAAAATTAGATATGCCCGTTTAAATTTGAAAATGTAAGCAACCCAGATTTTCACTAATTTTACCGTTATAAAAAAATAAAACGAAGTGACCCAAACGAAAAAAGGCATTGTCGTTGTCCATGGATCCCAAGCACGATATAATTTTGCATCAGAACACTTGAATATTTTTCGGGTCAAATTTTGTAGCACAATGTCATTTATCGACATTTTCTGAAAAGTTTGCACATGCTTAAGGCCAAAACTGTCTGAAGAGAGAGTTATTGTATTAGAGAGTTATTAGAGAATTACTGTCTTGGCTACAATGTTTGTCTTTGTGTGGGATCGAAAATCTCAATGGTTTGGCTGTTATATGCCAAAATATCCAAAAAACGTCAATAAAAAACTTAAGGTCAAAATCTGGAGGCTCGATTTTCACGGTAGATATATGGTCCAGTGGACTTTTTTGCTCAGTTCAATCCCAGGAATCAGAAACGCGAAGGGCTCATTAAGGTTTTTTTCCTTCCACACAAATCGCCCCACCCTAGGGGCTATACCAAATCTTGGCATAACCAAAATTTTTATTAACCAAATTTCTTCAAGAAATTTTTGAAAAAGTTTTAGAGTTATCTTGCACAATAGCCATGTTAGTATGTGCCGGTAGGGGTTTGGAGTTTTTGGGCCATTATCTCAGGAAGTATTGATTTATTCCGGATAAAAATTTGACCGTTGTAAATTAGGCCGCTGGAGCAACCTACTGAAAAACAGGTAAGCAAAGGCTATAGTCGGACGGGGCCGACCATGTGATACCCTACACCACAACCTCTAGGAATCAGCTATGTGCAACCGCCTTGCACGCTGAATCAAATTTTCAACGGTGGCAAAATACGATATTTCCTGAGTATTTCAGCCATGAAAAACGTCTCTACTTAGGACACGCCGTTCGGACTCGGCGATAAAAACTTGGTCACATATCAATAACATAATATGAATCCATTGATATAAGAGAAGCCTCCGTTGTCCCTACTAGAATGTTTATGGACAAAATATTCAAAAATTGGAAAATTCACATTGATTACCCCCTCCTGCTAAATCTTCAAATTGTCTTTGAATATCAGGTTCCTTTTTGGAATAACCTAAAATAAATAAATATACATATATACAATGCAATTTGCTACATCTCTGATATTTGATATTTCGGAAAATTATGAGTTTATTGAAGATCTATCGTCCTCACGTAGTTTTGTGCTTTTCAGGGTATTTCGAAAATAGTTCATTGTGGGTATATACTGTGATGTCAAAAATATATTTTATACTGGTAGAAATAACTACTAATGAATAGAAATTCAAATAATTTGCATGCAAACAAATGTATAAATTCCAAAATTCTTCATATTCAATTACACACCAAAGAAGATAGTATAAGTCAGCAGCGTTAACGGTGATATACCCTCTGCCTCAGGTTTCTTGCCTGTTTTTCAGGGTTTCTTGGAGCTTTTCGGCCATAATCTCAGGAAATATGGACTTGCTATTGCAATTGTACCATCGAAAAGGGGACCGCAAGGACAATCTGCTGAAAAAATTCAAAACGATTCGAGAGGACTCTTAAATTTCACTTTTCCGAATATTGTATATAGTCTTACTCAATCTATCGATCGATTGCTCACTTCGCCAGCTATCGTTCACACAATTTTTCGAAAAAAATTTGAACTTTTGTGGGGGAGTTGTGCCCCTATATAGCCTATATTCGAACTTAAACTAAGTTTGGGCAAAATATTTCGAAGTATAAAATGTTCGTGCCCACCAGCTAGACAGTAAGAGAGACAGATGAACGGACTGGGCTAAATAGACTCCAAATTGTCTAAAACAAATTTCGTCCAAACATAATTGGGGTCGAAAACCATTATTTCGATGAGACACATCTTTGGTCGTATTTTGTATGTATCCCCTTTACTGTAAATCCTGAGGTATAAAATAGGTGTCGAGTCAACCCCATTCTGCAATATTTGCATAAAACATCCAAGTGGACAATTTAACTGAAAATTTCTCTGTCATGATATCGACAATTTGTAGCATGGGAGGAAATTGTGGTTCCCTACAGAAACTCCATTACATATTAGGCAGTAGGCCCGTTATCTAGCAGACACATTATTGCAATTTGGATCAAGGGAAAGGTCATTAGTTCTTTTTCCATATGCACGCTACTTTGCCGTTGTATGCCCTCCAGGAATTAAAATATGGACCAAAAATATCCCGCTTAATAATATCAGATCATCATGCAAAATTATAGGCATTTTCTTCAACCTAAACTTTTACCTCGTGCGAAATTTCGTGACTATTGATCTATAATTGCGACCTCTAGCGTATTTATGATTACACTGCCAACAAAAAACTGGATCTATAAGGATGTAACTCTGTTATCTGATCACAGACATCAACATAATTGACATCAATGGAAAAGTCAAGAGATCGTCTTCCAAATATAACTCACGAGGGAGGAATGTGTATTTCAAAAACAAAGATATAAGCTGTATATTAAAAATTTTCACAATTTTCACACAAAAGTTATGGTCCATTTAACCCTCTAAATATTATCTGATCGCCATCACAAACTTCTTCTTTGTCATATACTCTTACCTTATTTAAAATTTCGAGGCGCTAAATATTTCATGATCATCACCAATTAAAATAGCGATCTATTCTGATGTGAAACCGACCTCCATACCAAATTTTGTGACGATCGGTCCATAATTGCTGCCTGTAGTTTGATTACAATTTATAATGGACAGACGGACACACGGACGGACGGACGGACACACATCTCAAAATCACTTTATCTCGCCGAGATATGAAGATTGGTATACCACATTGGGGGCCTCAGACGAATATTTCGCGGTGTTATATGAATTTTTACCAAAACAAACTTATAATACCCTTTCCACATAGTGGTGTAGGGTATAAAAAAGAATCAAAACGATGGGAGAGGAGATCGTAAACTTCACTTTTTTGGAATCTTGTGTGGGAGGTACCCGAAAGAGTGGAGCGATATAGTCCATATTCCAACCTGATACATGACGGCATAAAAGTCTGCACCAATCAGAAACTCCCTGCGAGAATTATATTGCGGATTTTCCATTTTGGTTGCTGCCGTCAGGGTTTCTTGGAACTTTTATGCCAATATCGCAGGAAGTATGGACTTGCGCAAGAAAAAAATGTACCGTCGTAACGGATGCCGCAAAGACAATCTACTGAAAAAAATCAGAACGATCCGAGAGGAGCTTTTAAACTTCACTTTATCCGAATTTTGTGTGGGAGGTACCCGAAGGAGTGCACTGATATAGTCGATATTCGAACTTAAACTAATTTTGGACAAAATATTACCATACCCAAAATTCCGTTCGAGAGTTATCGTGCGCACCAGCCAGACTGACGGACAGACCGACAGACGGACGAACATGACTAAATCGTCTGAAACGAATTTCGTCCAAACATACTTGGGGTCTAAACCCATTATTTCCATAAGGCACATTTTTGGTCGTATCAAAGTATACATATCCTTTCTGGCCGAATGGCTGAGGGTATAATACCATTTTGTGTCACGATTGGAATCTGTAGGTAACGTAATGTGGGCTACAGCAAATCATTTAGTAAGCAAACTTCTGATTCATGAAGAACTCGAAATATTAAATTTAGTTAAACTAAATTTGGAAGAAGTTTGAGAGTTATCTTGCACACTATGTCTTTTATTATGTGTCATCCGGGTTTTGTGTGGATCTTTTGGCCCGTTTTCTAAGGAAGTATTGACTTACTCCGGAAAAAAATTAGCGTTGTAATAGGAACCGCGAAAAGAACCTTCTTCCAAAAAACAAAAAATATGTAGATCCGAAAGGAGTTCTCAAACTGTGTAGCAGGTAACCGTAGGACAGGACCGATATAGTCCATATTCCTACTTGATACATGACTGGATGAAAAAATACGATGCTCAAAGTTTGGACAAATCAGAAACTCTCTGCGAAAGTTATCTTGGGGATTTGTTACTTTAGTTGGTGCCGTCTGAGTTTGTTGGAGCTTCGGGCATTATCACAGGAAGTATGGAAAACAATCTAAAATCCACAAAATACCGAAAATCGGGAGGTTCCGTTATATGGGGGTTATACCAAAATATGGATCTATGTTGAGAATTTTGGTGAAAAATTGTTGGGGCCCTTAGAACCTCAAATGTCAAATTGGAGCTAGTTCGGTTAATAATTTAATCTAAACTGCACAAAATACCGAAAATCGGGAGGTACCGTTATATAGGGGCTATACCTAAACATGAACCTATGTTGACAATTTTTGGTAAAGAAGTGTTGTGACCCCTAAGAACATCAAATGTCAAATAACAGCTAGTTCGATTAAAATTTGCAGGAAAAAATCCCAGCATTCCGAAATCCGGAGGTACCCTTATATGCGGGCTATAACCAAAATTGGATCTATGTTGACAGTTTTTAGTGAAGAAGTTTCATGACCACAGAGAACCAAAAATGCCAAATTACAGCTAGTTCGGTTAACAATTTTAGCTAATATCCACAAAATACCCTTATATGAGGACTATACCTAGACATGGACAAATTTTTAGTGGAGAAGTGTTGTGTGTAGGGATGGAGGTACCTTTATATGGAGGGCAATAACAAACCATGGACCTATGTTGATAATCCTTGGTGAAGAAATGTTGTTTCAACTGGAAACCTCAAATTTAAAATTACAGCTAATTCTGTTAAACATTATAGCTAAAACCTCAAAATACAGAAAATCGGGAGGTACCGTTATAGGGAGCGAGTACCGAAACATCGACCTATATTGGTACTTTTTGATGGAGAAGTTTTGTGACCACTAGCAACCTCAGATGTCAAATTACAGCTTGTTCGGTTAAATATTGTTGTTAAAATTCTCAAAAACTTGACATTCGTATGGAAAAAAGATACTCGGGTTCAAAAATATAGCATTCTAGCTCAATTATTGTAGACGCTGGAGTGATTACAACAAACGGACGTGGGTAGATCGAATCTGAATTTTAGTCTGATCAAGAATATAAACTCAATTATTGTAGACGCTGGAGTGATTACAACAAACGGACGTGGGTAGATCGAATCTGAATTTTAGTCTGATCAAGAATATAAACTGTATAGCGTCGCAAATGATTATTCCAATGCGTTGCAAACAGAAAAACAAACATAACATACCCGCTTTACTATTTTGGATGGTATAACCCCCAAATTCAACATATTTTGAGTGAAGAAGCACTAAGGTAAAAGTTTTAATTAGGCACATCCTACCGACCAATAACTGTTTTTCGAATTTGTTTACATAACAAAAAAACTACTTTGGCAATAACGGAAAGGTGTTAGGGGTAGATTTCAATGCAATCATTCAAATCATTCATGTGGCATTCAGTCCTAGGTAATGAACAGAGAGGTACATTGCTGTCAGAGCAGATTGATCTAAATGTTGCAAGGTGAACGAGTAGGCAAACGCAGTTCAACTAACATTTCGATCTTGTCAATGGGATAGGCCTATGATATGGATTGACAACCCGTCGTATTTCTAGGGTCAGACCACCTCTCCATCCATATTTTAATTAACAAATCATTTGACTTCAGGACTGGACAACCGATTGTTTTCATAATATACACAGTAGCTCTTTCTTCCACGAAGTTAAAGTCCCATCGGAAACTTCAAAGGCGAGCATGTGACATATTCGAAAAGACGCGCATGTTATTTTTATCGGCAATTTAAAGAGAATTCAGGTAGCGACAGGACGAAGATATCCCATTATATCATGAAACAAGCTATATGTTTTGTTTATGAAAACCGCATGCTTATCATTTTATCCTCAGACCCACACCTATTTAACAGCCAATATATTACTTCGGGGTTTTATGAACCTACAACTGCAACCGAAAACCAAGACGAACGGATATTTAATTAAATAAATATTAAACAATAATCTCAACAAATGTACAATCATATCAAATCATCAATTTCTCCACATCTTAATTTATCTTTGATGTTCAGTTCTAACTTCCACCATTATTTCCTCTTTCAATGGTTGTTGCGATTCTTTCATAATTACGGCCATTCTTATCAAAACTTCTACATCTCTGTGCATTTTTTCATCATTGCTGGTATAATGATATCTTTGCCAGATTTCACTCGTCCCTGACTGCAGCCTTATTGAAAGACCAACAACAACATAAGAATAATTTCAAAACGAGATGTGAATATAACACTCCGGAAACCGCATACATTCGCCAATAATGGTACTCTCATCATCGTCATCATTCTCATCATAATAGAACTTTTTCGGCTGGTTGCCTAAAGTGCAACCACACAAAGGGAAATAAAAGCAAGTTTGTACATACAAAGGAGGTAGTAGGCGACAGTGGCTATGCGGTAAAAGGACAGTAAAATTTTCAAGCGAAGATCGTGTTCGTAGTTTTATACCCTTAAACATTTCTTCATAAAGGACTCGAAATATTTAATTACGTTAAACTAAGTTTGGAAGAAAGTTTTGAATATTTTTAGAGTTATCTTACACAATACCCATTTTAGTATGCGCCGGCAGGGTTTTGGAGCTTTTGTGTCATTATCTCAGGAAGTATTGACTTACTCCGGAAAAAATTGTATCGTTGTATATGAAGTCGCTAGCACAACCTACTGGAAAAAGAATCAAAACGATGCGAGAGGAGCTCTTCAACTTCACTTTTTCCGAATTTTGTGTAGGAGCCACCCGAAGGAGTGGACGGGTGTGGTCCATATTCCAACCTGATATTTTATTGGATCAAATAATACGATCTACACCAATCAGATACTACCTGCGAGAATTACCTTGCGGGTTTTCCATTTTGGTTGGTACCGTCAGACCGAATTTTTCTTCTGTCCTTTTTGAAAAATGAAGCTATTTACATTCGTCTTTCTTCTCCATATTTATGTTTTACATTTACATTTTTATTTATTGCGATTTTATAACCCACAAATTATCACAAAATACTGCGCACTTAACTCGATTAATAACACAATAAACAAGACTCTATTTTGACTCCTTCTCGTCTAACGGTAAATGCAAATTTGGAATAAACAATCTTTGTTTTTGTTGTTTTGGAGTGTTTACTTCCATATTGCGAAGAAAAAAAATCAAAAGAAGAATGTCAAAAAATTGACTTTTGTCCAAAGAATTCACATTTGAGACCAATGTGCGTCGTAAAGGGTGTCGTTAGGACAACCTACTGAAAAACATTTCAAAACGATCGAATTTTGTGTACCGTCGTAAAGGGAGTCGTTAGGACAACCTACTGAAAAACATCTCAAAACGATCGCATTTTGTGTGGGATATATATTAGGAAGGAATATCGTTCACTCAATTTTACAGAAAATGTTTGAACTTTTGTGGGGGATATACACGAAGGAGTGGATCGATATGGCTCACCTTCGAACTTAAACTAAGTTGGACAAAATATTACGATACACAACATTTGGTTCGAATTGGTTAATCCGTTCGAGACAGACAGACGGACGGACATGGCTAAATCGACACCAAATTGTCTGAAACGAATTTCGTCCAAACATATTTGGGGTCTAAAACCGTTATTTGGTCGTATCAAAGTATATGTGGTAAAAACCAAAAATGTTTTACAATCGATGAAGCCGAGTTTCACCCATTCAGAATTCGCGAACTGTTAATATATTCTAAATAGTATGACTGAAATTCTTTAAAATGAAGTGTTTTAGGAGGGATCCCATAATGTCGACCATTAAAATAATATTCGTGGAAGCTGTGTTTTCGTCAATCTGGCCGAGTTCTGGCTTAACCTTACATGTTATAGACCTATGCCCTATAAAAGAATCAAAGAATACTTCATGGGCAACATGATTCATGTTTGCAGGGGTCGTCAACTTTAGAGAGGCTTGTTATACCCTCCACCATAATATGGAGGGTATAATTAAATTTGTCATTCCGTTTGTAACACATCGAAATATTCATCGCAGGCCCTATAAAGTAAATATATACTTGATCAGGGTAAATTCTAAGTCGATATAACCATGTCCGACTGTATGTCCGTCCGTCCGTCTGTTGAAATCAAGATACAGCTCGCAATTAGTAAGATAGAGCTTTGCAAGTTGTTATAGAAGTTTCTATTACTCCTAGGATGTTTGGTATTGCAAATGGGCTATATCGGTCCACGTTTTGATATAACCCCCGTAGAACGGTACCAGCCGAACTTGCTGAAATTTCTGCTGAAACGAAAGGAAACTAATTGTTCCATTTTACTTCAATACAACTCGTGGTGCCCGGAAATAACTCCCAAAATGATTTTGGGCGTTATGTCCCCTTTGCTTTGCGGACATAACTCCCAAAATTCGTTGGGAGTTATGTCCGCGAAGCAAAGCGGACATAACTCCCACAAAAAAACGCTGATATAACTCCCAACGATTTTTTTTAATTACAAAAATATTTTGCCTTTATTTATGAAAATATGTCAGTATCAGTTCGGAGAAGTTTTACCAAACTATGGTATTCGACGAAGACATTTCGACACCTCCAAATAATAGTATGCTAAGTCTAAAAAGTGAGTTTTGCAGGTGAAGCTCTCAAAGTTTGGAAATTTTTTTGAACTTCAGTACTATGCTAAGTCAATATTTGTTTATAACTTCTGTTCGGATTGACCGATCATTACCAAAATTAGACAGAATTTAAGTTAATGGACGTTCGACACCTCCAAATAATAGTTTGCTAATTCTGAAAAGCGAGTTTTGCAGGACAAGCTCTAAAAGTTTGGAAATTTCTTTGACCTTCAGTACTATGCTAAGTAAATATTTGTTTATAACTTCTGTTCGGATTGTCCGATCATTACCAAAATTTGACAGAATTTAAGTTAAAGGACGTTAAATATAAAAATGTAAAGAACTTAAAAACATGCTAAGTCGACTTAGCATACTATTGTTTGGAGCCGTCGATTTCGTATTCATATTCATTATTAATTTTTTTTATTATAGACATATAAATATAATTTTTTCTTAATTCGTAGTAGTAAAAAAATTCATATTTTTACAAACATTTTGTATTTTCTTAAATTGTGCGATTTTCTTCAAAAATATTTTCGCCTGCGGCGTTTTCTGTTTCAGAGCGTATTTGCATACTTTTAAACAACTTTTTATGTTCATAAAAAGTGAAAATATTTTTGTAAAAAACCGCGACATTTTTTTTCAAAAATATTTTTGCCTGCAGCGCTTTCTGTTTTTCAGAAAGTATTTGCATATTTTTACAAAAACGGTTTATTTTCTTACATACTGAAAATATTGTTGTAAAAAATCTCGCAAACAAAGGCGGACATAACTCCCAAAATCGTTTTGGGAGTTATGTCACGGCACCACAACTCGTGGAGGGTATAACAATTTACACATAGCTCCGAACTTAAAACCGTTTTTACTTGTTTTTTTTTTTTAACTTTATTTTTCATAGTAGGCGGCACATGTTACCTCACTACCTTTAACGGGTGTTAAAAGCAGCTCCCCAAGTGACGCCACTGATAGGTCAGTGTCCACTTGAAATAATAGGGGGACCAAGATAAATCCTGGGCTTTGCCAAGTTAATGCCGGGCAAGACCTTTGCTTGGTATCTTTCATCCCTTGCGTCACCCATTTGAGGTTCCATGCGGTCACAAAACTTCTCCACCAAAAGTTGTCAATATTTTGGTTCATGTTTTGCTATAGCCTCCATATAGAGGTCGAAAAACTTCTACACTAATAATTGTCAATTGTATAACGATACCTTCCGATTTTCAGTATTCTGGGGATTTTAGCCACAGTTTATAACCGAAACAACTGTAAATTGACACTTTAATTTCGCAGCGATCGAACAACTTCTCCACCCAAAGTTGTCAACATAGATCCGGATTTTATGTGTTCTGAAGAGCTTAGCTACATTTTTTGACCAAATTATCTTTAATTTGACATTTGAGGTTCCCAGCACTCACAAACTTCTCCACCAAAAGTTTTCAACATAGGCCCATGTTTTAATAGGCGATTTTAGGTGTTTTGAGGAGTTTAGCTACGTTTGTTGACCGAACTATTTGTGATATGAAGTTTGAGGTTGCCAGCAGTCACAAACTTCTCCACCAAAAGTTGACAATATAGGTACACGGTTTAGTATAGTCCAAATATAACGGTAGCTACCAATTTTAGGTGTTTTGTGGAGTTTAACTAAACTAACAGTAATTTGACATTTAAGGTTCATGCGGCCAAAAAACTTCACCACCAAAAACTGTCAATGGTTTGGTTCATGCTTTGGTATAGCCCCAACATAATGGTACATCCCGATGTTTGTATTGAAGGTTTAAGTCTGATTTTCTAACCGAAATGGTCATAATTCGATGCCATAATTCGACTGAATCTTTAGCTTTCTTTTTGATATATCCGAACATCTTTTCTGCATTTGAGCGAAATACAAAGATTTAAAACTTTTAGACGTTAAAATATGTGTTCTAATTTTGTTATTCAGCTTGTAAAAAAATCCCTACAACCCATTTCGAAATGTCACATTACCGGATGTAGTGTGTCTAAAAATCATAAGCGTAATAAAGACATTTTGCAGCATGTATCTGTTAGTGAAGCGGAAATGTAACAAGTTGTAGCTTTTCCTCTTTTCCAATTGAATGTGTATTGTGTTGTCCATGTTGTCCCCGAACACACTCACACAATGCTCACGTACATTTGTATATGTCATTATAAGCTCTTTACAAAATAATGTAGTTGGGTTTCTTTCGTGTTGGTTTCTTAAAATTTGAAAGAGTTTCCTTTATAACTATTCTTTGTGATTTCGTTGATTCTGTCATTTCCCCTACATCTTGCTTCTATGGTATTCGCTCTGTTCTGTGTGTGTTCGAGTGTATGTGCACTTAAGATTTGTAATAAAATTGTTTAAAAATTTGCGGAAATATAAAGTTGATTGTTATGTTCACACAACATACTTTTAGTTGTCTTTTTCACACGTACTCAAATGTAAGTATGGATACATGTATGTGCTGTGCAAAAACACATACACAGATAAACCCAAAAAAGGATTCAAAAACTACTTATATACGAATGTTTTTGATATGATTCGGACAAGAATTGTAAAAATGAAATTAGAACTGTAACTGTTGTCGTTGTTGTTGCTTGATATTTTGATTTGGTATTATTGTAACAACATTTTTGTTGATATTTTTCTACTCCGTGTGTGTGTGTGTGTGTGTTTATGTGGGTGAGGATAAAAGTGTTAAAATTGAACCGAAAATACTAAAGCTGTTCACTGTGAGAATATCGAAAAATTATATTACATTTAGTCTTTTTTGGTATTGTGTATTTAGCAGCATTTTTCAGCATCTTTTTTTCTGTCGAAAAATACCAATTGAAATTGTTTCCCTTAATCGGATTGAGTTGGCTTAGACCCAGATATAATATTTAACTAATTGTTATCCGTTTTTAGAAAAGGTTTCTCCTTCAATGAAAATTGTATATTTGGACAATAAATAATACATATGTATTAAACTGTTGATTGAAAACTCTTGTAATTTAATAGTTAAGATATTTAACCCTTTATAGATTTGTAACACATCGAAATATTTTATTTTTTGCTGTGATGATACTGATCCTCAACAAAACATTTCGGTATATTTTTACATTTTTTTTTTTTTTTTTTTGACTAACGGTTCCAGAGATATCGCGCTTTGACAAAGTTGGATTCTGTCAAAACTATATGCAAAGAAATACTCATAACTTCTTTAATATTGGTCCAAATAGAAAATTTTTTTGTATTTTTTGTTTCTTTATCAGCTATCTAATATTAATAAATTAATATTTAAATCAATTTGTATCAATGAGTGTACTTTTCGATTTCCTGAAAATTTTTTGTAGTAAACTATTTACAAAAATGTTAAGTCCAATTTGGTAGCTGGATTCGAATAAATATTATTTTTTCTTAATTTTTTTTTTTTAATTTCCTATGCACCAGTGCAAAACATTTGTTATTTTACCAAAAAAAAGGAAGGAGGATTTAAATTTGAGATATGAAATGGCTAAACCTAACACGGGCACACAAAAACTTCATTCAGTAATACCCACTAATGCTAGTACAATAATTGGTAAACCATCTTCAAATTCGAAAAATTAAGCAGTTTATAAGATAACTAGCAAAATGCCCGCTACTTTGTACGCGGAAAAGGAATAATATAAAAATAAATATTTAATATGAAAATGGTGGACACTGAAAATGTTGATGTTGATATTTAAGTTGATATTTAATTTCATTTAAGTACTGTTCGTAAACCTTGTTCGAATTTCAAAAAAAAAGACCTTATCGCAACTCTACATTTCAACGGCGACCCACATTTTAATTCCCCTTTAATTCGAATTTCCAAAACTGACTCACTCCTCCACATCAACAGCAATCTTTAATCCAAAATTCAGCATTCCACCTCTATCCGACATACGAGTACTAACATCCATGATTTTGACATGATCCTAAATACTATAATGATGGCATCTACTCCTGTTCTGACAACCCTAGAGACTGACATACATGTGTGTATCATGAATGATCATAGTTACATCGATGGCTAGTTACATCGATTTCAAGGGTTAATTCAGTCAATTTTGTCAGAGCAGAAGTAGCTGCCATCATTATAGTATTTAGGACCATGCAAAAATCATGGATTTTAGGACTCGTAAGTCAGATATATATTCACTGGACAATAACCGTATACTATCGCCGCATTCTCACATACATGATTTATCCTGATGACGTTATTTGACTTTATAATACTAAAATACGTAATTTTACAAAGTCCGATCTGGGTTATTAATATTTTCCCTATTTATATTCACCATAGATATTCCAAAAACAGTTTGGATCGAGCACACAATAAATATAAAATACAGTCGAAATCGCTTATAACATCGTCTTTTATAACGTCATATCGTTTATAACGTCGAAATCTAAAAGTCCCGAATTTCTGCACTTTATATTCCACACAAATAAATATCGCTTATAACGTCGTCGCTTATAACGTCATATCGGTTGTAACGTCGATTTTTTGTGAAATATTTGAATTTTGCTATCGGTTATAACGTCGAACCATAAAAAGAAGAAAATTTTTTCTCAATATTTTGTTGTATGTATATATTTTCAAACTCAAACAACAACAAAATAGCAAACATAGGCGAAACACGTATGGGTTGGACAACTGAATTGCGACTCCCATGGAGGCGCTCTCAAGTCAATAAAGCTTGAATTTTTGCCACCTAATGTCACATTCGTTTTCGACCCATGGACCAAGGTGTATTAAAAAGACATTGCCGGAATCGGAAAATATCCATTATCCTGGCAAGAATAAAAAATGATCAAAGTACGAAATTAAATGTTTTGGATGTCGTGTTAATGTTAGATGAAGCGTGGAAAAATGCAACGTCGTCTGCCATTGCTAAGTGTTTTCATCATGCGCGATTGTCAATGGACCTTTAAACGATTCTGAAGACATTTATCTTATATTTATGAATAAGTTGCCATTGACGACAATGTTTTCAGCGACGACATAATATTGGAAGATGAAGACAATTCTAATGAAGAAATTGAGGATACTACAGAACCAGAATTTCAATTACCGTCAGTGTCATAGGCATGTCTAGCTATAGAAATACTTCAAAAATTTATTTACACAGAAGAATGTATTTTTAAAGACCCTTTCAAAACTCAGATCTGAGTTAAATTTAAAACTTATGTTGGAATTCAAAAGCACAAACTAAAATAACAGATTATTTTAAAGATAATCAGATAACCATGTCCTATATTTACGTAATATATCTGCTGAAGAATGTATTTAATATAGTTATTATTTATTATTTTGTTTTTAAGTCATTCATACGTATGTATATAGATGAAAAAGTAATAAAACAACGCATTTATACCCAAAAGTCACTATACATAATAAAATGTCACCTCTTTTATAAGTATCGTTTATAACGACTATCGCTTATAGCGTCCGATTTTGGTCGGTCACTTGACCGACGTTATAAGCGATTTCGACTGTATATATTGTGACCGCAAATAACGTAAATGTGAATAAAAACGGTAAAATACGGTCCTAAATTATATAATAAGCGAAAGTTCTGGAGATATTAAATATTATAGCTACAAACTTCTTATGTTCAGAGACTAATAATGAAATTTGATTTGGAACATTTCTTCTTTTGACACAATCCCCAAAAAGATAAGTACTGAGTCAATATGGAATAAATTTTAATTAAGAGTCTAAAAGTTTAACAACTAAGTTCTCCATATAATATCTAATTTTGTAACGTCATTTTCTGGGACTTACAGTGAAATTTTGTGTAGAATATTTCTTCTTTTAACACCTTTCGTCTAATTTATTATATTAAATTTATTCAAAAACAAGTAAGAAAAGTCTATAGTCGGACGTAGCCGACCATGGGATACCCTATACCACTATCCCTGGACAATCGCACTCCACGGAACTTCTTTTCAATGATTGTGAAAATTTAATTATCAAATATCAGAGATGTAATATCTAATACTTATGACCAAAACCAAAAAGTTATCTAGCATGACAAAGACATTTTTGTAGCAGGAAAGGAAAATTTAGTTCACACAACCGCTAAGTATTACTGATCTTCACGTTGGTTTGTACGCTTCTTCTTCATCATAAACTCAAACTTTGTTTAAAATTTTGCGGTTTATTATTTTGACCTACAGAGCCGCTACAAAATTGGTTAAATTTTTGTTTTTGGTCCATTTCATCCCCTGAACATTTCACGATCATCACCAAAAACTTATCGTTTCTTTTCTGGCCCGAACCCAACCTCCTTAAACAATTCGTTACAGTCGGTCCATAATTGCGGCCTTAAGCTTGTTTGCAATTTTTAATGGACGGACATACATCGCTAAATCGCTTTATCTCGTCGATATGAGATAATATATGAATATGAATTTTGGCATACCAAATAAGGGGTCTAGGACGAATATTTCGTGGTGTTGCATAAACTTTTGGAGACAATATGTAGCATGGATAAAAATGTGGCGGGCAGTAGGCCCGTTATCTAGCAAACACTTTATTGCAATTTACATCAGAGGAAAGGTCAGTAGTTTTTTTCCATATGTAGGCTACTTTGCGAAATATATATGTCTTCAAGGAATTAAAGTATGGACCAAAAATAAAATTTTTATACTTTTCATACAAAAGTAATGGTCCATTTCACCCGCTAAAGAATATCAGACCATCATTCAAAATTGTAGGCTTCTTTTTCGACCTATACTCTTAACCGTTGCAAAATTTCGTGACTATTGATGTATAATTGCGACTTCTAGCGAGTTTATTATTACACTACAAAAAAATAACGTAATATATTAGGCTGTAACTCTGTTATCTGATCATGCACACCAACATAATTGGCATCAATTGAAAGGTCAAGCGTTCCACTTTCAAGTATATCTCACTTGTCCGGAATGTCACTTCCAGGAATTAAGATATATGCTGTATATTAAATTTTTTCACAATTTTCACACAATATTATCCGATCGCCATTTCAAATTGCAAGCTTCTCCTTTGTGATATACTCTTACCTTATTTAAAATTACGCGTTGATCGGACTATTATTGAGACCTACAGAGCCGCTAGAAAATTGGATAAATATTATGTTTTTGGTCCATTTTACCCGCTAAATATTTCACGATCATCACCAATAAGAATAGGGATCTATTCTGATATGAACCCGAAACAAACTTATAATACCCTTTTCCACATTGTGGTATAGGGTATAACAAGTAAGCAAAGACTATAGTCGGACGGGGCCGACCATGTGATACCCTGGAAATTAGCTTGTAGCTAATCAAAATTCATTTATGGAACCATACAAAATGTTTTATTGTAAGAAATAACTTTGTGGATTCTGCCACCTTATCACATCAAGCTTAAATAATAATAATAATAATATAATAATTGTTCCACTAACATCCCATAAGGGACAAAGGAGACTTCTCTCATATCAATGAGTACACCCCGATGCATATTTCCTGATATAGGGACCTACAGTTTACCGCCAAATCCGAACGGCGTGCCTAAGACACCACTTGTAGAGAAGTTGTACATGACTGAAATACTCAGAAAATGTCGTCAACAATACTGAGGTGTATTTTCCCACCATTTGAAGTTACCTGGCCGGGGAACCGATCAACGGTGGCAAAATACATCTTAGTAATGTTGACGACATTTCCTGAGTATTTCAGCCAGGAAAAACTTCTCTACAAGTGGTGTCTTAGGGCACTCCGTTCGGACTTGACGGTAAATTGTTGTATGTATAAATCCCAAAATTATATGCCTTCACCTTCACCAAAATTAATATTGCAAAAAAAACTTTAACGGTAGTTTTTCAGTAGAGACAAAAGCTTTTGGTACACAAGTAGTAGTATAAAAAGTGAAATACCGGTATTTTTGACGAAAGAATAGACAAATAAATGACAGATTTTTACAGTGGGTAGGGTAATTAATAAATATTAATAAAAAGTTAAAAATTTTATTTATGTACTACCCTTTTGTTGAACAGGTGCGATATGTATAAAAAATCCAATTGGACAATTAATACGCTTGGGCTCCCGTAATTCGCAATAATGCACAAACTGGGAATTTCTCTGTCATGATAGAGATAATTATAGCATGGGAGGAAAATGTGGTTCTCTACAGAAAACCCACTTAATATTATGCAGTAGCCCCGTTATCTACCACGTTGGCGATATACTTCCTCCAGAAATTAATATATGGACCAAATATAAAATGTTTATGATTTTATTAATTTTCTCGTTTAGAGTTAAGCTTAATGATCTGAAATTATTTGCAAGTGAAAAAGGAAAGCCATGGACTCGAACCCACATAGTCACCAAATTACGTTACCTGGTTTCATTGGTGGTAAAGCAAATCTTCGGACGTATCGACTATGTAATGGCTTCTCTGTCCTAGAACTTATCGTTTTTCAAATGCAAATGTGTTTTTATACATTAACAGATATTTGGCCGTTGAAATGTATTTTCTTCACGACAACCGCTTTTTGCGATGCCTTTGAAGTTATGAGTTTTGGCTTTGAACGCTAACACGCCGTGACAACATTTTTTTTGATATGTTTTCAAAAAAAAAAAAAAAAATGTTGTCACGGCGTGTTAGCGTTCAAAGCCAAAACTCATAACTTCAAAGGCATCGCAAAAAGCGGTTGTCGTGAAGAAAATACATTTCAACGGCCAAATATCCGTTAATGTATAAAAACACATTTGCATTTGAAAAACGATAAGTTCTAGGACAGAGAAGCCATTACATAGTCGATACGTCCGAAGATTTGCTTTACCACCAATGAAACCAGGTAACGTAATTTGGTGACTATGTGGGTTCGAGTCCATGGCTTTCCTTTTTCACTTGCAAATAATTTCAGATCATTAAGCTCAACTCTAAACGAGAAAATTAATAAAATCATTAAAAAAAATGATCTTCGCCCTAACAGGCAAAATTTCAAAAAATAAAATGTTTATATTTTTCATACAAAAGTAATGGTCCATTTTACCCGCTAAATAATATCAGATCTTCATCTAAAATTGTAGGCATCTTCTTCGACCTAAAGTCTTACCTCGTGAAAAATTTCGTGACTATTGAGTTATAATTGCGACCTCTAGCGTGTTTATTATTACACTACAAACAAATAATTGGATATATAAGGCTGTATCTCTGTTATCTTATCATGTACACCAACACAATTGGCATCAATTGAAAGGTCAAAAGTTTATTTTCCAAGTATAGCTTACTTTTCCGGAATATGTCTTCCAAGAATAAAGATATAAGCTGTATATTAAAAATTTTCACAATTTTCACACAAAAGTTTTGGTCCATTATTATAAATATTATCTGAACCTCATCTCGAATTGCAAGCTTCATTATCGTCACATACCCTTACCTTACTTAAAATTTCGCGTTGATCGGACTATTATTGCGACCTACAGAGCCGCTACAAAATTAGATAAAAATTATGTTTTTGGTCCATTTCAACCGCTAAATATTTCACGATCATCACCAAAAAAAATAGGGATCTATTCTGATCTGAACCCGACCTTCATACAAAATTTCGCGACGATCGGTCATAATTGCGGCCTGGAGTTTGATTACAATTTATAATGGACAGACGGACGGACGGACACACATCTCAAAATCGCTTTATCTCGTCGAGACATGAAGATTGGTATAGCACATTGGAGATCTCCGGCGAATATTTCGCGGTGTTACATGAATATTTACCAAAACAAACTTATAATACCCTTTCCACATAGTGGCGTAGGGTATAAATATTTGGGTATTTTGTTGGCAAACTTGATGTACATATTTTCTTGATATATGTTGTAAATACATATTCGTTTATTCGGCGACTTATATTCAAATTTGATGGAGAATATTTTTGTCTTTGACGTCTTCTATCTAGAACGAAGTTTTGTGGGACAAAACTTAATAAACTCAGATAAAGTACAACATTAACCCTAAAATGTGATTTTATTTTTAGCAGATTCCTGGCGTTTAGGTTCGATTGAGAGTTTTGGTAATTCGGGGACCTATAGTAAAATTTTATGACAAATAATTTTGTAGAATATTTTGATTTGATACGATCACATTTTAAAGGAGTTTTTAAACGTTTTTGAAAAAGTACCAAAAAGACCTGTTTAGTGACTCGCATAAAAAGATACCTCGCATTATTGTCAGTAATATTGCCAAAGACACTTTATACCTAAATTGGAAGGATCACAAGGAATCTGATGTCGAATATTTCAAAAGCTGTAGAAATGGGCGGAACTTGCCACGCCTATTTAGGTTATTTCCCGACGTAAACTTTCAAGACGCCGATACACGTGTCTTGGTCCCCTTTCATAATCTGGCCGAATTTTCATGTAACTGTTTTTTGTGTTGTACAGTGTAATTAGAGCACACATTCTTAACTCCTTTCTTGTGGATAGGACACAGGATGCTCATGTTCCAATCGCCGAATGCTCATGTTCCAATCGAGTTCTTCCTGCCAAACGTTGCTAACTAGCTGACGCATACATCTTATTAACGTGTCGCCTCCGGTTTTGAACAGCTCGGCCGGTAAGGCATCGGTTTGCTGCTATCTTTACTTCATTTTGGCCAGGCGGTATACATTCGATTCCATCTTCTGGGATTGGATACCAATAGTTTGGAAAAATGTTCTTTCCATATTCCGAATACAAATTTTGTATCAGTTACCAAATTACCTTGCTGGTCTCTACAGGAGGACGCGCCTGTACCATAGCCGTCAGTTTGTTGTTTCACTCTTTGGTAAAATCTTCGGACTTCATTCTGGCTCTTGTACATCTCGATTTTTCGCACTCCCGCTGGTGCATCTTTCTCTCTCTCTCTTTCCTGCGGAAAAGACGTTTCTCCTCTCTCCTTTTCTCCCGATACTTATCTCGTGCGCTACGCTTTGCTACTGATTGTAAAGTTGCCGAATTTTTCTCTTCGGTAGCAGCATGACATTCCTGGCCATACCATGGATTCCTTGGTAGAGGTCTCTGGTATCCAAGTACTGATTTTGCGGCTGGACAATTTTGTAGAATTGTTTTGAATGGTGTCAGGTAGATTTCAGTCAACGCACCAATGTGCTATTGATCTATCTTTAAACATAACAGCTGTCGGCCATAAATAGAAAGGGTCGGTAATAAAATATGTATCTAGTATGTTCCTTATCACCCGCAACGCACACACTGCGTGGAGTGCATATACCTTTAGGCACATCGGGCATTAGTAAATGAGTGCATGTGTATTGTTTAGTGATTATCGATTTAAGGTCTAGTTGTAACAAAGTAGTAAAATAAAATTGAGTTTCTCTAAAACCATCAAACAGACAACATCAGCCCGCGTGTTTTCTTTTCTTGGGTTTTTTCCTTAGTTTTTCTTGGGCTACATTTTTAGTGATGAGGTTGAGGAGTCGACCTCATCAGCGGCTATTTGCATAGAATGAGTAATAAGTTGCCACTGTGCTGATATTTTATCGGGACGAAGAGTGCTTTGATTAAGTTACTGGGCCAGTTGAGTGGAATATGCCGTGGCTATTTATTGTGTTTGCAGCTTACCGATGTCCAACTTCCTCGTTGTGTCTGTTCGTGCTTTATTTGCAACGTTTAGGCGTGTACGTACGAGTACCTTTGCTGCAACAAGGTGGTGGTCCGATTCTTTGTTTGCTCCTCGGAACGATCGTACAGCCAACACGCTCGATGAATATCTTCCATCTATCACAACTTGATCAATTTGATTTCTTGTTCTTGGATCTGGCGAGAGCCAGGTGGCCTTATGAATATCGAGATGCTCTAATCTGTTACTGATAACTACCATGTTTTTTGCCACTGCGAAGTCTATCAGCCTCATTCCATTGCCAGATGTCCGTTGGCCCAAAGATATTCTTCTTTCCAATTTTGTCATTAAAATCGACTAGAATAATTTTAATGGCATGGACAGGACAATGTATGTTTCTTCTAAGCGCTCGTGAAATATATCTTTGGTCTGTTCGTTATTGCCTTCAATGGGTGCATGAGCGGAAATAAAGCTGATGTTGAAGAATTTAGCTTTTATCCGTATAGCACCAAGGTGAAGCTGTAGACGAGATGTTTTTACCTCCGGCCAACTACAAATGCGCAACCAAACTTATGCTTTATGCCATCGCAGCTTAAATACAGTGCGTCACCTTTAGGTCTTGTTGTGACTCCTTTCCCAATCCATAGTATTTCCTGTATAGCAATAATATCGGCTTTGCATTTTTCAAATACATCTGTCAATGCATAAACAGCAGCTTCTCTGTAAAGAATGCAAATATTCCAAGTGAACATTAATGAGTGTCGTAACTTGTGTTTTTCTTTTTCTTTCTTTCTTTTAGCTCATTGCCATTTATGGGTGTTAAAGGCAGCTCACTACGGGACACCACGGTGAAGTCAGTGTCCACTTGAGATGAAAAAGGGACCAAGATAAGTCGTGGGCTTTTCTATGTTGGAGCCCGTTAGGGCCATTGCTTGTTATCTAAGTTTCCCTATGTTTGAGTGACATACAATATGGAATATAGAGCCATATAATTTATATCTCCCGTTTATAGCTTTTGCTTTTTATACCCTACACCACTATGTGGGGAGGGTATTATAAGTTGGTTTTGCCCAAAAAGTTTGTAACGCATCGACATAATGGTCGTAGACCCATACTTATATATACCAAAATGAATGTCTCGACGAGCTGAGTCGATCTGGCTATGTGTGTCCGTCCGTCAGTCTGTCCGTCTGTCCAACTAAACCTTGTAATCACGCTACAGGTCGCAATTTTGATCGGATCGTCACGAAATTTTGGGTGTTGATGAGGATCCCGGAGGGGAAGAAGCCTATTGATTTTGGTGATGGTCGGATAATATTCAGGGGTCGGAATCGGCAAAAAACTTGGTGGCATGTCATAACGTCCAGGGTCATAACGTCCATGGACGCTATGACACCAAAAAAAGTGTCATAGCGTCCATGGACAAAATGACACATTTGGGAGTGTCATAAAGTCTAAAAATTTGCGACACTACGTCCATGGACATTATGACACTTTTGGAGTGACATAATGTCCAAAAATATCAAAACTTAAAATTTCGATGAAAAGAACCGTTATTTAGTGAGTAGTTTACTCAGAAGCTGTTTTGTGATGTGCTATTGAATTGGAGATTCATTCTGAAAGTGTCAATTGAATAGTGCGATAGAAAATTGGAAACAAAAAATAAAAAAAGAAATGGAAGTTGAAAAATTAAATTTGAAGTTCGAATTCATGTCGGGATTTCACAAGGATTCCAAATTACTTGTACTAACCGACGAAAATCAAATTTTTGGGCCAAAAATGTATAACACTTAAAAATGAATTAGAGAATTTTTCCCAAAACGATAAGGAAATTTTTAATACATTTCTAAAATACTTCGAAAAAGAATGGATGAGAAAGGTATGACAAATTATTCTCGGTGGTGGTGAGCAGGATAAAGGGAATGAAAAATCGGCCGCCGATTTTCCATTCCCTTTGTTTTTGACGAATAAAGACGGACGACACTGTGAAGAAGTCGCTGCGGAAAACCGTAAATGCAAATGTAATGAAAAATCGGCCGCCGATTTTTCATTATATTTGCATTTACGGTTTTCCGCAGCGACTTCGGCGGCCGATTTTTAATTCCCTTTGTTTATGACGTCCGTCTTTATTCGTCATATCGTTTTAAACAATCGTTTATCAATATTGTCTCTATGGTTTGAAAATTATTTAGGTTACACCTTATGGATTTTCTGTCAGTTTTGAGCATGTGAGGACTACTAGTGCGCTCGAAGGCTATAACTCGAAATTATCAAGGAAATTGGAAAAACACGGTCAATTTTTAAAATTCCTAGATATTATTCGCGATGAGGATTTCTCATATTCTGTTTCTTTGGCGCAAGCTTGGGCGGGTAATTTGAGAGTTTTGCCGAAAAAACGACGAATTCAATATAGTAAAAACTGTAAGATCAGTTGTCTTACCGAAAAACTCAAGAAAGGCGTTATGACTCTATCTGAGTTCTTCGAAGCTATTATTAACAAGGAAAACAACATTGTCAATAATGACATCATAGAGGATGCTGATAGCCAAGATATTTCTGAATCGGAGACTCAGGAGGATGCAGAAACATCTCCGAGTCAACCTACAGAGGTCCTTTAATGTGTTATTTGTGTGCAGGAACCAATAAATATTTTGCTACAACCATGTAAACATTTCAAGATTTGTTCGTATTGTTTTGAAAAGTTAGATGCAAAGTCCAAAACAAATCGATCACCTTTGCTTTGCCCTTATTACAGACAAATTGTTGAAACAAATTTAAAAATTTATCTATAGAATTATGAATTATGAATAAAACTTTTATACCATATTTTTTTATTTTTAAAGTGTCTTAAGGTCCATGGACATTATGACATTTAAAAAAGTGTCACAATGTCCATGGACGATATGACACTTTTTTTGGTGTCATAGCGTCCATGGACATTATGACCCTGGACGTTATGACATGCCACCAAAAACTTATGTGGATAAAAAGACAACGTTTTTTTCCAAAGCGAATATCTCAGCTTCTATATGGGGTATACCAAAAGCAAGACCTGACAATAAAAGTAGAAAATATCAACTTTCTAGTGATGTAAAATAAGTTCTCGTAGGTGATCAATCAACGAAGATATTACAATAGTCGCAAATAAAACCCAAATTTTCATTCTTGCGATTTTAATTATAATGACGAATACCACAGCTTTGGTTGAGGTCTTTCCAAAAGCAAAGCCTGACTATAAAAGTAGAAGATCCCATTTTTACAATGATGCAACCAAGTCGGCGTAGGTGACAAACTAACGGAGATATCGCAATAGTCGGTAATACATCCCATTTTTATATTTTTTTTTTGGAAATCACGCTAAAGGTCGCAATTTTGATCGGATTGCACGAAATTTTGGGTGTTGATGGGGGTCCCAGAGGGGAAGAAGCCTATTGATTTTGGTGATGGTCGTATAATAATTAGGGGTCGGAATGAGCAAAAAAGTTATTTGGAGGAAAAGTCTACATTTTATTCCAAAGCAAATATCTTAGCGTCTATAAGGGGTATATAAAAAGCAAAACTTGGCAATGAAAGTAGAAAATATTACCTTTGAAACGATGTAACATAGGTTGTCGCAGGTGGTCACACAACGATGATATCGCAATAGTCGCTAATAGAACCCAATTTTTCATTTTTGTGATTTTAACAATAATGACGGATATCACACCTTTGGTTGGGGACCTTCTAAATGCAAAGCCTGACTAAGAAAGTAGAAAATCCCATCTTTAAAATTATGCAAATTAGGTTGACGTAGGTGGTCAAATAATAGAGTTATCGCAGTAGTCGGTAGGTAATGCATCCTTTTTTCACTTTTTCTGCAATCACACTACAAGTCGGAATTTTGATCGGATCATCACGCAATTTTCTCACAGAGATAGAAGCCTATTGATGTTGGTGATGTCGAGAGTAGTCAAATATAAAACTAAATATTAATTATTTTGGTTCAGTTCGCCTTAAGTCATTTGGTATAAAAGCCAGATAGGTGAAAACTTTCGTATCTCCGTAAGAGAAATGTTTTCGAGTGAAAAGATTATGCACAGGGGTAGTGGTGTAGGGTATCACATAGTCGGCCCCGTACCGACTATAGCCTTTTCTCACTTGTTTTTTTTATTTCACATATATCATTAAGTTCATTATAAAAAAAATAAGAGAGTGCTATAATCTGACGGGGCCGACCATGAGGGCACTAGTTTTCCACGGAATTTATTTGATATAATTAATTGATATTTTGCATCATTCATTATTGATATAATTTGCATCCAAGGCGTGGTCAAGAGTTGGTTTTCATGTTTCGTGTTCGTAATTTGTCGGAATATGCCCCAGATTATAAAATGTGGAACAACAATTAAATAAAATTTGGATATTTTTTCACACAATGGCCAATACTCAATTTCGCCCGCTAGATACTATCCGTAATTTTTCGGAATATGTCCCAGAATTTAACCATGTTCTCTGACCACGAACATCAACATAATTGGCATCAGTGGAAGGGTCAAGAGTTCCTCTTCTCAATATAGCTTAAGGGGGTGGAACATATCTTCCAGGAATAAATTTTACCTATTTTCACTCAAAAGTTTTGGTCCATTTCACCAGGTAAATATTATCTGATCATAATGTTAAAGTGCAAGCTTCTTCCACGCCAGAAAATCGAAAAATTGATCTTTATTGGGTTATTTTAAAGTAGAAGTAGCATAGAACATTTGGACACAGAAATTTTCAAGTCGATCGGAATCTTGGATGCCATGTTTTGTGATATCATCTTTAACTTAGTCTTTCCATCGGAGATTGGGGCTTTCCTTGGGGCGCATACCGTCGAGTGGCTCGTATTCATATACATTCCTTTCTGGCGGGGACATCTTTATCCATCCTGCTGACAGACGTATCGAGTTACAAAGATTGCGTTGGCTATCGTTGTAACTCGATACGTTTTACTATATCGATATCGGTCGCCTTGTACAGCTCGTGGTTCATACGACGTCGGTATTCACCGTCAACGCATATTGATCCATAAATCTTTCCAAGAATTTTTCTCTCAAACACACCAAGTTCTGCCTCACCTGTTTTTGAAAGTACCCATGCTTCAGATCCATACATAAGTACGGGTAGTATCAACGTCTGGTAGAGTGTAAGTTTGGTCTGACGAGAAGTGGTTTTGCTTTTGAACTGTTTATTTAGACCAAAATAGCATCAGTTGGCCAATATTATTCTTCTCTTGATTTTAACTGATAATGTTAGTTTTATTTATGGCTGTGCCGAGTTAGATAAAAGTCATTTACTTCCGCAAAATTGTAATTCTGAGCATCCACATTTGGTCCGAGTCTACGAGACATCTTGAGTGTTGATATCATAAATTTTGTCTTATCGCCGTTGACTGCCAGACCCACTTTGGCAGAATCTTTTTCAATTTTCGCAAAGGTGGCTGTTACGGATCAAGTTGATCGACCTATTATACCAATATCGTTTGCGTAGGCCAGTAACATTATATCCTTATTGTATATAGTGATATTTTTATCTCTATCCAATAGAATGTTAAATAGGTCACACGATAGAAACCTCATTTTGATTCAAAAGGTTTCATTCCTATTTTAACAACTGATCTTGTGTTAGTCAATGTCATCCTGCATAATCGTATAAATTTTGCAGGGGTAACAAATTTTGACATGGCTTGGAACACCTTTGATCGAATTGGGCTGTCGAAGGGGGCCCTATAGTCGACGAACAGGTGGTATGTGTCGATCTGTCTTCCGTGGGTTTTCTCCAGTATTTGGCGCAGTGTGAAGATTCCGTCAATTGTCGATTTACCAGGTCTTAAACTGCATTGGTATGACCTAATTATTTTATTGACCACGGGTTTTAGAAGTTCACACAGTACGCTCGACAGCACTTTGTATGCGATTGTTAGCAAACTTATGTCTCTGTAGTTTGTACACACCGTCTTATCTCCTTTCTTGTATACGGGATATAGGAGTCTGGGGTCGTTGTCGTTTGAAATTGGTTCTGGTGTATATTCATCGCCGCCCATATTCGACACTAAAAGCTTCATGAAATGCTCCTTCCACTTCCTCAGTACGCTATCTGTATCAGTTAACAGATTCCCTTCATCTTCTTTGCAGGAGAATGTGCCTGCACCATACCCTTCAGGCCGGTGTTTTACACTCTGGTAGAATTTTCGGACTTCGTTCTGACTCCTGAACATCCCGAGTTTCTCACGCTCCCGTTGTTCTTGCTTTTTCTTTTTTCTTCTGAAAATACGCTTCTCTTTTCTCCTCTTCTCCCCATATTTTTCTTTCGGCTTCGTGTTGCTACTGAATGCAGGGTTGCTCTGTATACCGCCTTCTTTTCTTCTGTAGCCATACGACACTCCTGATCGTACCATAGATTTTTAGGTGATGGTTTTTGGAAAAAGTTTGTGCTATCTTTTATGTTTGCAGCTTCTCGACATCCAGCTTCCGTCATGTCATAGATCACACTTTTACTGGAACTTTAAGATGTGTGCGTACCTTTGCTGGAAATGGTCCGAATCGATGTGCGCTCCTCGAACCAATCGGACATCTAACACACTGGCTGATTGTCTTTACTGAACTTTCATTTAAAAATGGTTTTATCTCATTTTTATTGAACACACTCGCACCAAAAAATATTTTAACATGAAGTTTTGTTGTCTAAATACAAGAAAAAAAACTTAAGCTCATATCTTCCAATTCCAGATACTTGCCAATGAATTTCATTACTTCTTTCTCTTAATAATTTAATCCTTTTGCTATACCTTAAAATATCAATATTAGAAAAAATCCCATAATAACAATTACCACAAACCGCACTAATTGCTTATAAAAATACATGGAGATTGGTAGCAAATTGATTTTTTATTCGTCCCTTAGTGTCAATCATCGAAGTTACTCTCTAAACGAACCTTTGCCGTTAACAAATTGTTAAATAAACAACAGCAACAAAATGACATAATTACAAATGGTGTTGATTGAATATTCCAAGTAAATGCTAAATGAAAATCTCACGAAAAACCCATAGGTCTAATAATTCCAGCTACGAAGTAGAAAAAAATACATTAAAAGCAATTAACGCCAACTGTTAAGTACGCCTTGTAATCAGGACACAGAACGAAATGAAATTCAACAACACAAGCAGCGCCGGCACACATACACACACATACAAACACCTACAGGAAGGACATCGAATAAACAACGAAGTTTCGTGTTAGCGTGTTCGTAACGATTTACTGCTTGGAGTTAAGATTGGAGAATACACAAGGCTAATCTATGGCACTGGCTAAATCACGCAACAAAATTAACACAACAGACACAAATTGTTTATCTATGAGGTGCTCTACACTTGTTCAACTTAACGTTGTTAGAAGTTCTCTACAACAGAGTTTTGTGTCTGCTCGATATTGCATATACATCCCGTGGACACCACTGACAGTTCTTTTTGTTCAACTGTCTCTACGGAGGTAGCGTTAGAACAAAGTGGCAATGAATAGTTAGTTACAGCTATGTTATCGTAATATACAAGGTTGCATAGCTTGGCGTTCATAGCAGCTGTTGCTAATCATAACATCTGATACCTTGGAATTACTTCCATGGTATAAGACGTTATCTTTGTAACAGGACTGGAAGGAGGAAAATGTACTTCATGGAAATAATGATTTTAGACCCCAAGTATGTTTGGACGAAATCTGTTTCAGACAATTTGGAGTCGATTTAGCAACTCCTTCTACTCAACACACAGCATTTCAAAAAATTTAACACAAGCGCAATTTAGGGGCTTTTGTCGGATCGGTATGAAATTTTTTGCAGCGGGTTGTACTCGTGGCATCTTTTATGACGGTGCATTGGTCCATGTTTTGGTATAGCCACCCTATATCAGTACCTCCTTATTTTAGTTACATATTTTGAGAATTTTAGATACATTTCTGATTGAAATTTGAGGCTACCTGCAGTCACGAAACGTCTTCATCCAAAATTGTTAACATAGGCCCAATTTTTCGGTTGCACTGTCGTCGGACTTGTATAAGAAGAGTGACCAACAATATTTCCTGTGCAGATATCAATATGTAAATTTCAGTAAAGCTTACTGTAGCAACACAAATTCAACACAGGTCCAACTTTAGGTATAGCCCCAATAGAAGAGTATCCCCAATTTCTGGTATTTTGAGGGTCTTGGCCAAATCTTTCAATGGAATTGGCTAAAATTTGGCAGTCGGTCTAACCTAGTGATAGAAAACCCTTCTTCAAAAAATTTTCGGGATGGGTCCACGTTTTGATAGGGTCCCCAGAGCAGGTGCTGTTTGCGCACTGCCGGTGTACTTGGTAGGTACAAAGCTGATATTATCGCCTTACAGGAAGTGCGATGGAACCGGGCAGACTTAAAAATCACTAGCGTTTACGCACTGTATTATAGCTGTCATGAAACCAAACATGAGCTAGGTGTTGAATTTATTGTAAATCAGAGGCTGAAAAATCTCGTCTCCAGCTTCACTCCGGTTGCAAAGCAAAGTTCTATAACATTAGTCTCATCTGCGCCCATGCCTCGACCGAAGAGAAAGATGAACAGACCAAGGATATATTCTACGAGCGCCTAGAGAGAGCATATGACCGCTGCCCTGGCCCTTAAGATTGCTCTAGGAGATTTTAATGCTATAATTGGAAGGGAAAATATCCTTGGTCCCACGGTCGGTAAATTCAGCCTTCATCCCACAACGGAATGAGGCTGATCAATTTTGCAGCAGCAAAAAACATGGTTGTGAGCAGCACTAGGTTCCAACACCTCAACATACTCAAGGCTAAGTGGATATCCCCAAATGGCAAAACAGGAAACCAAATTGATCATGTTGTGATAGACGGAAGACACTCGTGTGTTACATGTCCGATCGATTCGAGGAGCGAACATCGAATCGGACCATTACCTTGTAGCAGCAAAGGTACGCACTCGTCTAATGTTGCGGCAAAAGTGCAATCTAATACAGAAAGGAAGCTGGATGTCGAGAAGCTGCAAACACAAAAGATAGCGCAAGCTTATTCTGCTCAACTGACACGGTGCGCCTTAACTAAATTTAAATGAAAGGTGGTTACACCTGAGAAGTTTTTGCGGTTTCTGAAATGTTCATGGATGAGACAACAATTTTGCTTGAAAACCGCAAGCCCTATAGAAGTATGATTAAAGAAAATGTTGTAGCAGTGAAAATTCTGTACAAGATTGACCTCAATGGTATTGTCATTGGTTTCACCATTTTTTTGGTCCCGTTTCAATAGAACTCGCGTTTTCCAAGCAAAATCGTGAAAACCTAAAAAAACCCTACAAATGTGAACTTTGACCGCGATTAATTTTAAAATCCCTGCGGCTTTTTTTTTTGTTTTTTTTTTTTTTTTTTATTTTTCTCATCTATGAACATTGCAGTTCCAGAATCCGCAAAAACTTCCCCTTTCATTTAAAGTTAGTTTAGGCGCACCGTGCTAATGTGGAAGCGCAGTGGCAAATAATAGCCTACTCACTAGAAACTGCCGCAAAAACTGTGCTTGGGTAACAAAAACCGCCATCTAAAAATCTATGCTACGATCAGGAGTATCGTATGGCTACTGAAGAAAAGAACGAGGCATGCAGAGCAAGATACACCAGAATCAATCGAAAACGACGACGTTGAATGTCTTCCACCTAGCTAAAGCCAGGTCAAGACAGCAATTAATCGGCTGAAAAACAATAAAGCAGTAGGAGCTGTTGGACTGCCCGGTGGCGAAATTTTGATAAGGAGTATGCATCAGTTGATTACAGAAATTTGGCGGGGAGAATGCATATCCAACGTTTGGAACCTGAGTCTTCTAAGACCCGTACACAAGACGGTATGTACAAACTACAGAGGCATAAGTCTGCTACCAATCGCATACAAAACGCAGTCGAGCGTACTGTGTGAACATCTCAAACCAGGGACGTGCGCAGGGGGGGCCCAGGGTACCCGGTCCCACCCGAAATGGTTCCGTCGAACACAAATTTTTGAGCTACTACAACAAATGATTGCCTTTTACATAAAAAAATAAAATATTGTTCTGAAGTTTCTGTACTGAAAATGTACTTCATTAACTAGTTTTGTTAGAAATGTTTTCAAATTTGTTGTTTGAATACGCCTTTTGAGAGAAACTTCCATTAAAATCTGAATTACTTCTTTGATACAGAATTCTGTAACGAATTTACTCAATATTTGATATTCCATATTCGAGCAGAGGTACCTTTAAACTTATCCTGTACCCAGAAAAACTTCAAGTTCATTATTTTATTATTGAAGGTGATTGAAATCAAAGGTTTTCGTAGATTATACCTCGAAATCCAATTAGAAATTTGTTTCACTGCCTTCGATAATTTTGTGATTTTATTATAGACAAATTTGTTGGTAAAAAGTATTAGAAACTAATAAAGAATAATTAATTGTTGTGTGCCGAGAACTGCTAAAATCGGATGTATATAGCACCTAATTATTTGTTCCTATCATCAACGAAGTTGTAGCTGTAATATAGATATGGGAATTTCTGAGTGAAGTGGAACACTTTGGAAAAATGTGGTTATTGATTTCCTTTTTTGCTGTGTTGATGCTGCTCCTCTGCAAAACTTTTCAGTACATTTTAATATTTTTTTGGCTAACGATTGCCGCGATATAGCATTTTGAAAAGGCCGAATTCTATAAAAACTATGTGAAAAATACCAAGTGGGTCTGAAAATTTTTGCTATTGATCATGGTTTAATAAAAAAAAAAATAAAAAAAGATGAGCGCAATAACTGATAAAAATTGATCTTAAATATTAAATCGCGAAGATTGCATATTTTTTTTATAGCTGATAAATAAAAGAACAAAAAAAAATTCTATTTTTTAAAATTTTGCCTGTCATGGCGAAGATCATTTTTAATGATTTTTATTAAATTTCTCCTTTAGAGTTAAGCTTGATGATCGAAATTTTTTGCAAGTGAAAAAGGAAAGCCAAGGACTGGACCAATATTAAAGAAGTTATGAGTATTTCGTTGCATACAGTTTTTATAGAATTCGACTTTTTCAAAGTGCGATATCTTGGCAACCCCAAAAAAAAACTGAAAATGTACTGAAATGCTTTGCTGAGGAGCAAAAATTAAAGGAAGTCAAAAAACCCTTTTTTACAAAATGTCCGAAACAACCGTAAAAATTCAAAAATGTTCAAACTTTGGATACAGAGTATGAATTTCGGATCTCCTAATGTTTTGTGCAAACTTAGTTTAAGTCATATCGGTTCAATTCTTCAGTAGTCCCCCCTTCAAAAGTTCAAAATTTTAGGTTCCAATTTGTATTATATCGGTCCATTACTTCAAGTACCTCCCACACAAAATTTCAGCAACATTTTCTGGTATCTCCCACACAAAAGTTCAACATAAGGGCTGTTCGAGGCTGTGGCAAGTGGGTGTTATAACTATCGAAAATAATTGCTCTCACAATAAAATCAACTTCCAAAATGGATATGTCGGTCCATTCCTTCAAGTACATTCTCCGCAAAAGTGTAACCCTTTTGTCCTTTAATTCAAATCAAATGTATTAACAAAACGCAAGCATCTATTCGGAACGTCCACAATCGTAAAGATAAATATCCCAACAGTTTCGATATTTTTATCCGCAAGTGCATACGTCCAAAAACTTGATAAAAATCTGAAAACTCCCTGAATACATAACTTTTGGGGAAAAAGATTTTAGTTGTATACCCGCTATTTGATCTGTAATAGACAAAAGTCTAAATTCAAACAGGCTGATGGCATATCCTTGTCGCAAAGCTTCTTTACTTGTTTGCCAGAAAATAAAAGTCACGAATATTCATAAGTTTATTTTCAAACGTTTACAAGTTATGACAAAGTTAAAAAGCTTTTGGGCACAAGTGATTTTTGAAGCAATAAAAATAATTTTAAAATTGTTTGAATTCTATTTCCAATAAATGGCAAAAACAGCATCCAGCAGAATTTTAAGAAATTAATAATGTTTCTTCTGTAACATTATACCAAAAGTTGAGAATACTCCCTGAACAAAACGTTTTTACCACTTGTGGTATTTTGGCAGGAGCAAAAAGTATCTGAAAGTTGGTTTCTGAGATATTAGGTCGACCCCTGTATAACTCTATTCAACATAGTCGCGAAAAGAATTATATAAGGATTGCATCGAAATTCTCCAGCCGAAAGGACGCCCAAAATCCACATTATAGCCGATATTCTTAAAAATAAGGCTAAGATCTTCGAAATATTCAAAATCTTACGGTAGCAAAAGCAATGGCAATTTCTGTAGGTATTAGAACATAAAATACCAACTAAAAGCAAATATGGTTAAAATTTTTTGGGATATACCAAACTCCGTGCGGAGTTTTTTTTTTCTTTTTTCTCCCATCGGAAGCCTCCCCAGGTGGTGGATAGAGGAAAGCTCATCAGATATGACGGGTACCGCAAAAATAAAATATGTGGGGCTATCCAAAATTAAAAGGAGAAAGGCAGCGTCTGATCGAGATTCGGCGGCAGGAAACAGCGTCTGTACTCCATTGGAGCGGCTGAATATGTAGACGGAAAACTATAAACCCTTCAGAAGGCAACGGGAAACCACTGAAGTAACATCCCTTGAAAATCGTACAACATGAACAATACAACGCAAAATACACGGCCCTCAGTCTCCGGACAAGAGAGGGTGCTAAGAATCCCCGGAGGTAAAACCAAACAAAAATTAACAATTGGGGCATGGAATGTCCGAAGTCTTTATGAAACTGGAAAAGTGAACAACACCATCAGTGAAATGAATCGTCTTAAAATAGACATATTAGGTGTTACCGAAACATGGTGGAAGGACAGTTGTGACTTTAGATCAGAAAATGTCACTGTTTACCACTCAGGAAATCAGCGCGGCATTCATAGAATTGGAGTGTGTATCATTGTAAAAAACCACATAGCCTCATGCGTAACTGGGTATGTTCCACTGTCAGATAGAGTCATCCTACTCAAAATAATGGCAAAACCAATAAACATCAACATAATACAAATTTATGCTCCCACATGCGATGCAAATGCGAATGACATCGAGGAATTCTATAACAACATTGCGCAACTATTAAGAATGACAAAAAATCATGAAATAAATATTATACTAGGTGATTTTAATGCGAAGGTTGGTAACGATGAAGTTAAAGACATCACTGGGAAATATGGTCTTGGAGACCGAAACGAAAGAGGTGACCGACTTATCCAATTCTGCCAAGAAAATAATATGATGATCATGAACACATTTTATCGTCTACACCCCAGGAGATTATACACATGGAAATCAGCAAGACAACTATGGACATATAGTAAGAAATCAAATAGACTATATATTGATAAACAAAAGATATAACTCCTGTGTTTCCAAGTGTACAACATATCCGGGTGCAGATGTTCCAACAGACCACAATCTATTGGTCTCAAAACTGCGCCTCAAACTCGCGCTTATACGGAAAAAGAAATCCCAGCCAAAAATCGATATCGGAAAACTTAGCGATCATACCATAAAAAACGAACTGCAACATCAAATCAACGGAGAATTAGAAAGCATCAAGGAAGACAATCAGGATCTATTGTGGAACAACCTAAAAACTACTATAAACACAGTAACTAAAAGCATCCTAGGAAACCGATCAACGGCAAGAACTGAAGACTGGATAACAGACGAAATTCGAGAACTTCGGGAAGAAAGAAGTAGACATAAAAATAAAAATTATGAAAGGTACTGGGAAATAAACAAAGAAATAAGATCGGCAATCCGCGCAGCAAAAAATGACCAACTAAATAGAAAATGTCAAGAAATTGAATTTCTACAGTCCATACATGACGACTTTAACCTACATAAAAAGATAAAGGAATCTGCGGGGACGTATGGAAGAAAGACAAGTGCAATTATATTTAATGATAATAATGAAGCAGTGTTTGATATGGAGGGAAGAAAGACTATATGAAAAGATTATATAGAAAAACTTTTCACGGATGAGCAGCGAGCACCTCTTGAGAATAATATAAGCAATTATCTAGTTGGATCATCAATAACAAGATTTGAAGTAGAACTCGCCGTACAAACTCTAAAGGATAAAAAAGCCACAGGACCAGATGAAATACCCTCTGAAGTCTTAAAACTAATAGATTCCAGCAATAAAGAACTCCTCATCACCCTTTTCAACCACGTATACGACACGGGACAATATCCAGAAGATTGGCTCAAATCTACTTTCATAGCCATTCCCAAGAAAAACAATGCAAAACGATGTTGTGAATTCAGAATAATAAGTTTAATGAGTCACGTACTGAAAGTATTCCTAAAAATAATTCATCAACGAATATATAGCAAGTGCGAACATGCTATGGGAAAAACGCAGTTTGGGTTTAAGGAAGCTATGAGTACCCGAGAAGCTCTATTCTGTTTACAAATCTTAGTCCAGAAATGCTGAGAAGCCCAAAAAGATTTTTCATCTGCTTCATCGATTATGAGAAAGCCTTCGATACGGTTAACCATGATAAATTAATGGACATTTTGTCATCTATCGGAGTACAAGGAAAAGAGTTACGATGTATTAAAAATTTGTATTGGAACCAAAAAAGCACAAATCGACGTCAATGGTGAACAAAGTGAAGAAATTATTATCTCAAAAGGAGTTAGACAGTGATGCATACTGTCCCCATTACTATTCAACGTGTACTCGGAAAAAATATTTCAAGAAACGCTAGATGGAGTAAATATTGGAATAAAAATAAATGGACACATTGTGAATAATATACACTGCCGCTCACTTGAATAGAACCCCCCTGCAAAATTTTTTTCAACCTCCATTTATTCCGAATTATACAAGATATGAAGTTTTTAAGTTTTATTATATTTTGCTTCATGTGTTTGGAGTAAACTTAGTCATTCATTTGCATTCAAATCCAATTTGTATAAGAATTATGCAAGGAAAACCAAATAAAGTCAAAAATTGAAGTAAAAAATTTGGCTCATTTGAATAGAACCCCCCTTTAAAACTTGGGAATACAGAAAGATTGTATTAGAATATCGATGCATATTCACTCTATAATGAAAACGAAGAAGTTTTAGTAATATTCAGTAAAAGTATATCCCTCTTGATTAAGGATACACCCGCATATTCTGCTTTGGCAAGGATTCTGCATTGCCTAAAAAAGCTTGCTTTTTTCTTTCAACAACTTTATTTTTGGAAGCGTACTGTCTCCTTTAGTCGTATATTTTACGCATAAGTCATTCCCATACATTTTAGAGAATATTTACCACTGTAGAATATAACGGCCCCTCCAGGATATCAGCATTTCTTTTCAAAAATTTAAGTTTTGATGACTCGAAGTGTACAAAAGTTTATAAAATCGCGATGAAATTGCCACTCTGATATCCGAAAATGCTTCTCACTACTGGAAATGCCCGTTTTAGAACTCCTTCGTGAATTGTCGTGCCCATTTAGGGTGAAAGAAATTGACGTCCAAGTCCTTATAGAAAAATTGGCACTCACAAGTGAAAAGTATGGGTTAAAAATTAATATGAAAAAAACTAAATACATGATCGTAAGCAGAAAAAACGACCATCGCAACGTGAAGCTTACTATAAAGGAAACCGAAATCGAGAGGGTACACACATTTAAATATCTGGGAGTACTAATAAATGACCGTTGGGACTACTCAAAAGAAATTAACAGCCGAATAGAAATAGCGAGAGATGCCTTTTTTAAACACAAAAAAGTATTAACAAGTCACGACATAAATGTGACAACAAAAATAAGATTTATCAAGTGCTATGTTTGGTCAGTCCTCTTATATGCTTCCGAAGTCTGGACACTTAAAATGTCTGATGAAAGAAAATTGGCAGCTTTTGAAACGTGGACATTCCGACGAGTACTGAAAATACCCTGGACTTCAAAGATATCAAATGACGAAGTACTTAGAAGGATGAATGTGAACCAACAGCTAATCGCAACAATAAAAAAGCGTAAAGTCTCATACCTTGGACACATACTTAGAAATAACAAATACAAGATTCTACAAACAATCCTTAAGGCAAAAATCGACGGAAAGCGCGGAAGAGGTAGAAAACAAACAACCTGGCTCAAAAATATCCAGACATGGACCGGCTATAATGATGAATACCAGGGACGTACGCAGGATTTCATTTCGGGGGGGGCCCAACTTGACCAAAAATCATGAAAATTAAAAATGTTGTGTGTCGTTACGTAAAGCTATTTTAAAGGACTTAATTGATTTTATGTATATTCAATATTGAAATTTGGAACTGATTATAATATATAAGTCCTTGGATAAACCATATCAGACCACGTTCGTCATAGTTTCCTTACAAAAGTTTTTAACCAAATTCTCCAACAGAACTGAAGCAATAACTAAAAAATCTTTCAAATTAATATTACCCATATAGATGTACGTTTCGGTGTATCCCAGAATTTTCAACCACATTAGCACTTATTTGACATTTTGGGTTCTAAATCCCGCAGCGAATAGCTTTCGAAACATCTTCTATATTCGAGGCTATTGGCTTAGTTTTTAAAAATATCGTCAGTAATATGGATTTTGGAAATCATTTTGTTGGGAGAATTTCCATGCAAAAAGTGGTGAAAATAGATCCAAGTTCGAACGCGGGGAATATGTTCGCGAATATGTCGAATAGATATATACATTTTTTGGAGGATATAAACAGTTCGATCTGAACATAACGCCGTTTCTTTTTTATCACACACTAACATCAGTGCCATTAAAAAAGTTTTGTATTATTGTAAGAAAATAATATACTTTAAGTGCATAAAAAAACACCAAAACTTTACTATTTTACCAGAAGTGATAGAGTCCGTGAAAGCCAACTAATAATTCAGAAAATTACATTAATAAAAGAAAAAAATATCAGGAGCCGGGCTCTGCAATCTACGACTCATAGACTCCGAATTCCACTCGCAGTACTGTTTGAGACTACGCAAACACATGGTCGAAAAAATATCTCTCAAAAAAGATCGACAACATTTTAGCTAAATCCTGAAAAAATAGCTTAAAGCGAAAAACTCCATCTATTTCTCCATTTCTATCTTAATTGTACGACTAGATGTTTATGGACTCGATGACCTTAAAAACTTTCCAACGACCAATCACTTCTGTCGGTACAGCGGAGACAAACTTATGAAAATTCATAGCTTTTGTTTTCTGTAAAACAAGAAAAAAGTAACAATCAGGTTGGCCTACAGAGATATACCCTCAGCCTGTGTTAGTTGAGACTTTTATATATAGACAGATCGAATACGGGCAAGATAGCCAATTTTTTTCTATGAATTGTATAGCGAAGAAGTTTCAGAATTTAATATGTACGTTATTTTAGGATGTTTCGGTCAAATCGGAAAATTGAAATTTTGTGTTGGAGGTATCTGAAGGAGTGAATCGATATAATCCACATTCGAACCTACTCTAGGTCTCGAGGATTGGACTTTGCTCAAGATTTTAGGGAAACATTTTGAAGTCTGGTGTCCAAAGGAAGGTTGGACAAAATATTGCGAGATCCAAAATTTGGACCAAATCTGTTGATCTGTTCGAGAGTTATAATGGGCACGAGCCAGACAGACGGACAAACTGGGATAAATCGACTCCAAATTGTTTGACGCGTGTTTCGTCCAAACATATGATTAGTCTAAGAACATTATTTCGATGAGATATATTTTTATCGTTAGCCTAATGGTTGCAGGTTCAATATCACGGTGCTCTTGAACCAACGTTAATTGAATGGACCTTACAACTGGGAAGTTTTTATGGATTCTGAAACAGCAATGTTCATAGATGAGAAAAATACGAAAACAAGAAAAAATCGATGGAGGTAATTATACCCTCAGCCTTTAGGCTAAAGAGGGTATTTACACTTTGATACGACCAAAAATGTGCCTCATCGAAATAATGGTTTTAGACCCCAAGTATGTTTGTACGATATCCGTTTCAGACAATTTTGAGTAGATCTAGCAATGTCCGTCCGTCTGTCTGGCTGGCTGGTGCGCACGATAATTCTCGAACGGATTAATCGATTCGGTTCAAATTTTGGGTATCGAAATATTTTGTTTTGTTCGATTTAAGTTCGAAGATGGGCCATATAGGTCCACTCCTTCAGGTACCTCCCCCACAAATGTTCAAAAATTGTCGCAAAACTTGTGTACACGATAACTCTTGTAGGGAATAACCGATTTGGTCCATACTTTGCACATCGTGTAACTTCTACCAAACTTAGATGAGGTTCCAATATGGAGTCAATCGGTCCACTCCTTCGGGTACCTCCCACACAAAATTTCGGAAAAGTTCAGTTTAGGACCTGCTATTGAATCACTTTGATTTTTGTTGAGGCAACTTACATTCGCTGCCTCAATAACGATGGTAAAAATTGGTGGTTTGGCAAGAATTGGCAAGTCCATACTTATTGAGAAAACAGCCCGAAGGGTGTAAAAACCCCCTACGGCACCCCCATGGTCTATGTCGGTCCATTCCTTTAAGTACGTTTTCCGCAAAATTTTTGAACTTTAATCCTAATCAACATTTTTGTCGGTTCATACGACCAAAATTTTGAAACCCCTTAAATCCATACGTTTTTTGTGAAAAAAGTGTTTCAATTTGCACAGGCTGAGGGTATATCTCTGTCGGCAAAGCCGACTGATACTTTTTTACTTGTTTTAAATAAGTTCGCATTTTTAGGTTTATATTAGGTTTTCGCGATTTTGCTGGGAAATCACAACTCCTATCGAAATGGGGCTAAAGGAAAAGGTGGTAACTTTGAAAATTTGTTTGATTTGTTGTGAAAATTCTTTACAAGATGGGGATTCGTAACTTTTTTACTCGGTTTTACCATTTTTCAGATATATAAGCTTAAGTTGGGAAATTGTAGTCCTGACATTGTTTTATAAGGAGACGATACAGTCAGTGAATTGTTTAAATTGGAACTTCTATATCTCAGAAATGGTAAAACCTACGAAAATATCATATAAGAACAATATTGTAGAGAATTTTCACTGCTATAACATTTTCTTTAGTTTCATTTTGATAGGGCTTGTGGTTTCCCAGCAAAACACTAAAAATGCAATTTTTGTTTTTTGATTTTCTTCTTTCATTTAAAGTTGGTTCAAGAGCACCGTAATATACAATACAAATAACAGCATATTTTAATACAATACCATATAACGAAAGTTTGAGCATTAACTTCGTTTACGGTAGTTTTCAGCTACAAATTTGTTACTGATAGGAAAAAATTCAGATGGTCACGCTATTTATAGCAGATATTATCACTTTATTATTCACAACAATACATTTTTCTCCATTATTTTATCCCACTGTTTAGCAACAAGTTGATATAAAATAGGAATACAACATTTTTATTAAGGCAGTAAAACAATGTTCTAACTGCTTTTCGAGATATACTCCACGGAAAACCATTGATATGTCGTGTATATTGTCCAATAGACATTTCATATTATGTACTTCTAATCCGCACAATACTGAATTTGTAAATATTTTGAATACAAAATGAGTTTAAAGCCTCAAGACCTTTATATTTATTACAGAACTCCAAAACACTAAAAAGAGTAGTCAAACAAAAAAATTTTAAATATTTCTTGGACAACTTGATGACAAAGTACATTTTCAGTACAGGACCTTCAGAACAATATCAGTTATCATTTGAAATTTTAAAAACAAAAATTATTTTATAGAATAAATGGTAATAATTTGATAAGTAGCTCAAAAAATTGTAGTCAACCAAACCATTTCGGGGGGGGCACGGGCCCCCAGTGCCCCCCCCCTGCGTACGTCCCTGATGAATACACTCTTTTACAAGCCGCTAAAAACAGGGAGCTGAACATCATTGTGTAACAACAAATAATTATAAATATATACTTAATATCATATATGTATCATTGAAATATTATTGTACGGTCACCAATATCCGAATAACGGATGAGTAAATAAAGAAGAAGAAGAAACCGAGAACCTATCGGTTCCCATATATACATACATATATGGTTAAAAATTTCAAAATGCCGAAAACCGGACGGTCTCTTTATATGGGGACTATGCCGACGGGGGTCCGATATGGTTCGTGGCAAAAATGCATAATGGGGAAATGGTCCAAGAGAGACGATGGGTTGCTTTGTGACGTCATTTGTCAGACCAGGTGACACGATGGTTATGTCTGCTGAACTGTGACACCCTCCGCTAATTCTGGTAGGGGAGTCCTCATTGATCGCGCAATACGTAGAGCTATCATTTTTCTTAGCCAGCACTATACCAATCTGTTCGTTTCCGAGGATCGAATGCCACATCTCATAATGAACATTAAAGCCCCTCAAGATCACACTGTTATGACCTTCCAAAATTGAGCTAATGTTGGACCTATAACTTATAGTACAGCTATTTATCGGCGGGATATATACGATAAGAAAGCACTTCTGGTGTGATCCTTCCTCAGTACGCTGTGAGCTGCAGTTGTTGTTGAGGTTGGTTTCCTGCACCGACTATGATATTATTCCGATTCATTAAATCCACCATATCCTCGATGTTACCTCGGAGTCCATTGCAATTAAATTGCAAAAAGGATGCATTTTTGGGGATTGGAACAGGAAGTGCTGCGTACGCGGCTGCTTTTGGGGGGACAGCGGGGTAGTCGTGTATTCAGATGACGACGACTCACTGGGGGCTGGTTTACGTAGCATGCAGCAACGTAATTCCTGACGTAGTTCTTCAAATGAACGAGTCCTGAGATGCACCCACTCCCGGCATCTATTGCATCTTACCGAAGTATGTGTGTGGCGTATGCAGATGTGACAATCTGAGCATATCTATATTGGTCCTTGGATTTCCTCCGTCCCATCACGGACCAAAGGAATCCGGAGCTGGCATTCCAGGATATGCTGCTCCAAACAAAGGAAAACGATACAAATAAAAACATGTATACACTTAGGTGGTAGCCGCTAGGCGGAACAGGGATGTTTTTTGGTTGCGGGTGAATCCGGTATCCAAGAACCCGCCGACGCGGGATTGAGGAACTACATGTTGTTTCACATTGGAGGTTCCAAGTGATCGTAAAACCTCTTCAAGTGTCAACATAGATCCATGTTTTGGTTTAGCCATCATACGGTACCTCCCGATTTAAGGTATTTTGAGGATTTTAGCTAACTTTTCAGACCGAATTAGATGTAATTTAACGCACATTTCTTTGCAAAAAAAATTGTAAACATGGGTCCATGTTTTGATATAACCCCCATACACTTAGATTTTAGGTATTTTGAAGATTTTTGCTAAATTTCTTGACCAGGCTGCCCGTAATTTGACATTTGAGGTGGTCTCAAATCCTTTCCACCAAAACATGTCAAAGTGGGGCCATGGTTTAGTATAGCCCTTATATCCTTACTTTAGGTATTTTTTGGATTTTTGCTACATTTATTTACCGTTATTTGTCATTTAAGGTTCCCAGTGATGCCAAAATTTCTCTAACAAAAATTGTCAACATAGATCCATGTTTTGGTATAGCTTCCGTTATATGGTATAGCTCCCGATTTTAGGTATTTTGAAAATATTACATAATTTTTTCCCGATATTTAAGGTTCCCAGTGGTCACAAAACTTCTCCACCGAAAACTGTCCCTCCCATAACGGTACCTCTCGATTTTTGTTATTTTGAAGTTATTAGCTACATTTCTTGACCGGACTACCCACAATTTGACATTTGAGATTCCCAGCCGTCAAGAAGCTTCTCTAATACAAATTTTCAACATACGTCAATGTTTTGATATGGCCCCCATAAAACAGTACCTACCTATTTTCGGTACTTTGAGGATTTTAGTAACATTTTTTTAAGAACTACCATTGGAGGTTCCGATTAATCACGAAACTTCGTGACCAATAATTATCAAAATAGGTCCAAGTTTTGGTGTAGCTCTCATATAACGGTAGCTCCGGATTTTTCGGAATTGTAGCTACATTTTGGCCGACTCAAACCTTCTCATTTCTAGGTTTTTGCTATTTAATTTAACACAAATGTATTCCACTTTACATTGTTTCCGAACAAGAACTCCCCAGATGTTAATTATCTTTTCTCGTCTCTATGTTTTTGACCCATATACTCGTTAAGTGGCAATATTAGCATTTCCATTATGGAACTTTGATTAAAAGCAAAAAAGGCAAGGTATTGTGATTGTATGTTTGTAGGTCTGTATGTATGAATGTATACTTGTGCGGAAAGCAGTGAACATTTATCTGGCACATTGCTTATGGAGCAATTATTGTTGTTGGGTTTTCGTTGTCTTTGCTTTTCCTCCCCTCCTGCCCACCATTTCAAAACAATTCAAAGTCATTGAATTGAAACTAAATGGAAATTGCAAAAACAAGGCAAATTAAAGGTTTAACACCAGCAACTCCAGCAACAATATCTATAAGGTTCCAAGTTGTGAATAAAACAAAGAAACAACTTTTGAATGCTTAAGGGCAGTTTTATTTTGGACGGCAGGATACCGGAGCCACAATAAAGTTTTTGGGTGTTAAAACATTATTCATAATATATGTACTTTTTTAATATCATGTTCAAGGAGCAAACAAAACACAGAGACAGACAGACAGACAAGAGTTCCAAAGTGTGAGTGGATTCAACGACTTACAAAAAAGAAGATGCATTCATAAATTATAAACTAAAGCCATTTAAACGAACAAAGTTTATTGCAACAGCAATAAAAACAGCAACAAGAGTGGCAATGTGAAAATCTGTACCAAAAGTCATTGTCTTATAATTTCATTTACATAACCTGAGGCCAATGACCACCAGCCAAGCGTTTATTTGAATGGCAGATATTGGCATAGACACACAATGAGAGAAAAAGTGGGTGAAATGTCTTCCTTATTATTTTTATACAAAGAAAGATGAGATATTTGTGGGAAAGGGTCTAATAATATTGGTAAGTGAAAAGTTTAACGAAAATCTTAAAAAAGTACTTAGAAGCCATAACTAAGCGGTACAGAGGCATAACTTGGGTAAAAATATCAATACTATCAATACTTATGAGCTACATTTCCAATGGAGAGTCCCGATATACTGCAATGTTTGGACCACATCTCCCAAGCCACTGGAGTACGGGCACTGTTCGATGGAAATCAAATTCTCTTCAGCAATAGGGCTGAGAATGTAAAAACAGACCTAATTTATGCTAGCCCACTTAATTTAAAGAAGCTATTAAAAATACATTCTACTCAAATGTCCTGATGGCAACACCCTCGTCAGGTTGTTGCCATTTCTGGGTGTCCTGCATTTCCTATTCTCAAGTAGATTTTCATTAAGTGATACCGATGAATGAAGAAACCAACACCTTTCCAGAGCATTTATAAGTGTTTTAAGTGGATTCAGAGCAAACAATGACAACCAAAGAAAACACAGAAAAAACACAGTGAAGATGGAACGAAACAGCGATACACCAACTTAAAGATGAAACATTAACAGGAATACAACACTCCTCATTGCAAGCAAGATCATGGGAAAAGCAAAACAAAAATCAACACAAATGTTTGTCTTTCCATTCAACGACAGCAGTACAATATTCCCGAACATACTCAAAGAACCCATCAGCCCCACGTCCAACTTATTGTTTAGCAATGGAGTGTAATGGCTGGTTGTAAGTCAATGTTTCCTCAAGTCCTTTTTTGTCGCCATTCATCCCCTTCATTCACATTATTTTCCCTGTGCACTTGATATTACAAGTATGTACTCACCGCTCGTGAAGGGTATTCCTTTCTGCTTAGGCATTGAAGAAGAATTTAATTGAATTCAGCTGTACAAAAAGGTGTTTATAATGGGTGACTATATGAAGGAATTGAATAAATTTCTTCACAAAGAAACATTGCACAAAGTTGTTACTATCTTTTTTGCATCCTTGTCGTAATCAAGCGACGAAATATCCGCATTCCTTTGAATACCTTGTTTGGTAAAAAATAACCCAGATTCTTTATCGATTGCCGTGGATGATGACAAAGATTAAACATTCCAGTGAAACAAAAAGGATGAATGTAGTTGTGTAACAAAACAGTTTCGTGTACCCTTGCAAGAATGTCCCACTTCATTCTTAAAAGGCTGTAAAAATTTGTGATTTTGTTTTCGAAATTGAAGGGGTGTAAATAAAAGTTCACCTGTTTGGTGCTTCATTTAAATCGAAGTATTTGAATTATAGATCCATTTGTCCATCATCTGTAGTTACCACAAGTATGAGATATATAATATACAAAAACCAGAAAGGAAAGGATCAAAGTCGGGCGGGGCCGACTATATGATAGCCTACACCACTGTGAATATGTAAATTATATGTGGGAGCTATATAAAAATCTGAACTGATTTCGATATAATTAGGCACATTTATTTCTAGGCCGAATTCAGCCACATATTCCAAATTTCATCGAAATCGGACATTTGTAGCGAGTTTGGTGCAGCAAATACGAGAAATCGGCCGAAATTATATATGGGCGCTATATCTAAATATGGACCGATTTCGTTATAATTTGGCATATGTTTTCCTAGAGAGAATTCAGTAACAAATTCCAAATTTGATCGAAATCAGACATGTGTATATATCATGTTTGGTGCAGCTATAACCGATTTTCACCAAAAGCAATAGCGTTCTTCCTATGGGTAAACAAATGATATTCCCCAATTTTCTCGTTTCCTTACGCATGTTACATACAAATGCCCAAAGACATAATACCCCTTACCCCAGTGTGGTGTAGGGTATAAATATCTCTACTGGCAAAGCCTCCAGAAAAGGAGCAATTATAAAAGCGTTAAGTCCGATCGAACCGAAATTTTTATACCCTCCACCATGAAATATTCTGAACTTATATGAAATAATTACTTTTCTATCCCTTTTAATGTACAAATTGCTACAATATACCAAATACCTTATTATACTCTCCACCCTAATATGGAGGGTATAATTAAATTTGTCATTCCGTTTGTAACACATCGAAATATTCTTCGGATACCCTATAAAGTATACATATTTTTGATGAGCATAAAATTCTAAGTCGAAATAGCAATGCTCCTCCGTCCGACTGTTGAAATCGAGATACATCTCGAAATTTTTACGATAGAGCTTTATAATTTGGTATAGAAGTCTTGGATATTTGGTATTCCACGTTTTTATATATTTTGAAGGTTTTTACCTCAATATCCCACCAAATCTTCGATGTGAATATAAAACTTTCTTCCTAAAATTCACCGGTAATGGTCCACGTCTTTCCATAGCCCCCGTAGAAGGATATCACACGATTTTCGCTACTTTAAAGGTTGTAGCCCCAATATCCCACCGAAATGGCTGAAATTTGGTATTTAGTCTTCGTTGGGGATATAAAACTTTCCGCCTGAAATTCGACGGTATAGGTCCACATCTACATAAAGCCCCCGTAGAATATGCCACCCGATTTTCGCTATTTTGAAGGTTGTGGCCTCAATATCCAACCGAAATAGCTGACATTTGGTATTAAGTCTTTGTTTGGGGTATAAAACTTTCCGTCTGAAATTTGTCGGTAATGGTCCACGCACACATAGAGTCCCAATTGAAACCTCCGGATTTTCGGTATTTGTTGTTCGTTCGGGGCATAAAGCTTTTAACCTGAAATTTGTCGGTATAAATCCGAAATGTCTAAGATTTGGTTTTTAGTATTCGTTGGTGTTATAAAACCCTCCACCCGAAATTTGTCGTTAAGAAATACGCCTTCATATAGTCCCCATAGAAAGATACCTCCCGATTTTCGGTATTTGCTCTTCGTTCGGGGTATAACACTTTTAACCTGAAATTTGTCCGTATAGGTCCACGTCTTCATATATCCCCCATAGAAGGGAACCACCCGATTTTCGGTATATTGAAGGTTGTGGCCTCAATATTCAACCGAAATGGCTGAAATTTGATATTTAGTCTTCGTTGGGAGTATACAACTTTCCACCTGAAATTTGTCGGTATAGGTCCACGCTTTCATGTAGCCCCCATACCTCCAGATTTTTGCTATTTTGACGGTTGTGGTCTAAATATCCCGCGGAAATGGTTGGATTTTGATATTTAGTCTTCGTTGGGGGTATACAACTTTTAACCTGAAATTTGTCGGTATAGGCTTACGTTTTCATATAACCCTCAGAGAAGTGTACCCTTCCGATTGCCGGCATTCTGTTTGTTTGCGATCTCAATATCCACCCGAAATGGCTGAAATTTGGCATTCAATCTTTGTTGAGGGTACAAAACTTTCCTCCTAATTTTTTCAGTAGAGGCCACCACGTCTTCACATAGCACCCGTAGGTACCTCCCGATTGTTGATATTTTGAATGTTTTAGCCACATTATTCAACGGAAATGCCTGAAATTTGGTATTTAGTCTTCTTTGGAGTTACACAATTTTCCGCCAGAAATTTACAGTTCGAAGTTTTAATACAGCCCCATATAAGGCTGCCACTCCATTTGAGATTTTTTGAAGAATTAAACCTATTTCCTTTCGAAGTGGTTGTTAATTGAAATTTCGTGTTCCCAGAAGATAGAAAACTTATTCGCAAAAACTAAATGTCCAGGTTTTAGTCTAGCCCCCATGATTCGGTATTGCCCAATTTAATATATTACAAGGGTTTTTTGGTACCGAACCGAGATTGCGGTTATTGTTAAAACATACAAAAACTACGTTCGAAAAATTGCAAATATTGGTCCATGTTTTGGAAAAAAAACAATGATGTCCCATGTGAGCGCTTTTAAAGGTGTTTTGCTACAATTTCCATCTAAAGTGTATGTAACTAGGCGTTTTGGATTCCCAATGGTTAAAAAACCTCCGCGGAAAATCTTTAAAAATAAAAATCAAATGTCGTTCTTTGGAAACTGCATCAGTTGAGACCGGCTGGACCGCTTTGGATGGCCAACAGCTTATGTTTTTATGGAAAGAAAATTTAACCAATTTCACTTCTTAAAATATTTAATATATATAAAACTACTGAAGCGATTTTGAAATTTTCAGCGAGGGCACAGGGATGGTCCCTGTCAAAATAGGCCATACATTTTGTTGAATATTTAAAAAAACAACGCTACAACTGTATCGGTTTGAAAACTTACGAATTAATCTATAATCTAGGTAATGTTTTGGGGCCTAAAGACCCGACCACTCCCACTTTTTTAAATATATTTTATCTCCAATACTACTAAACCGATATATAAAATCGGCGATATCATGCCCCTTTGAGTTAAATTTGAATCACAATTTTCTAGTGTCGATGAAAAATTCTTCCAGACCAGTTTTCGAACATTTATGACACATGTGGTCAACTATGGTGGATTTGTGAGCATGATAATACTTAAATTTGTACTGCAAGGATAGTTAAAAAATGAAACTTGAACTAAAATACCAAATATTTTCAGTGACCTTTCTAATTTATCGATCCTAATAATATGGCTACACTTGGTATTTGCTTTCAGATAATTTTCGAAGCTCAGAAGAGATCTAACGAAATCAAAAAGTCATTTAAAGCAAGTTTATAAACCGTTTTTGTTTGAATATTTCTTGATTTTATCTGAAAGTTCTTGGTAACTTTTCGATGTTGAGAATTGAACCCACGTTCCATATAATGCGGGTCAAATTTGTTGTAGGATTTATCAGAATGTTCCATTTTACTAAACTAAACCAAAAAACTGCGCAATATTTGCATAGGTAGTACAATTTTTCAATTTTATTTGATTCAAACCTATTCTGATGATCGCAAAAATTGGACACTTTTCGTACATGTTTTATTATAATTGGGATATTTTCCGAAAATATGGCAACACCATCAAGTTTTTTCTTGGGAATGTTGGCATAGTGTTGGACTCTCAAAAAGTAAATAGTATTGATCTGCAATACGAACACATCAGAAGTTACCATAACATATAAAAAGAAAAAAATTCAAACCTTTTCAGATGACCGCTAGTGTACATATATTTTATGAATGTCGGAGGAGGTGGGGTAACATCACCACGCCTTTCCTTTAAACGCTTATGTATATGCCAAACTTCTGATTATATCGGTTTCAGCATTAATTTTGGGAGACCCCAGATACATATTTGGAGCAAAAACACCGGAGCCTGCTCACGCCTGAAAACTGATGACCACGTCCACCCATTTCAATACATAATTTTTTCAAAACTAAAGAACCCAAATCCTTAAATTTTTCAGGAATGTCCCGTGGTCCAAAATGCTATGTATATTGTTGATGAATTTCGGAGATCTATTGCTTTATAGTGGCAATATTTGCTAAACTTATGACTTCGTCGGTTTGCAAATTAATTTTCGAGACAACGATGGTTGCGCCCCCGATAAAATTCTCTTTCTTCGTACCCGAAGTCACGACCGAGGCCACTTTTTAATTATGTTATATGTCGAAAACTAAGGAACCGATTTTCATGACATTTTGTGTAACGTGCCGTGGTACATGAATAAATTTCGAAGGTGGCACGGTATCTCCCCTATCAATAAAAACTATGTATTTGCAGATTTCTTTAAATGGCGAGGTTCAGCGGTCCATCAGGCACGGAAAACAAACAAGTAAGAACGGCTCTAAGTTCAGCCGGGCCGAACTTGTTATACCCTCACCACGCGTGGTATTGAAGTAAACTGGAACTATTCGCTTCCTTTCGTTTATGAAGAATAATTAATACTAAATTTCAGCTATTTTGGTAGATACCGGAAGATACCGTTCTATGGGGGCTATATCAAAATATCGATCTATACCAACAAATTTCTGACGTAAAGAAAATAAGAAAGAAGGCTAAATACCAAATATCCGATATTTCAGTAAAATAATATGGTTAAAATCTACGAAATACCGTAAATGAAGAGGCACGCTTGTATGGGATATATAGGAAGGCGTGGACCTATACTGATTATTCCTTTCGGAAACATTTATAACCCTGTGAAAGATGTTGACGTCACATCCTGTGGGATATTGACGTCACATCCTTCACAATTACGAAAATCGGGAGGTACTGTTCTATGGGGGCTATATCGAAACGTGAACCTATACCGACGAAATTCAGTCGGAAAGGGTTTTACTTCCAACGTAGACTAAATGCCAAATCTCAGCCATTTCAATGGATTATTGTGGACATAACCTTCAGAATACCACAGCAACGAAATTCTGGGGGCAAATTTTATACCGCCAACGAAAGCTAAGTACAAATTTCAGCCATTTCGGTGACATAATTAAGCTAAAACCTTCAAAATACCGATAATCGGGTGGTACCGTTCTATGGGACCCATACCCAACGTAGACTAAATACCAAATTTCAGCCATTTCGGAGGAATATTGAGGCTACCGTTCTATAGGGGCTATATGAAGACGTGGACCCATACCAAAAAATATCTGGGGAAAAGTTGTATACCCCCAACGAAGACTAAGTACCAAATTTCAGCAATTTCGGTGCGATACTGAAGCTAAAACCTTCAAAATACCGAAAATCGGGTGGTACCGTTCTATGGGAGCTGCATTAAGGCGTGGACCTATAACTACAAATTTAAAGCGGAAAGTTGCATATCCCCTCAACGAAGACTAGATACCAAATTTCAGCCATTTCAATGGATTAATGTGGCAATAGCCTTCAAAATACCGAAAATCGGGAGGTACCGTCCTAAGGGGGATATATAAAGGCGTGGACCGTTACCGACAAATTTATGGGGGGAACGTTTTATACCCCGAACGAAGACTAAATACCAAATTTCAGCCACGTAGGATTAATATTGAGGCCACAAACTTCAAAATACCGAAAATCGGGAGGTACCGTTCTATGGGGGCTATATACCGACAAATGTAGAAGGGGAAGTTGGATTGTTGTGGCCATAAATTTCAATATTCCTGGAGGAATTTTTTATATCCCCAAAGAAGACAAAATACCAAATTTCAGCCACTTCGGATGAATATTGAGACCATAACCTTCAAATTACCGAAAATCGGGAGGTACCGTTCTGTGGGGGCTATATGAAGGCGTGGACCTATACCGACAAATTTAGAGTGGGTAGTTTCATACCCCCAACGAGGACTAAATACCAAATTTCAGCAATTTCGGAGGAAAATTGAGGCAACAAGCTTCAAAATACCGATCTATGGGGGCTGAAATTGCTGAAATTTGGTACTTAGTCTTAGTATAACATTTTCACCCAGAATTTTGTTTGTAAGAACGAAGAAGAACGACCAAATTTCAGTCATTTCAGTGGGATATAGAGATCACAACCTTTAAAATAGCGAAAATCGGGAGTTACCGTTCTATGGGGGCTATATGAAGACGTTTTATAACCCTAACTAAGATTACGTACCAAATTTCAGCAATTTCGGTGTGATAATGAAACTAAAACCTTGAAAATACCGAAAATTGGGGGGGGGGGGTCTATAGCAAAACGTGGAGCGATATAGCCCATTTGCAATACCAAACATCCTAGAAACTTCTATATAAAATTACAAAGCTCTATCTTAACAATTGCGAGCTTGATTTATCGACTTAGAATTTTACCCTGATCAAGAATATTTCGATGCGTTACAAACGAAATGACAAAATTTAATTATACCCTCCATATTTTTATCATGGCTTTTTTTAAGATCGCTTTAGTATAAAGGCATCAATGGGCGAAAAAATCCAACAAAGTCCGTAAGAGAAAAGAGAGGTTACAGACAAAATCTGTTGATAAAATTAAAATCCTCAATGAATAACTCGGTTAGACAATGAATCCGAAGAAATGAGGTAGAAAATACCTATTTTTGAATTGTAACGCAAGTCCATAAAATGTTGTTATTAAAACCAGGGTTTCGGAGTCGGAGTCGGAGTCTACGAGTCGGAGTCGAGCAATTTTGCTGGAGTCGGAGTCGGAGTCTGAGTCGAAAAAAATAACTCGACTCCGACTCCGGGCAAAATTTTTTCCACGTTATAGATATATAACCTTAAATTTGGAGCAAGAACATTCTTTTAAAATCATTATTTATTTTAAAAGAAAGGTATAAGAAAATATATATGCAAATTATGTATTATACTAAGTTAAAGGACAATTCACAGGATATTTACTATCCTCTGAAGTGTAGTCTATTCATCCCTATTTTGTTGATCCAATTGATTCGTTACATTTTTGCAAACAAAAGTATAGTTCTATCACAATCGTATTAAGATTGGACCTTTAACCTCTTTCGTCAGCAGTCTTACTGGTCTTCTCACAAAGGTATATTGGTATTCTCAACTTGTTTTTTATGAGAAGTCATCATTGTATTCTATTAAAGACATTGTGGTCTCTATGGGAAATCTTACTGAATACAATGTGACACATTGAGTCATGACATAATGATTTTTTTGATTGATCCTCATCAATCATTGAGAAAATAGCTTTATGTCTCTGTTTGGAGATATTGTTTCATCATTTTTAGATGAATGTTTTCAGTTTAATGGAATGAGGAACCTTTATGTCAAATATGCTGTCCTTCTAGCTCAGTTTCTTCCATGTCCTTTTTGTTCTTGAACTCATAAAGTAAAACAAAATGAAATTTTCTACAAAAATGTTCCACCGAAAATTATATGTAGGTTTCCCATATCCAAGAAATCGATATTGTCACGTTCTCATTGTCCTTTATCAGCTTTACCCGTTACTTTCTCAAAAAAAAAAAAACGAATGTTTATGTATTTCGGTAAATTTCGCATAATCTATTAACTATATATCAAATTCGGATGGTTACGCTTCTGAATTAGGCATCATAAATTCGTTGTTGGTTAACGACAGATTTATCACGCCATAACTCAGAAGTCTGTCAAACGGCGAATCTTTCATCTAGGATTCATTAAATACTCAATGAGGGCTTTAGATGTAGATATTCAAATAACAGAATCTGTCCGAGTTTTCTGCACAATCAATTGCATATACGAAATTGAATGAAATACATAATCATAGAGTTTGCATGAGAAAGGATCGGGTAAAAGTGATAAAGGACAATAAAAACATGACAACATCGATTTCTTGTCCTAGTGAACCGACCCTACATGAAATTTTCCTAGCAATATTTTCGTAGTATATTTTCATGCACGAAATCTCATCGTTTGCTAATTTTTCAGTTCCAGGAAACATCAATCTGTCAATAAGTCGATCGGAACAATATTGCCTCAGTATGAGCGTTGGATGGGAACAATTTATTTTATTTTGTAGGCAGCATATAAACCTTGTTTTTCTCGAAATCGGCTACAAAAATATGTGACAATTGGTTTATTAGTTTTCGATATAGTTAGCACCGCAAAATGCTTTAATAAAAACAAGGTTTCGTAGACGACCTCAAACCTTCGTAATATTATTCTCTTTCAGCAAAAAGTTACGTAGTTTTCTCGGAAAAAAAATCATGAAATATGGCTTTTATTTAGCTTTACAACTGGACTCCTTTTAAGGCTAAGCACACTAAATCGTAAATTGCTTATAGTTTTTATTGCACGTACGATTTGTATTGCCCCATCATTTTCAAATATTTTGAAGGCTTCGTCCAGAATACACTCGTGCAAAAAAATGAAAACCGACAAAAACTTTCTAACTTTGCTATTTTTCAATGTAAGATTCGGCAGAAACAGTATTGATATGTTCGAATGTATTCGAACCAATGCCCTTTCTAATGAATATGTAAGGAAAAACTAACACATTAGCCTATATAGGCCAAAATATAGGAAAAAGTTAAAAAATTGTGCACATTTTATTAATTTTTAGTGGAATTCACTCTCGGAGTCGACCCGGAGTCTGAGTCGGAGTCGTGAAAAAAACTCGCCTGGAGTCGGAGTCGGAGTCGAGCCAAAAATACCTCGACTCAGAAACCCTGATTAAAACTCAATACGATGAGCCAGCAACGCAGACCCGGGTCTGCTAGTTCTCAATATAAAGTGAAGGAAGAAAGGGAAGGAAGTGAAAGGAAGAACGTATTACTTTCATAAATGAAAGGTAACGAATTGTTCCTATTTACTTCAATACAATTCGTGGTGGAGGATATAAAAACATTCTTAATGAGTATCGAAATTTTCATCTCAAATTGGATCTAATTGGACACTCAGTATTTGCAGTGGTAAACAAAATTCTCCACCATGAATTATGGACATAAATTTATATTTTAGAATTGTTCCATATACCGGTATCACCCGTTCTAAATTAGCAGTTAGGGTACCCAGTGGTCATAATACTTTCCCACCACAAAGTCTGAAAATAGGTAGGTTCGTAACATAAACAACATATTATATTGTAGTTCAGAATATTTCATTGCGGAGGGTATGAAAAGTACGACTCGACCTTAAAGCTTTTCTTGGACGTGTTGCTCACATGTTAGGTCACTGCAATTAAGGGGGATAAGATAAACGCCACATGGGATAAAAGGGGAACCACGATCTTTGACATGTTAAGGCAATAAGCATCCTTGTTTAGCATGGCACACACTTTGAAATATAAACTTTAAAAATTTCGGATTTACTTAAATTATTTAAATAAATCGCATTAAAAAAGAATAAACATCTTTGAATATTCAATTATAATAAGTTACATATTTGACTTAAATAAAAATGCAATTACCTCTTATATCTAGCCATAATTCAATCCTCAAAGTGTTTGCATACTTGCATTAAATAAAATATTAATAAGAATACACTACAGTAGGAGGACTCAATAAATTCTTACTTTAAAATATTTTAAACATGTTTAGTTTGAGTGTATGTGTGTGCGTGAGAATCTTATCTATATATTAGAAACCAATCAAATTTTATGAACAACCGAACTAGAAGAAATCCATTATTCTTAGTTAGAAACCGATAGAGCATCAAAGCTCTATACTATATAACATTCCCTCAAATAAATTGCATGAAGCTACAAGTAAATTACTTTACACACATTCCGATATGTGTGTGTGTTTTTGTGATGGAATGAGTGTCCTTTGCCTGCATAGTATATTGTAGAAAATTAATTTCCATGCTAAGAAATTGCCCTTAAACTATTACTTGTCATCCAGTTCCATTTAGTTTGGTTAGTTGTGCTATGAGGGGCTGAAGGGTGAATTTCAATCAATTTCTATAGAGCTCTATGACAAACATACCATGAAATACCATTTCCTATACTCTCTCTACATAGTTCCGATTGAAGCAAACTATAAATGATAAGCTTATTTCTAAAATATATATTTACAATTTCAACAATTCACCAAGTAACCATTGCAACGATTGTCGCTTGGTCCATGGAGATGATGTTAACCACCATCATTCACAACACTCACCAAGCAAGCAGTTGCAAGTTACTGACAGTGTGACAGTAATACGGGTTGACATGCCGAGAAAGAATGGAAGTTAATATCTCTCCGTAGTGACAATGGCAATGACTCTATACTAGCCTTGTCGACGACAATGGCTATTATTCCAATTGATACTGCTGCTGCTCCTGATGTAGAAAGTGTGGTAGTGGTGTTGATGCTGCAATTTCAACATTTTTGCTGTCACTGACATTAATGCTGTTTAAACAATTGTCAAAGTGTGTTTTAAGCTGATTTTTTCTAACGTTATCAATTGCTTTTGAGAAAGAATACAGTCTGCACAGTTGCATGAAAAAGTTTTGTATATACCATGAAATATCACTCACTCACACTTATACCCTCCACCATACTATGGGGTATATTAAGTTTGTCATTCCATTTGTAACTACAGTACAATCTCGATAATCCAGGCACCACATGTTTCGGCGGTGTCCGGATTATCGAGTAATAAAACATATAATTTTGTGCGTTTAATACATTATTAATGCAATTTTACTAGATAATCACCTGACATATAAAATAAACAAATACATATTAAACAAATATTATAGGTTGCGACCATTGTATGACCGGGAGAAGCTTTGCTGGCTACCAAATATACGTGTTATATTCCTCCAGCGTAATTTATGTGATATTTGCTGACATTTTTGTCATCTGCAACTTTTCTACAACTGGTATATATTTATTCATAATTATACCCTATACCACATGTGGAAAAGGGTATTATAAGTTTGTTTTGGTAAAAATTCATGTAACACCGCGAAATATTCGTCGGAGACCCCCAATGTGGTATACCAATCTTCATATCTCGACGAGATAAAGCGATTTTGAGATGTGTATCCATCCGTCCGTCCGTCCGTCCGTCTGTCCATTATAAACTGTAAACACGCTCCAGGCCGCAATTATGGACCGATCGTCATGAAATTTTATATGGAGGTCGGGTTCAGATCAGAATAGATCCCTATTCTTATTGGTGATGATCGTGAAATATTTAGCGGGTGAAATGGACCAAAAACATAATATTTATCCAATTTTCTAGCGGCTCTGTAGGTCTCAATAATAGTCCGATCAACGCGTAATTTTAAATAAGGTAAGAGTATATCACAAAGGAGAAGCTTGCAATTTGAGATGGCGATCGGATAATATTTAGAGGGTTAAATGGACCAAAACTTTTGTGTGAAGATTGTGAAAATTTTTAATATACAGCTTATATCTTAATTCCTGGAAGTGACATTCCGGACAAGTGAGGTATACTTGAAAGTGGAACGCTTGACCTTTCAATTGATGCCAATTATGTTGGTGTACATGATCACATAACAGAGTTACAGCCTAATATATCCCGTTATTTGTTTGTAGTGTAATAATAAACTCGCTAGAAGTCGCAATTATACATCAATAGTCACGATATTTTGCACCGGGTAAGAGTATAGGTCGAAAAAGATGCCTAAAATTTTGAATGATGATCTGATATTCTTTAGGGGGTGAAATGGACCATTACTTTTGTATGAAAAATATAAAAATTTTATTTTTTGTCGATACTTTAATTCCTTTCGCAAAGTAGCCTACATATGGGAAAAACTACTGACCTTTCCTCTGATGTAAATTGCAATAGAGTGTTTGCTAGATAACGGGTCTACTGCCTAATATATAATGGGTTCTGTCTAGAGAACCACATTTTTATCCAATGCTATATATTGTCTCTACAAAAGTTTATGTAACACTACGAAATATTCGTCCTAGACCCCTTATTTGGTATGCCAAAATTCATATCTCGACGAGATAAAGCGATTTAGCGTTGTGTGTCCGTCCATTAAAAATTGTAAACAAGCTTAAGGCCGCAATTATGGACCGATTGTAACGAATTTTTTAAGAAGGTTGGGTTCGGGCCAGAATAGAAATGATTAGTTTTTGCTGATGATCGTGAAATGTTCAGGGAATGAAATGGACCAAAAACAAAATTTTAACCAACTTTGTAGCGGCTCTGTAGGTTAAAATAATAACCCGCAAAATTTTAAACAAAGTTTGAGTTTATGATGAAGAAGAAGCGTACAACCAACGTGAGCGGGTTAAATGGGCTGAAACTTTTGTGTGAAAATGGTAAAAATTTCAATAACGTAGCGGTTAAACAACGGAAGTAGTAGTACTACATAAGTGGGTTTCATTACATTTTAGTTTGTGTGAACTAAATTTTCCTTTCCTGCTACAAAAATGCCTTTGTCATGATAGATAACTTTTTGGTTTTGGCCATGAGTATTATACATTACATCTCTGATATTTGATGACACTATGCAACACTGAAAATGTAAACAATTTTTACTATCTATTTTTGAAAGTACATATTTAGACTACAAAAACCCAAGTAGGTTTTTGTCCTGTCAGATCCAGTTCGGATTTTATGACCTCATCTAAACCGTGCTAAATCTACACCTTTTTGCATTTATCAGGCCTTTATCTCAGAAACGAATAAGAATTTGGCCTTGCTGTCTTTAGCAATATTGTAGCCCTAGGCTAGTAGAACTTATATTTTAAAAAAAACCACATAAGAAAAACTCCATCTAGGGCATCAAAAACTATAAAATATAGAAAATTTTACATAATTGCTGAAATTCTGGTCAGTATGGGCTAAACTATTGGGAGTTGAACCAAGTAACCTTTAGCAAAAATCTTCCAAATGAAGTTCTCAACAATTCTTTAGATCATTCTGAAACTCTAAAATGCTTACTTCATGTGTTTCAGCGGTATTTTACATCATATCTATAACAACTCGTATTTCAAACACTGTTTACACAAACAGTTTATTCTCGCATTTCGGATTTCACTACATTATTTACATTTTTATTAAATCGTCGTTGAAAAATTGACAGAAAACAACGGCATTGAGTTATTTTACAACAATGACATGTTCTGAAGAGTTGTGTATTACATTCCAGGGTATATTTTACCAAAAGAAAGTATTCAGAAAAACGGTTTTGGAGATACGGTGCGAAATGTATAAAAATTTTGGAATTTTTGCACATATTTTGAAATTTGAGGCAATAACTGTAGTTTTTCGAGTTCATTATTTCTCCAAATATTTTATTCTTGTCCTTATCTACAAATTTGCTTCAGTGGTCAGAAGAAGATTCGCATTGGTTTCAGAGATATAGCCCCGAATTTCTTTAAAAACTCAATATTTAACCATGTTTAGATGGGGCCATAAAAGCCGAGCTGGATCTGACACAACACAATCCAACAAGGACTTCTTGACGTTTGGGTCTGTACATTCAAAAAATCCTCAGTTCGAATTGTTTGCAGAAGATCACCTTAAAACTGTTGCACAGTGTAATTAAATTTTCACAATCATAGAAAAGAAGTTCCGTGGAAAGCGATTGTCCAGGGATAGTGGTATAGGGTATCCCATGGTCGGCTCCGCCCGACTATAGACTTTTCTTACTTGTTTTTTTTTTAAGAATGTAAACTTCGTAGCTCATGTAAATAGTACATACATATATTGATATCCCTTGTCCATGGGACATGAGCATCTTATAAATGGCGATAGATTTCTCCTTATGGGGAATATTTAGCGATTTCTATGAACATCACTAAATGACTTCATCGCGTCGACGAAATCAAAAAGAAACATTGTTTGGATAAATGTTATAGCTTAGGAATAAGACAAAATGTAATTTAAACCCAATGGGTTGCATAATTACGAGAATGCAATACAACAATTTTTAGTTACCGGTGATTTTGAATATCGAAGAAAGGACATAAAAGGGAACATGCTACTTTGTTTTAAATTTATTAAAATTCCTATATAAGGACTTCACTTGTTTCCTCGCTTAGCTATATATCCCAATGAAAACTAACCTATTAATCTAGGCAAAATGTCCTTGGAATACATTGCATGCCTCAAGAGACTTTCTCACCAATGGGAGGTCTAATGAACTAATTTCTTAAGATGAAAGACCACCCAACAACGATTTATCAGAGAACTAGGCTACCCAACTCTAGGTTTTAAATACTGTTGCTTATCATAGCCAGTCATCAATGGTTGAACGATAGGAAAATTATTTGACAGATTCAGATAGTCAATTCCATATCGACTGAGTTGACACTAGCTATCTAGCAAGTCGAGATTTGGAACGAAATCTTTGAAAAACTTAAATTTTCTTATTTATACACCAATTAAGAACGAAAACGTTAATGAAGTATATAAGAATTTAATGCCGAAGATAGGAAAATAATATTGATGTTCGGATTATTGAGGTAAGAAAAATATGTGATGTCCGCATTCTTCTTCTTCTTCTGTTATCCTTCACTCCCTGTGGAGCATAGGGCCTGAACCATATTTTTATATCGAACTCTGCTGTGCGATGTTTGACTGACGTCGTTCCATGAATAGTTTGCTGCTTGTAGTTCTACGTCGGTCTACCTTCTCCACGTTTTAGCTTGGTTCTCTCCTGGGGATTCCAACGAAGCGCTTGACGAGCAATGTTTTCGGCATGTCTCCGTAGCGTGAGTAATGATAGTATTATCATTACGAATACAATAATTATATTTATTCATTTTATAATTTAATTTATTTTATTATTTTTTATTATTTATTATTTTCTTAAAAAATAAATAGCTAAGTATCATTCCTTCTTCCCTTTATTTCCATTAATTCAATAATTATAAACAGATATAACACACATTTTATTATAAATGATTAATTTATAGATTTGTTCTCTTCATTATTATAATATCAATACTTTGTATAATTGTACTTATCGACATATTTGAATTTACAGTTATTCATAATTTTCATTTCCTGTAAAACATATTTTCCATATTTTCATATTTTGTCACTTTTGTATTTCCCTTCAAATAAATAAGTTCATTATTCTGAAACATATATTTTAGAAATATTAATTGCAAATAAATTATTGAAAACTATTTATGAAATCGAATTTAATCTGGATTAATAAGCGGTTTACATTACTCGTGTGGCCCATCGCCAACGCCATTTCCATTGACAAACCTCAACAACAGCTGCATCTTGATGTGTGATGTTCCATAGTTCAGCATTCCGTATGTGGTTCGGGCACCAAATGTTTAAAATTTGTAGCAGACATTTATTTGTTAAGATTTGTAGACGGGCCTCTATTGAACTCGTGTGTTTCCAGGTTTCGCATCCGTAACAGGGGACAGATTTAACGTTCGAATTACATATACGAAGCGTCGTGTGTTTTGAGATTTGTCGAGATCTCCAAATAGGCTAAAGCATGCTTTAGTTAATCGAACGTTGATGTCTTCTTCAGTTCCACCCTTTATCGTTATTTGGCTACCAAGGTAATTAAATTTGCCCGGATAACCGTGTCTACAAAAAAAAAAATTGTGTTCAGGTTACAGCGTTGTCTGGATTATCGAGACTATACTGTATATGTATTCTTTATCAGCATGCAATTCTACATCGATTTAGTCATGTCCGTCCGTCTGTGCGTCTGTGGAAATCACTCTAGCGTCCGAACGGATAAACATTTTGGTAAAATATTGTTAAACGTATCGAGATGCAGCGATTGCGTTGGCTAGGCCATATCATAAGAATGAGCGATGATGAACCCGCTAAAAAGGCGTATGAATACATGGCACATGGCGGTGCACGCAGAATTAGCAGGCCAAGGAATAGATGGCGCAAACAAGTGGATGATGAGATGAAAAGGCGCGGTATTCCAGAGTGCAAAGCAACAAATAGAGAGGAATGGAGATCTCTTCTTAGTTCGGCCTATAGAACAAATGTTCTGTAATGGGCCAGCTAAGTAAGTAAGTAAAATCTATTGTATGTACGTAGGACTTTTGATGTTGAAAACGGGCTATGTAGGTCCACGTTTTGCTATACAAAGTGACGTTGACGCTTTAGGGATTTTTTAAGATATTTCTCCCATTTGACCACCGAATTAGTTGTAATTTGGTATTTTGTGTCACCAGAGTCTAAAAAATGTTTACAAAAAATTTTTATATGTCCATGTTTTGGTATAGCTCCCATATATAGTATTTTCCAATTTGACCATCGAATAGGTTGTAATTTGGTATTTTGTGTTTCCATAGGATAAGGAACATTTCTACCAAGTGGAAAAAATTCAATTCATGTACTTTGTTAAAGCTATTTAGTAAGGAGTGTCGCAGGACGGCGCGCAGATTTTTTTTATTTTTAGGGCATATAGTTCTTAACAAATTTGCATAGTTTTAGCTGCAACAACCTGCAACAATATATTTTATAATTTTTCTTATAATGCCCCAGATCAGGTATGGTCCCAAAGCTCTAAATCTTAGGATGACCAACCAAAATTACTGCTTAACAGCATAACTATTCAAAGGAATGACTTCCAAAATTATGTAGGTCCACTTCCAAAATGGACTTTAGACCAATAATAGACCAATTCTTTCAGGTATCTTCTGTACAAAATTGCAAATGTTTGCGCTTTTATTGAAGTCAAATTTATGAGCACAACATAAGCATTTATTCCCAATTCCCGCAATCGTGAAGTTATATACCCTAAATGTTTCAATACGTCTGTCGGAAACTTTATACATCCAAAAAAGACAACGAATTCTGAAACTCACTGACTACAACATTTTTAGGAAGAAGATTTTGGTTATATAGCCCCTATTCAATCTGTCTACTGATAAAAGTCTCAACTCACACAGGCTGAGGGTATATCTTTGTCGACAAACTCGACTGATACGAGTACTTTTTTTGTTTTCCATAAAACAAAAGTTAAGAATTTTCATAAGTTTTCCACCGCTGCAGCGCGCTCTGCCGACAGAAGTAATTAGTCCTTGGAACGTTTTTAATATCATCGAGTCCATAAACATCAACTCGTACAATAAAGATAGAAATAAACGGGAATAACAACCATTGAGGTATCAGATGGAGTTTTTCGACTACGCCAATTTTTGTCAGGACTTAGCTAAAATTTTGCCAAGCTTTTTTTTAAGCGTAGTCTCAAAGAGTACTGCGAGTTGGATTCGGAGTCTATGAGTCGTATTTATCGTCCGAGTTCTGATAAAAATGTTTTCTTTTTTTAATATAAATTTCTGAATTTTTAGTTGGCTTTCACAGATCTATCACTTTTGGTAAAATAGTAAAGTTTTGGCGATCTTATGACATAAAATAATATTATTTTCTTACAATAATAAAAAACTTTTTTTAATGGAAGTAAAGTTAGTGTGTGATATCTGGATATGTACTTTAATGAAGAAAAGGCGTTATGTTCGGGCATAACTGTTAAACACTCCATATTAAAACAAATAAAAATTCCAAATATTCTCGAATGCAATCCCTGTATTCGAACGTGGATCTATTTTCCCCACTTTCTGCATGGAGGTTCTCCCAACAAAAGGATTTCCTAAATCCATATTACAGACGATATTTTTAAAAATTAACAGCTTCGAATTACAGAAAATCTTTCGAAAGCGAAAACACGGAACTATATTAGCTATTCTCTACGGGAGTTAGAACCCAAAATACCAAAAAAATACCAAAGTAAGAGACACACCAAAATGTAAACCTATAAGGGTAATATTCATTTGAAAGCTTTTTAGTTATTCCTTCAATTGTGTTGGTTAAAAACTTTTGTATGAGAACTATATCGAACGTGGTCTGATATGGTTCATTTTCAATTCTAAACATCCAAATTTCAAACTTGTATCTAAAATATTGTGATCGCTCTCTATTGAATGTATATACTTTGTGGCAATATTGCATACAAAATGAACTAAAAACCTTTAAAATAGCTTTACGGAACGCTACACAACATTTTGAACTTTCATGATTTTTGGCGAAGTTGGAACAGACAACCCCCCCCCCCACACACAATATGAAATCCCTGATGTCGGCTGTCGAAAAACGTGGACCTATACCGAAAATTCTTATAGGAATGTATGTACAACTTAAACGGAGACTAAATATCAAATCTAAACCATTTCGGTTGGATAATGAGGTAGAAATCTTTAAAATACCGAAAATCGGCAGGTATCGTTCTATGGGTAAAAATACAAATTTACTAAATATAATAATGAATTAAGTACAATTGTCAATCTAGAGCTGTTCTTACCCAAATTATGGACAAACATACAATAAAACATCGACTTTTATTTTTGGCGGCTAAATCGGTTCATTTTCCCACTGTGGGACGGTGTCTCCCAATTTTCGCTATTTGAATATTCAAGCTATATTATCCTATCAAAATTGCTTCAATTTCATTTTGGTCCGCCTTTGGGCTACCAAACTTTCCCACAAAAATTTGTCGGTATCGGTCAACGTTTTGATATACCCCCATAGAACCTTACATCCCAATTTTGTGTATTTTGAAGGTTTTAGCCTAATTATCACACCGAAATGGTAGAATTAGTATTAAGTCTTCTATGGGACTTCAAAACTTTCCCCATAAATTTGTCGGTATCGCCCCACATTTTGATATACTTCCCACAGAACGCTACATCCTGATTTTCGGTATTTTGAAGGTTTTAGCCGCATTATCCTACCGAAATGACTGAAATTTGATATTTACCATTCGATATGGGTATTAAACTTACCAACCACAGATAATTGTGGCTATAGATATTGTTTTAATATAAAACTTTTACAAGAGGTATAGCGGGTTCTCTGATTGAAGGTACTCCAATACCGGTCGTTGCGAAGACTTTTAAAGAATTAGACTACTGTAGTGACTGTAACTTGGTATTTCGGATTCTCAATGGTTAGAAAACCTCCCCACAGAAATTGATCAACACCCACCGATTTTGCGTAGGAGGGGCATTTTCACGAAATTTTACTAAAAATCGAATTTATGATTGGACCATGGACATTTTTTGTATCAGTTCATTGTTGTGGCTAAAAGCGAATCCTACAAAAAATCGAAAATTAGATCAATTTTCGATATAGCTATATAGGGTCCAAAATACCTTACACCTGCTATCGGAACTATAGCAGAGTCCGATGAAATTTTCTTTCATAATTTTAGTTTTCAAGTTTATCAATTTTTGTCGGTAACCAAATCACAAGTTACAGAATTCCAATACTGAACGGGTAGAAAATATTGATGTCTCATTGGTTAAAGAAAGTGATATCCCTCAGAGGAGCCTTGCACTTTCAAAATAAATTGTTCCATTTTACTTCAATACTAGAGGGTTCGGTCCTGCCGAACTTAACGCCATACTTACTTGTTTCTTTTTATACATGAAGAAATTTCATTTTATATGTGCGTATGTCCCACGGAATTTATTGGTGCCATTGCTAAAATACGGTCCATCGAAGTTTTTGTCCTTTAGATAAGTTTGTCATTCGTTACTGTAGTTGTGATTAAATGAGAGTAAACTAATATTGACATCTTCAAAGTGAATCTGTGTATAATTGCAGACTTATTTGTTAATAACACAGTGCTACAGTGAAAATTTGCAGGGGTTCTAACGCATAAATTCGGTTTTGTGGGAGTCCACAGAAGACGAAAATACCTTTGGTTTCTTTGGGTCACTTCGGTTTTTCATTTTATAACGGTAAATGCAGGGAAAAATGGACTTTCTTGGATTTTCAACTTTAAACGGACATTACTACTTTTTTCCACAACCGATTTGCACACACTGTTTTTCATTATAAAGGGGAGAGTAATGCCTTTCGAACAAGCCATAGATTTTTAAAATTGGTTAACAAATGGCTAAGTAATAGTGGTTTAAGTGCGACAAAAACCCATTAAAAAACAGTAAAATGTTTTTCCGTGTGCTCTAGGCTGCGTAAACGACACCTAACAGTACAATTATTTACTGTTAGCAAGTAGGAAATTTAGTTGGCTTTCCAAAATGGGAAAAACCAACAAAATCCGTTGAAAAATTAATGCGTTATTAAATTTTTTTGTGTTTCAACTTTTTGGTTTTTTTCATATTTTCCTTTATAAAACATTGATACCTTGTGCGTAATTGTTAAGCAGGATAATCACAACTAGAATCATACATGCTAAGATACCCATCTTTTATAAAGGAAAATATGAAAAAAACTAAAAAGTTGAAACGCAAAAAATGCCATAACGCATTCATTTTTTAACCGATTTCGTTAGTTTTTCCCATTTTAGAAAGCCAACTAAATTTCATTCTTGTTAACAGTAAATAATTGTACTGTTAGGTGTCGTTTACGCAGCCTAGAGCACAAGGAAAAACATTTTACTGTTTTTAATGCGTTTTTGTCGCACTTAAACCACTATTACTTAGTCATTTGTTAACCGATTTCAAAAATCTATGGCTTGTTCGAAAAGCATTACTCTCCCCTTTTATAATGAAAAAAAGTGTGTACAAATCGGTTGTGGAAAAAATAAGTAATGTCCGTTTAAAGTTGAAAATCCAAGAAAGCCCATTTTTCACTACATTTACCGTTATAAAATGAAAAACCGAAGTGACCCAAAGAAACCAAAGGTATTTTCGTCTTCTATGGACTCCCACAAAACCTAATTTGTGCATCAGAAATCCTGCAAAAAAATTTTGTCCACTTTTGTATCACAGTGTAATTTTGCCTGCTGGCATTAATTTGTAATTATGAATGTCGAACATAATTAAATTGCATTTAACTTTAATACCAACAAGAGTAACAACAACTCTTGTAAATATTGAACTCAACTTCAACGATGAACATGTGTTAAATGCATACTCTTCAACCAGGATATATTATTTGTGTGTATTGTGTGTATGAATATAGATAGTTGCTTGCATGATTAAAGTGTTATGGAGTGAAAGAGAGAGAGAGAGAGAGAGCGGTTGCCGGTAATACATCATATAGTCCTACATTTACCAAATTATTAATGTATGTGACACTCTTGCTTAAAAATACACCGACAAAAATAATTTTGGCAATTTAAAACGAAACAGGATAAGCTTTAATTTCGGCGGGAGTGAACTTTGGTGACGTAGGGGATGAAAGATATCAAGGAACTGTCCTGACCGGCTTTAACATAGAAAAGCCCAGAATTTATCTTGGTCCCTCTTTCATCTCAAGCGGACACTGACCTCACCGTGGTGTCACCTGGGGAGTTGCTTTAACACCCGTTAAAGATAGTGAACAAACATGTACCGCGCGTTCACCCATAAGACTGATTTTGGCCCCTCCCCTAAAAAAAAGCAACCTACTATGAAACAAGTAAAAAAGTATCAGTCGGCTTTGCCGACAGAGATATACCCTCAGCCTATATGTATTGAAACAATTTTTCCCAAAAAACGTATTTAGGGGTTTTTAAAAATTTTGGGAATTTGATCTCTAATTCATTAGGATTAGAGATCAAAAGTTTTGCGGAGGAGATACTAAAAGGAATGGATCTACGTTGACCATTATGGAAGTGGATCTCCAGCCACTACATATGGTGCCATAGGGGGTTTTTTACACCCCTCGGGATGTTTGCTCAAGAAGTATGAACTTGCCCCTGAAAAAACGTTTACCATCGTAATTGAGGCAGCGAATTCAAGTTGCTTCAACAAAAATCGAAGTGATTCGATAGCAGGTCTTAAAGTGAACTTATCCCAAATTCTGTGTGGGAGGTACCGGATGGAGTGGACAAATATAGTACATATTTTAACCTGATCTATATCTAGCAGATATATTAGGATGTGTATAGTATGAACCAATTCGGCCACTCCCTTCAAGAGTTACCGTATGAACAGATTTTCCGAACATTTTTGAAATTTTGTGGGGGAGGTACCTGAAGGAGTGGACCGATATGGCTAATCTTCGAACTTAAACTATGTTTGGACAAAATATTACTAAGGCCAAACTTTGGACCGAATCGGCAGACCTGTTCGAGAGTTATTTTGCCCTCCAACCTCCTCACACGGTGTCATAGGGGTTTTTTGCAACTTTCAGGCTATTTTCTCAGGAAGTATGGACTTGCCCCTGATGAAACTTATACCGTCGAATGTAGGGCAGTGAATACAAGTTGCTAAAGCAAAAATCAAAGCGATTCGAGAGATGTTCCTAAACTGAACTTTTCCAAAATTTTGTGTGGGAGGTACCCGACGGAGAGGACCGATTGAGTCCATATTAAAACCTGATCTAAGTCTGGTACACGCTCCACGATGGGCAAAGTATGGACCAAATCGGTTACACCCTTCAAGAGTTATCGTGCGTACAAATTTTCCGAACATTTTCGAACTTTTGTGGGGGAGTTACCGGAAGGAGTGGGTCGATATAGCTCATCTTCGAACTTAAACTAAGTTTGGACAAAATATTACGAAAGCCAAAATTTGAACCGAATCGGTTCATCCCTTCGAGAGTTATCGTGCGCTCCAGCCAGCCAGCCAGACAGACAGACAGACAGACAGACAGACGGACGGACATTGCTCAATCGACTCCAAATTGTCTGAAACACATTTCGTCCAAACATACTTGGGGTCTAAAACCATTATTTCGATGAGGCACATTTTGCCCGTATGAAAGTGTATATACCCTTCATAGCCTAAAGGCTGAGGGTATAAAAACGAAAGAAAAGAAAAACAAACCCCTCTAATAATGACGAACCCCGTAAACGTTTAAGGACCATGTTCTTCGAATCTGCACCTGGAATGTTCCCACCCTTTATAGAGAAGGTGCAGTTTAAGCATTGGCAGTTGTACTTGAAAAGAACGAGGTCGACATTATATCAATAAAGGAAATACGAGGGATTGGGAAAGGCGTCACAACAACACCTAAAGGTAACGCACTGTATTATAGCTTCCACGACACAAAGCATGAGTTTGGTTGCGGATTTGCAGTTGGACGGAGGTTAAAACACCTGGTCTCCAGCTTCACACCAGTGAATCAAAGACTTGCTACAATTCGAATAAAAGTAAAATTCTTCAACGTCAGCTATATTTGCGCTCATGCTCCCACAGAAGACAAGGACGAAAAGACCAAAGATATATTTTATGAGCTCTTAGAAGAAACATTTGACCGTTGTCCTGCCCATGACATTAAAATTAGGCGATTTTAATACCAAAATTGGAAAGGAAAATATCTTTGGCCCAACAGTCGGAAAATTCAGTCTTCACAATGAAACATCTGACAATTGTATGAGGCTGATAGACTTCGCAGCGGCAAAAAACATGGTAGCAGCACTAGATTTAAACATCTCGAAATCCAAAAGGGCACCTGGCTGTCTGCAGACCAGAAAACAAGAAATCAAATATATCACGTTGTGAAAGATGGAAGACATTCATCGAGCGTGTTGGATGTGCGTTCGTTCCGAGGAGCAAACATAGACTCGGACCACTACCAATCCCAGAAGATGGTATTAAATATATACCACCCGGCCAAGATGAGGTAAAGACAGCAATAAACCGGCTGAAGAATTTTAAGGCAGCAGAAGCCGATGGCCTATCAGCCGGGCTGTTCAAAACCGGAGGCGACATGCTGATTAGGTGTATACATCAGCTAGTTAACACCATCTTGCAAGAAAAACGTGTACCCGACGATTGAAACCTGAGCATCTTGTGTCCCGTCCACGAGAATGGAGATAAGACTTTATGCCCTAACTACAGGGGCATAAGTGTTCTCCATATTGCCTACAAAATAGTGTGAGGGATATTGTGCGAACGACTAAAGCCTATGGTCAACGAAATATTTGGATCATACCAATGCGGCTTTAGGGACGTCCACCATTGACCAGATATTTACCCTTCGGCAAATACTGGAGAAAACCCAAGAGACACCTACCACATTTTTGTCGATTATAAAGCAGAATTCGACAGTCCCCACGTTCAAAGGTATTCCAAGCCATGTCTGAATTTGGTATTCCCGCAAAGCTCATTAGGCTTTGCAAAATGACTTTCACTGACACTCGATCCTCAGTTAAAATAGGATGGAACCTCTCCGAACAGTTTTATATCAAAAGAGGTTTCTGACAAGGATACAGCCTTCCATGTTATCTCTTCAACATACTGCTGGAAAAGGTCATACTTGAGGCAAACGTTAAAAGAAGTGGCACAATCTACACCAAGAGCCTCATACTATTTGCTTATTCTGATGATATAGACATCATGTGATGATATAGACATCATGCGTCTATTGAGCTCGGACCAACTGTTGACGTTTGTTCCTATAATTTTGAGGTAGTAAACGACTTCGTCTACCTCGGCACCGCCGTAAACACAACAAACAATATCAGTTGTGAAATAGAAAGAAGAATTGCATTGGCCAACAGTTGCTACTTTGGCTTAAGTAAGCAATTTAAAAACAAAGCCACATCTCGTCAAAAAAAAAAAATAACGCTTTACAAAACACCGATACTACCAGCGCTGATATATGTTTTGAAAGCCTGGGTACTTGCGCAAACTGACAAGGCAGTGCTTGGTGTGTTTGAGAGATGTATTCATCGAAAGATCTACGAACCACTCTGCGTTGGCAGTGAATATCAACGTCGTATGAACCACGAGTTGTATCTGCTATACAATCGACGTCAGTTTAGATAAACGTAGCGAGATGCAACTATTGCGTTGACTAGGTCATATCTTAAGAAAGAGCCACGTGGCGGTGCACGCAGAATTGGCAGGCTAAGGCTTCGATGGAGCAAACAAGTGGATGAGTAGATGAACAGGTGCGGTATTCCAAAAAGCGAAGCAACAAATAGAGATAGAATTGGAGATCGTTTTATAGTTCGAATTATGGAACAAATGTTCTGTAATGGGCCACCTAAGTAAGTAAGTAAGAATTGTATGTACCCTCCCTTCTCCATATGGAAAACATGACAATTTATATTATGTCATTACGCACATCTACATTCATTTGTGTAACCTGTTTATATATACGGAATACACTGCCGCTCACTTGAATAGAACCCCCCTGCAAAATTTAATTCAACCTCCATTTTTTCCGAACTATACAAGATATGAAGTTTTTAACTTTTATTATATTTTGCGTCATGTGTTTGGAGTAAACTTAGTCATTCATTTGCATTGAAATCCAATTTATATAAGAATTATACAAGAAATACTAAATTAAGTCAAAAATTGGAGTAAAAAATTTGGCTCATTTGAATAAAACCCCCCTTTAAAACTAGGGAATACAGAAAGATTGTGTTAGAATAGCGATGCATATTCACTCTATATTGAAAACGAAGTACTTTCAGTACTATTCAGTAAAAGGATATCCATCCTGATTAAGGATACATCCGTATATCCTGCTTTGGCAAGGATACTTTAAATAATCAGGTGTAATGCCTAACAAACCTTGCTTATTTCTGTCAAAAAGTTTATTTTTGGAAGCGTACTGTCTCCTAGAGTCGTATATTTTACGCATAAGTCATTCCCATACAGTTTAGAGAATATTTACCACTGTTGGATATAGTGGCCCCTACAGGATATCCGCATTTCTATTCAAATCTTTAAGTTTCGATGACTCGAAGTGTACAAAAGTTTATAAAATCGTAATGAAATTGCCACTCGGGATATCTGAAAATGTTTCTCAATACATAAAATTCCCTTTTTAGAACTCCTTTGTAAATTGTCGTGCGCATTTAGGGTAAAAGAAATTAACGCTCAAGTCCTTCATAATTATTAAGGATTCTCCTCATTAAGTAAACAATTGTATAACAATATAACTATTATTTTCGCGTCTACTGAATGGAAGACCATCTTCTAAATTGTTTCTGTAGCGATGAATGAGTTTTTATTGTGCTGGAACGCATTACTAATTATCAAGGACTTGGGCGTCAATTTAGTTCACTCTAAATGCGCACGGCAACTTATAATGGAGTTCTAAAACAGACATTTCCAGTATTGAGAAACATTTTCAGATATCCCGAGTGGCAATTTCATTACGATTTTATAAACTTTTGTACACTTCGAGTCATCGAAACTTAAATATTTGAATAGAAATGCGGATATCCTGGAGGGGCCACCATATTCTACAGTGGTAAATATTCTCTAAACTGTATGGGAATGACTTATGCGAAAATATACGACTCTAGGAGACAGTACGCTTCCAAAAATAAACTTGTTGACAGAAATAAGCAAGGTTTGTTAGGCATTACACCTGATTATTTAAAGTATCCTTGCCAAAGCAGGATATACGGATGTATCCTTAATCAGGATGGATATCCTTTTACTGAATAGTACTGAAAGTACTTCGTTTTCAATATAGAGTGAATATGCATCGCTATTCTAACACAATCTTTCTGTATTCCACAGTTTTAAAGGGGGGTTCTATTCAAATGAGCCAAATTTTTTACTCCAATTTTAGACTTAATTTAGTATTTCTTGTATAATTCTTATATAAATTGGATTTCAATGCAAATGAATGACTAAGTTTACTCCAAACACATGACGCAAAATATAATTAAAGTTAAAAACTTCATATCTTGTATAGTTCGGAAAAAATGGAGGTTGAATAAAATTTTGCAGGGGGGTTCTATTCAAGTGAGCGGCAGTGTATATGCGGAACATACTTTCAGAAGAAACAGTTGCGTGGGGACGAACTTTAAATACCCTCCACAATTAAATATTCTGAACTAAAGTTGAAAAAATGGTTTCCACAACTTTAGGAGGAGAAGTTTCTCGACTACCAATACCCAAAATTAGGTCAAACAAGTAAAAACCCGTTAAAGCAAATCGGAGGTACCGTTATATGGGGGCTATACCAAAACATGAACCTACATTAACAATTTGTGGTGGATAAGTTTTGCGACTGTTATGAACTTCAAATGACAGAATTATAGGTTAAATCCACTATAACAAAACATGGACCCATATTGACAATTTTTGCCGGAGAAGTTTTGTAATCACTCAGATAAAAGCTAGTTTTATTAAAAATTTGAGCTGAAATTCTCAAAATATTGAAAATCCGAAATATTGATAGCTTTTATTCTTGAAGTTTTGTGACAAGTGGGAAATTACGTCTAGTTCGGTCAAAAAATGTAACAAAAATTCATATACATATATACATATTTAGGAAGCCAGATGCCATTCTTACAGATGATCAGAAGGTCTTTTTATAAAAGACCACATGGTCTGTGTATAGAAGATAGCACAACGTCTTCTTATAGAAGGCCAGAGCTTCTTCTTATGTACGACCACAACGTCTTTTCGTAGATGAAGGACTGTGGTCAAAAAGATGCTGTGGTCATCTTCTTATAGAACACCACACATTCTTTTTATAGAAAACCAGAAGGTATTCTTGCAGAAGACCAGACAGTGTGCTTATAGAAAATCAGAAGGTGTTCTTATAGAAGACCAGAAAGTGTACTTATAGAAAACCATAAGGGCTTCTTACAGAAGACCACAATGTGATCTGATAGAAGACGAAAAAGCCTTCCTATAGTAGAGCTGAAGTTCTCCTTTTAGAAGACCAGAAGGTCTTCATATAGATGACCACTTTGTCACATACAGCTCCTTTATAAACAAGACCAGAAAGTTTCCTTATAGAAGACCAGAATGTTTTCTTAAGAGCACCAAAATTTCTTCTTATAGAGCACCACTATGTTTTATAGAAGACCACAACATCTTCTAGAAAGTCTTCATATAGAGGACTACTTTGTCTTCTTATAGAAGACGACCATGTCTTCCTATAGAAGAGCACATATCTTCTTATAGAAGTAAACGTGACCTTCTTATAGAAGACCGTATGGTCTACAGATAAAAGACACCAGCGGCTTTTTATACAAGACCAGAAAGTCTCCTTATAGTAGACCACAATGTCTTCTTATAGAGCACAACTATGTATTCTTACAGAAGACCACAATGTCGTCTTATAGAAACTCACAAAGTCTTCCTATGTTAATGTCTTCTTATGCATACCACAAAATATTCTTGCAGAAAATCATTAATCCCTCTTATAGAAAGTCACAAACTCTTCTTATAGAAGACCACACTGCTTTCTTATAGAACACAATATACTCTTTTTATAGAAGAACACAACGTCTTCTTACGGGAGACTACAATGTTCTCCTCTTAATTCGTGACCCCCACTTGTTAATTTTTATGAAAATCGGAAAAAATGTTTGGTCTTTTTTTTCAAGTATAAGTAGCATAGCATATGTGCTATAACTTTCGATCGGAACAAAATTGACTGAGATATGAGTGCTGGAAGGGAAAAATTCATTGTGATTTGTATGTAGCATAAAAACTTAAAACGTGTTTTCCTCGAAATGACATTTTGAAAACGGTGCCGACTCTAGCTAAAAAACTAATGAACCGATTGTCATATAATTTTGTGAGCTTATGAAAAACATCAAAAACTAGTCTTTCATCGATCGATTTTATTTAAAAAAAGATTTTTGTCCGTTTTATGACCAGAAAATGTCAGTTCTTTAGGCCAAAAATTGAATTTTTGAATTTTTGGGTCCACCATTTCCGTAAAACCTAATGTTTTTTAAAACTCGACCTATTTAAGACTAGATCTTTATGTTCTAAATAAGCGTACACAAATATATGACTATCGGTTCATTAGTTTTCGAGCTAGAGTTGGCACCGCAAAACGCTTTAATGAAACGAGGGTTTTGTAGACGGTAAATTGCCAAAAACTACGTAATATTTTTCAACAAGAATTTTCAGAAAGTATATTATAATGCGCTCTGACAGATGAACAAATCAACTACTAAAAAGTTTCACCGTTTTCTTGGAGAGAGAATCATTAAAAATGGCTTTAATTCGGCTTTACAACTGGGGGTCACCTTAAAACCACCTGATATTATTCTAGGCAGAAAATTATGTTTCCAGAAGAGCACAAATCTACAGAAGGTGGTGCAGAAAACGTGATTTTCGTTTCCTTAATCCTTCTCCACATTTCTCTCTTTCAAGCCTATGTACAGCCGCATCCTGTAATATTTTATTTAATACCAGTCAATCTTTTCATAATTATTTCTTTTACAAATATTTTGACATGTAAACTGCTTAATGTGTATCCTTGCCTCTTTAAACATTAAAGGTGGAATTGATCCTTATTTACATAACAGATTATATGGATCCAACATTAACGTGCATGTGTAAGCTTACAGCAACAGCTTGGGCGTACATTTGATGAAGGATGTCTGGTTGCGAGTGATTCAAGTTTATGCTTGTCGATTCCTTTCGGTTAACCTTGTATAATGATGCTGATGATGAAGAAGAAAAATGTTCTGAACACACAAGCGGAATAATAACAAACACATGGTTGTTGCACTTAATGTCCTTAATGTCTACTACGTATTACGTTGACAGAAGTTGTTGAGAATGTCATTGGAAAATGTGCCTGTATGTGTGTGAAGCTTGGCCAAAGTATTTAATGATGTGAAAATATGATAAACAATTTCTATGTGATCGGCTTTTTTTCTAAAAACAATTTAATTATATAAAATGTATATTAAACAACTAAGAACTAAACAAAGAAATTTAAGTTTTAAGAGTATAAGCTTGTAGAAATTTTGTTATTTTTTATTTGTTATGCATTGCAAATTGCTTTCATAGAAAATTCAAATATCTTAAAATTCGAATAATGATGTACACACTTGCGTAATGTTTGCAAAATAAATATTAAATATTCATAAAATATGTGAACTGTAAACGATGATATATTATGTGAATTTTATACAATTAGGATGATTAATTTTATTTGTGTGTAGATGTACATATGTATGTGTACATTTTCTCATTTAATTATGTGAAATATGAGCACTTTAGACTTTAGTAATAACTTTTAAAGGAAAAGGCCTAGATTCCTAAAATTGAGCAAAAATATTTCTTATATTAGTGGATAGTATGGGGCTCAAATAGAGCCACATAGACCCGCGGTTTCGTATAGCACTCTTGTAACGGCGGCTACCATTTTACATTCATTTTTCAATCCATTTTGCTGCAATTTGGTATATTGAGTTTTCAGCGGATAGAAAACTTACGTACAAATAATTTCAATATAGGTTCGCGTTTTGCTATAGCCCCTATTGAAGAGTACCGGCCGATAGGACATATTTCAAATGTTACAGACACATTTTCCAACGTATTTGCTTGTATTTTGGCATTTTATGTTCTTCGTAGATAAAAAACCTCTGTTCAAAATATTTGCAACGTAGGTTCGCGTTTTGGTATAGCCCCATATGGCGGGTTCCCTCATATTAGGTATTTAAAAGGTTAACGACAAAAATTACAATTGATTTTGAGGCAAATGTAAATTTTGAGATGTTATCGAATAAAAAACCTCCTCACACAAAAACTGTCAACATAGGGCCCCTTTTGGGTGAAGGTCCACACGTATCTATTTGAGCTAGCAATTGACACTTGGGTATAAAAAGTTTCTTGTTGAAAAACAAGAAACAAGGGAACTGATGAAGATCTGTGGCGAGATCTGCAAAAATCCTCATTACAAACCTCCTTTCCCACCCATTATTTTAACAAGGGCATGTCACGCGTATTATCTGGTTATTTTGTAATTTAGTTTTTATTAAAACAACGACTATGGGATTAAGTCTGACTATTTTGAAAAACCAAATAAATTTATTGTAATTGTAAGAAATAAATTTGTGGATTCTGGCACCGTATGACACCAAGCTTAAATAATAATATAATAATTGTTTCACAAACATCCCAGAAGGAACAAGGTAGACTTATCTCATATCACTGAGTGAGTGTACCCCGATTAATATTCGCTCAATGATATGGGACCCACAGATTATCTCCGAGTCCGAACGGTGTGCCCTAAGACAACAATTGTAGAGAAGTTTTATATGACTGAAATACTCAGAAAATGTCGCAAACCTTACTGAAGGATATTTTGCCACCGTTGGAAATTTGGTTTTGCCTGGCTGGGGAATCGTTTTGCTAAAAAGGTGGCAAAGCGACCCATGCTGCAATGTACGTATAAAAATCCAGTTGGACAATTAAAACGTTAGGGCACCATGTAATTTGCAATAATGCAAAAATCTGGGAATAGGAAAATGTGGTTCTCTACACAAAACACATTATATATTAAGCAGTAGGCCCGTTATCTAGCAGACACGTGATTGCAATTTGCATCAGAGGGAAGATCAGTAGTTCTATTTCCATATGTAGTCTACTTAGCCGGCCCTCCAGGAAATAAAATATAGACCAAAAATATTTTTTTGTATTTTTCATACAAAAGTAATGCCCCATTTTACCCGCTAAATAATATCAGATCATCATCCAACATTGTAAGCATATTTTTCTACCTAAACTTTTACCTCGTGCAAAATTTCGTGATTATTGAGCTATAATTGCGAATTCTCGCGTGATTATGATAACACTACAAAGAAATAACTGGGTATATTAGGCTGTAATTCTGTTATCTTATCATGTACACCAACACAATTGAAATCAATAGAAAGGTCAAGCGTTCCTCTTCCAAGTATAGCTTACTTGCCCGGAATGTCTCTTCCAGGAAAAAAATATATAAGCTGTATATTAAAAATGTTCACCATTTTCACACAAAAGTTGTGGTCCATTTAACACTCTAAATATTATCTGATCGCGATCTCAAATTGGAAGCTTCTTCTTTGTCATATACTCTTACCTTATTTAAAATTTCGAGGCGATCGGACTATTATTGCGACCTACAGAGCAGCTACAAAATCGGATGAAAATTATGTTTTTGGTCCATTTCACCCGCTAAATATTTCACGATCATCACCAATTGAAATCGATCTATTCTGATGTGAAACCGACCTCCATACCAAATTTCGTGACGATCTGTCCATAATTGCGGCCTGGAGTTTGATTACATTTTATAACGGACAGACGGACATACGGACGGACGGACACATATCTCAAAATCGCTTTATCTCGCCGAGATATGAAGATTGTTATACCACATTGGGGGTTTCCGACGAATATTTCGCGGTGTTACATGAATTTTTATCAAAACAAACTTATAATACCCTTTCCACATAGTGGTGTATGGCAGGCATGACCAAAAAGAGGACGGAGAAAATGTGAATGTATTCAAAATATTGTCAACTTATAACAGTGTGTTAGTAAGTTTGTATTCACGCAAGCTATAAAACTATAACAAATCAAAACATTTGTTCTCTTTTGTACGCTCTTTCCGTGCATTCAGGTCGTGTGCGTGTAAATTGCCGAAAATCATCGGCACCGCCGCACTGTGGTCCCAGCCCGCGACAAAAATACAAAAATCGATATATATAAACTGTGATTATAACTATTCAAATCTATCGTAGACACATCAGATTTTAGTATTTCGGCTTTCGTTTTTTTTTGTGAGCGTTTTTTATTTAATATTGTGAAAAGAAATAGACTTTTAGTACCTTGGATCCTCGGGGATCTTCACGTTATTTTTATTTAAATGTTCGTGGATGTGTCCAGAATTAGAAAAAAATTGTCTCGTCTGCCGAAAGTTGCCGAGCGGTATTCAGTTTTCATTATACTGGGTATACTCGGATGTTTAGTATAGAATTTTTGGGTGTTTTCAATCAATCGGTGTTGTTGTTTTGCATTTTCTTTCGATCTTATTTTATAAAAAATTATGTTTTTAGGATTACAGTATGAATGTGTGTTTTCACATTTTTATGTTTTTGATACATATATGGTGTTCAAAGACTTTGTCAATGCCAGCATGGGACGGACGGTATTCGAAGAAATTATAGCAAACCTTCAGGTGGATGTTGCGGGATATGATTTTTCTAAGTTGTCTCTGCAAAGGAATTTCGAAAATCTGGATACCGAACAACAGAACAAAAAAATTGAAAAACATCATACAATTTGGCTTTCTATTAAAGACACCATTATCTGCCGTTGAAAGTAAAAAACGCGGAAGGCCTGCCGTAGATTTAAGCTCCAAACAGAACACACAAATTGGCAAGCTGGACCACCTGTGTGGTCTTGTTTACTGTTGATATATCCTGGTACATTTTTAGACGATTCGGGAACTCTCCTAATTGAGATATCCTGTAGCTAGTGTTTATTGTAAGAGATTCCAACCCATCCTCGCGAACTAAAAATCTCATAAAACATCCTGTTCCCTGTTTGAGACCTATAAGACATTATTTACATCTAATATAATCTGGTACGCCCTTGGTCCATATGTTAACCCACCTTGTTGTCAGTTAATAAATTATAAAATTCATAAAATGTCATGATTTTTAAAAAGTTTTTGTAGAAAATTTAGGCCAAATATTTAAATATGCTAAATAGCGGGAGTTAACATGATATAGGACTATACCAAAATGTGGGCATATATTGATGATGGCCAAAATCGTGAAATTATAAAAAATGGGAGGTACGTCTACCAAAACATCTATCGGCTATCGACCTACGCAAGAGGTTTAATATCACCAAAGAACAAAAATGATCAAATTACAGCGAATTCACTTTGAAAATATAGACAAAATCTTGAAATTAATAAAAAACTGGAAGTCCGTTATGAGGGGTCTATAACTAAAAATGAACCAATCCTGACGATTTTTGGGAAAAATTATCTTCTAGTCACTACGAGTTTACGGTAAAATTTTCAGATCGATATCTTGATTAGAAATATTTTTGTCGCTCTCCCCCATACACGCTAAACCACAGTGCGCCGTGCCAAATGTGACCATGCTAGGTGTAGGGTATAAAAATCATGGCATGCTGACTTATTTTATGTAAAAAAATAATTTTTTAAGTCGTTTCGCTGAGTAACACGCCGAAATGAGTATGCGACATTTGCAGTGGTCTACTTAGATAAAGAAGTCAATACAAATTTAATTAATGTCATTCACTTTGGCAGTTTTGTTGTGATGTGTGTTTACTTCTTATTTTTAATTACACAGATTTGTTGTTTTCAGATATTAAAAACAAAACTTCCAATGTGAATCTAAAAATAGACACACAGCACGGTGGACGATTTGTTTGCTGATATTTTCGACAAACTATCAAAATAGTTATGATGATTCTCTGCATTGCACTGTGGTCCCACACTGCGACAAAAATAAAAAAATCCATGTCCACAAATTATGGTAGTAACTCTTCAAATCTTTCGTAAACACACCAACTTTTAGTATTCCGACTTTCTTTTTATGACTTCTTACGGTACTTGCTAAAGCGGAGCAGCAGAACAACATTTCCATTTGAAGATTACAAGTGATATCACAAAAACGTATTAAGTAAAATTACATAGTAAAAAATGGAAGTTATATTTAATTTGTATGTTTATTTTGTAGTAAAATTGATCTCTTTTGAAATGTATTTTTGTGAGTGTTTTTTATTTAATATTGTGAGTAGAAATAGATCCTTACGTTATTTTTATCTAAATGTTCGTGGAAGTGTCCAGAATTAGAAAACAATTATCTCGTCTGCCGAAAGTTGCCGGGCGGTATTCAGTTTTCATTATACGGAGTATACTCGGAGTTTTGTGAGTGTTTCTGTAGGGTTATTGGGTGTTTTCAAGTAATTGGTGTCGTGGTTTTCTATTTTGTTTCCAGCTTATTTTATAAGAAATTATCTTTTTAGTATTAAAGTGTGAATGTGTGTTTTCACGTTTGTATATTTTAGAAATATGGTGTTCAAAAAACTTTGACAATGACAGCATGGGACGGACGGTATTCGAAGAAATTATAGCAAAACTTCTGGTGGATATGATTTCTCTAGGTTAGGTTAGGTTGAAAAAGAGGGGCGAATATAAGAATCGCCACATGCCCGTATGGGGCATACACTTAAGCCAGTATAGGCCTGTTGTGCGCTCTAATTTCGGAAGCCTAAGGGGAATAAATTTTTTATTGCTTAATTTATTGAAAAGAAAATAAATTTATCAGTTAAGAAATTCTGTGCCATTGACATAATCTCTTAAGTTTTTGAACTCGCTTGCCCTAATTTGGTGGAGTTCTGGTATAGTGTTATTTCCTAGAAATTGGTTTCTTAGCGTCGCGAAGGCTGGGCAATGACAGAGATAGTGTTCCAACGTTTCGTCGTCCTCTCCGCATGCTCTGCATTCGCTGCTTTCTGCACAACCGATTTTGTGCAGGTGTGCTTGTAGCCCTAGGTGTCCTGTAAAGATGCCTGTCAGTCTACTAATGTCTTTTTTACTCATTTGAAGGAGTTCCTTTGTTATACCCTACACCACTATGTGGGGAGGGTATTATAAGTTGGTTTTGGCCAAAAAGTTTGTAACGCATCGAAATAATGGTCGCAGACCCATACTTATATATACCAAAATGAATGTCTCGACGAGCTGAGTCGATCTGGCTATGTGTGTCCGTCCGTCAGTCCGTCCGTCCGTCCGTCTGTCCGTCTGTCCGTCTGTCCATCTAAACCTTGTAATCACGCTACAGGTCGCAATTTTGATCGGATCGTCACGAAATTTTGCAAGTTGATAGGGGTTCCGGAGGGGAAAAAGCCTATTGATTTTGATGATGGTCGGATAGTATTTAGGTGTCGGAATGGGGAAACAACTTAGGTGGATAAAATGACAACGTTTATTTCCAAAGTGAATATCTCAGCTTCTATATGGGGTGTAGCAAAAGCAAAACCTGACAATGAAAGTAGAAAATATTACCTTTCTAATGATGTAAAGCAGGTGCTCGTAGGTGATCAAACAACGAAGATATCATAATAGAAGCAAATAAAACCCCAATTTTCATTTTTGCGATTTTAATTATATTGACGAATATCACAGCTTTGGTTGAAAACTTTCCAAAAGCAAAGTCTGACTCTGAAAGTAGAAGATCCCCTCTTTACAATGATGCAAACTAGGTCGGCGTTGGTAACCAAATAACGGAGATATCGCAATAGTCGGTAATACATCCCATTTTTCTATTTTTTTGGAAATCACGCTACAGGTCGCAATTTTGATCGGATCGTCACGAAGATTTGAGGGTTAATGGGGGTCTCATAGATGAAGAAGGCTATTGATTTTGGTGATGGTCGGATAATAATTAGCGGTCGGACTGGGCAAACACTTATTTGGAGAAAAGTCTACATTTTATTTTAAAGCCAATATCTCTGTTTCTTTAAGAGGTATATCTAAAGCAAAACCTGGCAAGGAACGTAGAAAATATCACCTTTACAAGGATGTAAAGCAGGTTGTCGTAGGTGGTCAAATAGCAGAGATATGACAATAGTCGGTAATGCATCCCATTTTCCTATTTTTTTGTAATCACGCTACATGTCGCAATTTTGATCGGATCGTCACGAAATTTTGGGGGTTAATGGGGGTCCCAAAGAGAAAGAAGCCTGTTGATTTTGATGATGGTCGGATAATATTCAGGGGTCGGAATGGGCAAACACTTATTTGGAGAAAGGTCAACGTTTTATTTCAAAGCCAATATCTCTGTTTCTTTGAGAGGTATATCTAAAGCAAAACCTGGCAAGGAAAGTAGAAAATATCACCTTTACAAGGATGTAAAGCAGGTTGTCGTTTGTGGTCAAACAACAGAGATATCGCAATAGTAGATAATGCATCCTATTTTCCGATTTTTTTTTAATCATGCTACAGGTCGCAATTTTGATTTGATCGTCACGATTTTTTTGGAAGTTGATGCGGGTCCCACAGAGGAAGAAGCCTATTTAGTTTAGTGATGGTCGGATAATATTCAGGAGTCGGACTAAGCGAAAAGCTTATGTGGAGAAAAGTCAACGTTTTTTATGCGAATATCTCCGCTTCTGGTTGGAGTATTCCGAAAGGAATACCCGTCAATGGAAGAAGAAAAGATCTCGTTTATATTGATGCAATATTTTCATTTTTTGTAAGAGGAAGAAGCCTATTGATTTTGGTGATAGTCGGAATGGGGAAAAACTAATTTGAAGACAAATTCAAAGTTTTATTTATTGTGAATATATCCACTTCTAGTAGGGGTATTCCAACGGCAAAGTCTGTCAATGGAAGATGAAAATATTACCTTTACATTGGTGTAAAGTAAGTTGGCGAAGGTGGTCAGACAAGGGAGATACCACAATAGTCGGTAATGCATCCAATTCTCCCATTTTTTTGCAATCACGCTACTGGTCGTAATTTTGATCGGATGGTCACGAAATGTTGGTTGCTGATGGGTTCCCAGAGAGGAAGAGGCATATTATGTTTGATGGTAGTCGGACTATATTACTTAAAAGAAATGTTTACCAGTGAAAAGCTTATGCACAGGGGTAGTGGTGTAGGGTATCACATGGTCGGCCCCGTTCCGACTATAGCCTTTGCTCACTTGTTTTATCCTGGTCTGGGTTTCCCCAGAGGATTTTTGTATTTTTCCCTTTCTCTTCAGTATTCCAGAGGGATGTATGGGCGTTTTCTGCCCATGCTTTTAACTCTAGACGCGCCGCTTTTAAAGGCTTAGCATTATCTAGGCTTATCGTAGCTTGCTCTCTGGCTTGCCTTGCCAAGGAGTTGGCTATCTCGTTACCCCTAATCCCTTTATGTCTTGGTACCCATATAATGTTAACAGAACCATGGTGGGAGTAGTCGTTGATTGATTTTTTACACTGCAGGACAGTTTTTGATGTCACCGTCTTGCTTGTTATTGCTTTAATTGCTGCTTTACTGTCCGTTAGGATGTTTACAGTGATTGGCCTTGTGTTAGCTTTAAACCAGTTCAGACACTCTGTGATCGCTCGGATTTCGGCCTGTAGGATCGTATTATGATCCGGCAGTCGAAGGGAGATTCTAGTTTCCTGGTCTTCGATATATAGACCCAGACCCGTTCTCCCCCCTAGAACGGCCCCGTCTGTGAACCCACAGCTTCCAGTTGGCATCCGTTCTAGGGTTCCATCGATCCACATGTCCCTGTCTGGTATTAAAATTTCACACAAGGCGGATTCAATTGTTTCAGGTATACGGTCTGATACAATATGATCTATTGACTCACCCGTTGTAACCTGTAATATGTTTTGGTGGTATGTTTGGTGGTCTCTTACGATCCACTCGCTCATCGACTTAAGTCTTATAGCTGCGATGACTGCCTCATACCTTACCTGAATTTCTATTGGGTGGACAAATAAAATTGTCTCTAAAGCCCTAGTTGGTGTAGTCCTCATTGCCCCGCTAATACTTAAGCAGCACGTTCTTTGGACTTTTTGCAGTACTTTTACGTTGCATTTCTTGTCCGTAGCTGTCCACCATACCACAGAAGCGTAAGTTAGAATCGGTCTAATTACGCTTCTGTATAACCAGTGTGTCATCCTAGGATTGAAACCCCATTTTGAGCCTATAGCTCTTCTGCAGGTTGACCAACATCTGTGGGCTTTATTAGCCCTTTCCTGAATATGGTCTCTCCATTTAAGTTTCCTGTCTAGAATTACTCCCAGGTACTTAATTGTTGGAGAAATGTTTATCATCTTATCTAGGAAAACGGGTTCTTCGTAAGCTCCTATTTTCGTTTTCCTAGTGAATAGACATAATTCTGTTTTTTCCGGGTTGACATTTAGACCTCTCGGTCTAGCCCAGTTGTATGCTATTTTTAGAGCCGTTTCGGCCCTTCTACAGAGTATATTTGGATTCTTTCCCCTAAGAAGTATTATAACGTCGTCTGCATAGCAGATGGGTTCAAATCCTTCGTCGGTTAAGTTCCTTAGTAGACTATTTATGGTGGTAACCCATAGGAGAGGTGATAGTATTCCTCCCTGTGGCGTCCCCTGACCAACTTTGTCTCTTTTTGTTACGTCTTGTAGCGCGCAGCTTATCCATCTATTCCTTAGCATGTGGTCTATCCAGTGCCTCAAGGCCCGGTTTACCTGAAACTCGTCTAAGGAGTGGATTAGCGTTTCGGTGCTGACGTTGTTGAACGCTCCTTCGATGTCGATGCAAACTGCGAGAGTATACAATTTCATCTCGAAGGTTCTCTCTATGTGGTGTACTACCTCATGTAATGCGGTTTCCACTGATCTACCTTTTACGTATGCATGTTGTTTGTACTTGAGCATATCGTTAGGGATGTTACTCTTTATCATGGTGTCGACCGTCCGTTCCATTGTTTTGAGTAAGAATGAAGTTAAACTTATCGGACGATAAGATTTTGGTATTGCATAACTTGACTTGCCGGGCTTGGGAATGAATACTACCCTTGCCTCTTGCCAGGCCAATGGAGTATACGCAAAGTTTAAGCAAGCATTGAAAATCTCGACCAGATTGGACGAAATATAGTCCACTTCCCTTTGAAGTAAGGCTGGGAAAATCTGGTCTGGTCCCGCTGCTTTGTATGGTGAGAAGCTCATTATTGCTTCTTTAATCATCAAGTTGTTGATTTTTGGTGCTTCTTCTGATGCATAAGCTATCTCCATCGGTGACACTGTATGTGCCGTAGTACTCGACGGGAAGTGCGTTCTCATCAGAAGGCTTAGAGTTTCCTCGGCTGTTTCCATCTTTTTACCCGTCTCATCAACCAGAAGCTCGGGTTGTGAGTGAGTTTTAGATAGAAACTTTTTAATTTTAGAGACGTCATTCACGCTATCTACCTGTTCACAAAAAAGCTTCCAGGAGTTCCGTTTGGCGTTTCTTGTCATTTTGTTGTATTCTTTTAGTTTTGTTTGGTAGTTGTCCCAGAATACAGCTGCTTTTTTACGTTTTGCCCTATTGTAAAGTCTTCGGACCTCTTTGCCTTTGTTACGAATTTCCCCTGTCATCCAGGGTTTTTCGTAGGCAGATTTCCTCTCTCGAAGTGGACAACTTTCTTCGAAAGACCTTACTAGAGCCTCTGTTAGTTTATTGACATTCCTATCAATATCTTCTTTGCTTAGGCAAACCTCAACTTCTTGCCCTAGTCTATCTTTAACTTGTTTTCCGAATTTAGCCCAATTAGTTTTGGATTTATTTCGGAAAGTTATCGGATTCGGCGGTGGCCTTGATATTTTAAACCTAATATACCTATGGTCAGAGAAGGAGTGTTCCTTTGAAACTCTCCACTCATGTACCTCGTTTATTAGATTTTCTGAACATATTGTTACATCTAATACTTCCTCCCTAACTCTGTTAACAAAGGTTGGTGTATTTCCTATGTTAAGGGTTATCAGGTCGTTAGTATTCAAAAATTCTAGAAGGGCTTGACCCCTTTGTTAGTATTAGTACTACCCCACGAAATGTGGTGAGAGTTAGCATCGCTACCTACTAGTACTTCGTTACCTGTTTGCTTGATTTTCCTCACCAGTTGCTGTAGCTCCGACGAAGGTGGTAATGTCGGCGAGTCGAACGGCAGGTAGATTGATGCGAGGTATATATTACCATTCCCTTGCTTCAACACTGTGGCGTCCGAGGTTGACAACTCTGGGGAGAAAAGAAAGCATCAGTTTTTATGGCATATAATACAGGTCCTCGGTCGGTTTCCTGTATTAGCGTAAAAGAGTTGGTAATTAATGTGGTTTAGTCCGGAAACCTTGTTCTTTACGGTCCAAGGTTCCTGGATTAAACCGATGTGTATTTTACCTTTGTTTATTTTATCCATCAGGGCTTGAGTTGCCGTTTCGCTCCGATGGAGGTTTATCTGGATGACCTCAATCATGAGTCATCCAGTAAGCGTGCTTCTTGGGAGTCGCTGATGGCTTCGACCCCCTCTTCGGAATTGCTCGGTGGTTTGTCCTCCTTGCTGGTTTGGTGGGCATCCTCTTCTTCTTCCCCGACTCGTGCCCTTCCAACTTTAAAGGTGACTGCATTACAGATGTAGTACGCCTTACCCTTTGTCTTTGTAAGACTGGATAGTGAGAGGTCGTCAATTCCAACCACAAGGAGAGTGCCATCCTCTTTCTCCTCCCTGTGGAAGACTTCCCACCTCTTCACTTCCAAGGTCTCATTTCTCTAAGTTGGGAGATCGTATTCACTATATCTGCAAAAGATTTCTTAAGCTCTACACAAAAACTAAACAACGTAGAATATTTAATTGGCAAGCAAAAACTTCGGTAGCCTGTTTTGAGACAAAGGTGGTCTTGTTTCTTGTTTATATATCCTGGTACAATTTTAGTCAACCCTCCTAATCGAGATATCCTGTAGGTAGTATTTATTGTAATAGATGACATCCCATCAATCCCATCCCAATCTTGACGATTTTTTGGGGAAAATAATCTTCTAGTCACTATTAGTCTAGTCACTATCAGTGGTAGCAGTTAATTTGGTTTGCATATGCGGCTACGAGAGTTTTAGTAGAAAAGTATTAATAATTTCCCTACTGGGTCCTTGTTTTTGATGCGAAATTGAATGGTAAATCCCCTCACTGTAATGTTATCCTACATTTCAGACCAAAAGTCATTAAATTTTGAAATGTTGTGTAGCGTTACGTAAATGTATTTTAAAGGTTGTTAATTGATTTTATATAAAAAATATTCGCACAAGGCATATAAATACAATGGATATCGTTCACTATGGTACATGGATATTTAGAATTGAAAATGAACCATTTCGGACCACATTCGACGATTTTATGTTTGAATTATAAATGAATTTAAAATTACGGTAAAACAATGTAGTTAACCTTCAAAATACTGAAATTCGAAATTCAAAATACCGTTCTATGGGGGCTATATCAAAATGTCGACCTATACCTGCAAATATCTGGCGGAAAGGTTTTATACTCAAAGAAGACTAAATACCAAATTTCCGATATTTGTGTAGATAATGTGGCTAAAACCTTCAAAATACCGAAAATAAAGAGGTACGCTTCTATGGGGGATACAGAAAGAAGTGTACCTATACTGATAATTCTCTTCTAGAGTATTTTAAAACCACATGGAAGACTAAATAACAAATTTTAGTCATTTCGGTGGAATATTGACGTCACAACTTTTAGAATTACAAAATCGGGAGGTACCTTTCTTTGGGGGTTATATGAAGGCGTGGACCTGTACCGACAAATTTCTGGGCGAAAGTTTTATACCACCAATCGGCTCAGTAGTTTCAGAGATATAACATATTTACAAAAGTGGGCGTGGTCGGGTGTTTAGACCCTAAATAAGTACATACGAGGGCGGTTCGGAAACTTCTTAGCCTATCAATCAATGAAAGAGAATAGTTGGTTTTTCAAAAATATTTTTATTTTTCAATATAATCTCCTGAAACTTCAATACACTTAGTCCAACGCTTTTCTAGCAATTCTATCCCTTGATTAAAATAGTTTTTCTCAAGGTCTTCAAAATAGTGGTTTACAACTGTAATTGCATCTTCATTTGAGGTAAAACGCTTGCCAGCAAGGAATTTTTTTAGATTTGGGAACAAGTAAAAGTCACTGGGAGCTAAATCAGGAGAATAAGGTGGGTGGTCAAGCAACTCGTACTTTAATTCGTTGATTTTAGCCATTGTTAAAACACTCTTGTGCGCTGGTGCGTTGTCTTGATGAAAAGTTATTTTTTTGTGTTGTAAGCCAGGACGTTTTTCTCGAATTTGTACAATTAATTGATCCAAAAGGTTGCAATAGTACTCTGAATTTATTGTTTACCCTTTTGCAGATAGTCAATCAATAAAATACCTTTGAAGTCCCAAAAAACCGTTGCCATAACCTTACCAGCCGATTGAATTGTTTTTGCCTTTTTTGGGGCACTTCCTCCAGCTTCAGTCCATTGTTTGTATTGTTCTTTTGTCTCTGGAGTATAGTGGTGGATCCATATCTCATCAACAGTTATGAAACGACGCTTAAAATCCATTTTATTTCGCTTAAAACGATCCAAACAAGCTTGAGAAATGTTCATTCTTATGCGTTTTTGATCGACTGTTAACAAATGCGGCACCCATCTTGCAGAAAGCTTTTTCATCTGTAGTTCTTCATGCAAAATTAAATGGACTCGATCATTTGAGTTGCCCATGATATTAGCAATTTTACGCACTTTTATTCGTCGATCATTTAATACCATATCATGCTCTTTGGCTACAATTTCTGTTGTTGTTGCTGTTTTTGGACGTCCACTAAGAGGTTCATCTTCAGTGCTTATACGATCACGTTTAAATTCAGCAACCCAACTTTTTACTGTTGCATATGAAGGAGCACTTTCACCTATCATTATGAATTTCTTGTCCAGATAAACCTTTACGTAAATATTTAATGACAGCAAGCATTTCTAATTTTTCCATTGTAAAAAAATTGCGGATGCGTCTTTTTTGAACACCTGTTTCTATATGAAGGAGTTGCCAGATCGAAATAAAATTTAACATGTGTTCATAACAGAGATGGAAGTTTCCAAAACACTTAACTTTTTTCTGTTTATAACGCGCTTTTTGTGCTAGGCTAAGAAGTTTCCGAACTGCCCTCGTATGGTCGGAGATTAAACCACTGTAGCCTCGCAAATTTATATTCTGAACGATGCGTTCTTAAGTTTTTCAAAAATAGGGTTTTTTTAAATATTTCTTCCCGACTATAAGTACTTCTGTAAATAAAGATGACTTTTACTGACTGCTAAGTCTTCAAAATTTCATTGAAATTGAACATACGTAACAAAAACATGAAATCGACCGAAAATATATATGGGTAGCTATATTCCTATATGAACCGCTCTCGATATAATTCGTCAAATTTATTTTTAGACCAAATCCCGTCTCACATTTATATTTTGTGCATAAAATACAGAAAATCAGCCAAAAATATATATGGAAGCTATATTCAAATTTGAACCGGTCTCGATATAATTTGGCACATTTATTTTTGGAACAAATTCCGTCAGACATCCCAAATTTCAGCGACATTGGACACATATAGCGTGTTTAGAGCATCAAATACAGAAAATCGGCCTAAAATATAGATAGGAGCAATATCCAAATCTGAACCGATTTCGATATGATTTGGCACATTTATGTCTAGACCAAATCCCGTTACGCATTCCAAATTTCACCGAAATTGGACATAAACAGCGAGTTTGGTGCATAAAATACAGGAAATCGGCCGAAAATATATACAGGAGCTATATCCAAATCTGAACCAATTTCGATATAATTTGGCACATTTATTTCTAGACCACATTCTGTAACACATTCCAAATTTCAGCAACATTGGACATATATAGCGTGCTTGGTGCATAAAATACTGGAAATCGGCCGAAAATATATATGGGAGCTATATTCAGATCTGAACCGATCTCTATATAATTTAGCACATTTATTTCTAGAACGAATTCGGTCAAACCCTCCAAATTTCACCGAAATTGAACATATATAGCGTGTTTGGTGCATCAAATGTGGAAAATCGGGCGAAAATATATATTGGAGCTGTATCCAAATCTGAACCGTTTTCGATATAATTCGGCACATTTATGCCTAGACCAAATTCCGTTACACATTCCAAATTTCAGCGAAATTGGACATATATACAGTGTTTTGTGCATCAAATGCGGAAAATCGGCCGAAAATATATATGGGAGCTATATCCAAATCTGAACCGATTTCGATATAATTTGGCACATTTATTTCTAGACCAAGTTTTGTAACACATTCCAAATTTCAACGGAATTGGACATATATAGCGTGCTTGGTGCATAAAATACAGGAAATCGGCCGAAATTATATATGGGAGCTATATTCAAATCTGAACCGATCTCTATATAATATAGCACATCTATTTCTAGAACAAATTCCGTCAGACCCTCCAAATTTCAGCGAAATTGGACATATATAGCGTGTTTGGTGCATAAAATTAGGAAATCGGCCGAAAAAATATGTGTATGGGAGCTATATCCAAATCTGAAAAAATCTCAATATAATTGGCACATTTATTTCTAGAACAAATTCCGTCAGACATTCAAAATTTCAGCTAAATTGGACATATATAGCGTGTTTGGTACATACAATAAGGAAGTCGGCCGAAAATATATGTGTATGGGAGCTATATCCAAATCTGAACCGATTTGAATATAATTTGGTAAATTTATTTCTACATCAAATTCCGTCACACATACAAAATTTGGAGATTGTATCTGTATTAGTTCTAAAGATATTTGCATACAAAATCTAAATTTTTTGGAGGTACCTCCGGTTTTGATGCTATATCTCCAGATCAACGCGAAATTTCAAAAAATTATATAGCCTATTTTCATTTTAGCTAGATCTGTTGAGCGGTTTTCGAGTCTATAAGGCACAAACAAACAAACAGACAAACAAATTTCAATTTTATATATGGGGAATTCCAAGTGAAATCGGACAGTTCGGAGAAAAGTAATTTTTGATTTCAATTGTTTTTGGTTCAATTAATGCTCCTAGCCAACAGAACATTTTAGTATATTTTAAAATTTTTTTTTGACCAACGGTACAGAGATATCGCCTATTGAAATTATCACATTTTTAAAGAACTATGTCCAAATAAATACTCATAACTTCTTTAATATTGGTCCAAATGGGACCATCTTTTTTTTGAATTGTTTGTTTTTTCATCAGCTATCGAAAGAAATACTTAAAAGAGCAATGCACAGTGGGCTTCAATGCAATTTTCGGGATTTAATATTTAAAATCAATTTTTAAATATGATTGTACCCTTCGATTTTTTCAAAAAAATTATATGTTAAACTACGTTCAATTACAAAAATTTTAAGTTCTAAATCGTAATGGGATTCGAATAAATACTATTTTTTCGAATTTTTTAAAATTTGTCAATACAATTTTTCCTTAATACCTTTGTCCAAAATTTGTATTTCCTGTATTTTTGAAGCTAACAGTACATATTTATCATTATATATTATATATTTATCATAAAAAATAGAAAAAAAATCCACAGTGGACTTTAATGGAATTTTCGCTGATGCATTTTCAAAATCGAAAAATGACGCAGTTTTTAAGATGTTTGAGATAAATTCATAAATATAAAATCAAAACAAATATTTATAAATGAAATTTTTAATTTTTTTAATTAAATAATACATTTTGGACAAAGGTATAAAGGAAAAATTGTATTGACAAATTTTAAAAAATTCGAAAAAAATAGTATTTATTCGAATCCCATTACGATTTAGAACTTAAAATTTTTGTAATTGAACGTAGTTTAACATATAATTTTTTTGAAAAAATCGAAGGGTACAATCATATTTAAAAATTGATTTTAAATATTAAATCCCGAAAATTGCATTGAAGCCCACTGTGCATTTCTCTTTTAAGTATTTCTTTCGATAGCTGATGAAAAAAACAAACAATTCAAAAAAAGATGGTCCCATTTGGACCAATATTAAAGAAGTTATGAGTATTTATTTGGACATAGTTCTTTAAAAATGTGATAATTTCAATAGGCGATATCTCTGTACCGTTGGTCAAAAAAAAATTTTAAAATATACTAAAATGTTCTGTTGGCTAGGAGCATTAATTGAACCAAAAACAATTGAAATCAAAAATTACTTCTCTCCGAACTGTCCGATTTCACTTGGAATTCCCCATATATAGATTTCAAAAAGTGGGAGTGCTAAAATATCGTTTTTAAGAAAATAGGACTCCGAAATTCAACAAAATTATATAGTCTATTTTCACCACGCGTGTTCCCTATACATTCTCTTAAATGTTCAAGAAAATCGGTTCAGCCTTTTTTGAGTCTGTACGGAACATACGAACATATACACATTGTCTTTTATATATAAGATTTAACACTTCAATATAGGGAAATTCGTTCATTGCTTACTAAAAACTTGGTACAATAACAAGTACTTTACTTTCTCTATAATGCTGTGCTATTCTCAAAAGCCATTCACCTTTAAAAATAAATATTTCTTTATATAATCTATAGATTTTTTCCTTCTACGAAAAAACGCACAACAATTGAAATGCAGAAAATATATCCCGTATACAACCATTCAACCATACCATTTACTATCGAAGCTGCCTTCGCACTCTGTCTCTCCTCTTCTGTAGATTGTACACAGTTTTTGTAGCTTTTAACCCAACAGGAAGCTATAAAAATGCATTCAAGTGAATTTATTGCAAATTGCAAATAAATCATAATGCGGAAGTGCAGCAGAACTATTGTCTCACTGTTGTCTTTGCATTGCATTGAATTGTGTTCAGTGTCCTTTCAAGCGTAAATTATACTAAAGATGATGATGAAGATGTGGTTGTGAGTGGTAGCTGCTACACAACAATACTGGATGGCATCTTTAGTTATTCGACAAAAAGTGAAGGAATTTATTTTCAATAAATATTTCATACCATTCATTGCTTCGAACTATGTGATGCAAAACGAATAAGGCATTTATTTGGATGGTTGATGTTGTAAAAATTATCATATGTTTTGTGACTAATAATCGTTTTTATTGCCTTTGCAAAATGCCATTTATTCATAGAAAATTTAATAAAAATGAATTTTAAATTTATTGTCTTTTGATATGTTGTTTGTGTGGTTTTCATAATACCCAGCCAACATTTTTTTTTTGAAATTTTTAATCAATGTTGAGTATTTTTTGATCCTGCTGCACAATTGAAAAGCTGGAATATGAGCGCATTTTCTAATCATAAATAACTCTGTTGGCGGGAGAAAATAGTGACCTTCCGCGACTGTTATTGAAAAATCACTCTTGAATCTTCTCTACATAAATTTAAGAGTCACTTTCGACTGTTATCTGATACGAGGGTCACTAAACCTTTCATTCGAAATTTTTTCGGAAAGTTTGACAGTTTTAGGCTAAACGTACTCAGGACAGATTTTGGACGACCCCTACGAACTTGGTTTTTTGGCGAGTGTCATTAAAGTAGTTTTTCATAGTGCTATAGGGTGGTCCTTTGCCCCGAGTGTTTTTTTCAATAGGCAGGCCATGTTCGAAGATGGGCTATATGGGTCCACGTTTTGGTATAGCCCCCATTTAACGGTACCTCCCGATTTTCGGTGTTTTGGGAATTTTAGCTACGTTTGTTGACCAAACTACTTGTAATTTCAAGCTTGGGATTCGCAGAATATTCACATAATATCTCCACCAAAAACCGTCAACATAGGTCCATGTTTTGGTATAGCCTCCATATAAACGTCCTCCCAATTTTCGGTATTTTGATGATTTTAGGTACAATTTTTAATCGAACTACCTGTAATTTGACGTTTGAGGTTCCCAGTGTTCACAAAACATCTCCACCGAAAACAGTCACGTTTTGGTACAGCCCCCCATATAACGGCACCTCCCGATTTACGGTATTTTGAGAATGTTAGCTACAATTTTTAATCGAACTACATATAATTTCACACTTGAGGTTCCCAGTGTTCACAAAACATCTCCACCGAAAACTGTCAAAATAAGTCCATGTTTTGCTATAGTCCCCATATAAACGTACTTCCCGATTTTTGGTATTTTGAGGATTTTTAACCGAACTACCTGTGATTTGACGTTTGAGGTTTCCAGTGGTCACAAAACATCTCCACCGAAAACCGTCAACATAGGTCCATGTTTTGGTATAGCCCTCCCTATTTACGGTATTTTGAGAATTTTAGCTACGATTTTTAATCGAACTACCTGTAATTTGACGTTTGAAGTTCCCAGTTGTCACAAAACATCTCCACCAAAAACCGTCAACATAGGTCCATGTTTTGGTATAGCCATTATATAAACGTACCTCCCGATTTTCGGTATTTTGAGGATTTTAGCTAAAATTTTTAATCGAACTACATGTAATTTGACACTTGAGGTTCCCAGTGGTCACAAAACATATCCACCGAAAACTGTCAAAATAAGTCCATGTTTTGCTATAGCCCCCAAATAACGGTACCTCCAGATTTTCGGTATTTTGAGGATTTAACTACATTTTTAAACCGAACTACGTGTAATTTGACGTTTGAAGTTCCCAGTGGTCACAAAACATCTCTGCCGAAAACTGTCAAAATAGGTCCTTGTCCCTATAGCCCCCGTATAACAGTACCTCCCGAAGTGTTTTTCAATTTTTAACCGAACTATTTGCAATTCGACATTTGAGGTTCCCAGTGGTCACAAAACTTCTTCACAAACAATTATCAACATAGGTCCACACTTTGTTTCATCCCCATATAAGGTTGTCAGCCGATTGAAGACATTTCTATATACACTTTTTACCTTATTTAAGTATCAGTGGTCACAGAATATCTCCGCCTCAAATAACCAGGACAGAAAATAACAATTCCCTTTAGGTCAAAATATTTTATGGCCCGGCCGAACTTAACGCTTTTTTACTTGTTGTATCGTTAATTTGTTTTGTTTTTTGTCTCCTTTTATTTGTTTTGTTTTCTTTTCTTCTTTCTTATGATTTTTAATTACCCTTTATGTTTGCGGTGGTTAGTATACTTTTTCTCCATTTCACTTGGCAAAACCTGGGCATGTGTTTGTCAATACTCCTAATATTATATGTGCCATTTATATCAAAGTTTTGTAAAAAGTGTATATGAGAATTATATACAACCAAACAAAACAATCAACTATTTGTTCAAAATCTGTTCAGAAAACACATAATTCTAATCTTTTTTCAAACAACTGTATGATGTGTTTTTAATTAAGCATTTTTCAATCTTCAAGTGATCAAGATCCATCAATAAATAGCGAATAAAACAGTCACATTTTACATGTTTCAATAATTTATTTTCGATTGCTGTATATTTTGTTATTGGTTCCTAAATTGAACTCTTTTTCATCATTAGAGCGAGTCACATTCGAGTCCCGTTCTGATCGTACAAGTAAGTTATTCATTTTTGATCATCATAAGGACTCTTAAAAGATTCCGGAATATGATTTTTCAAAAAACAATCTTGTAAATGCTGGCTGGGTAATAACAAATAACCTAAATGCAAATGTTATTGATTTCAAAATGTGAATGAATTTATTGAACACTAGTGTTGCGCAGTCCAAAAAAGCAGCGACTGAGAGGTAAATTAAAGTATTTTTTTTTTAATATTTTTGTGTTTTATTGGACCTTTCAATTTAATGGCTAACCCTTTGTGGCCTGTTTGAAATATTTATATGTACTAAGTGGGCATCGCACAGTGTTGCCGCTTCCTTGTAAACGTGGACAAAAATAGAAGGAGTTGACCTAGGTCGATGAATTTTTATACAAGTACTTATGCGGGCATAGGAATGAAAAATTCCCATTTTGGTCCATATCGGTTCAGATTTGGATATATCCCCCATATATATATTTCTCCGATTCTGCTATAATTCAGCCAATTTTAATTGAATCGCCTTCAAATTTAATATGCGATATTTGCTTGGGCCTCTGATCAGTTTTACCGATTTTGTTAAAAATCGGATCAGATTTCGATATAGCCCCCACATATATATATTTCCCCGATTTTGCTATAACTCTGCCAATTTTAATTGAACCACTTCTATCCCAACAGTGACATCTACTATCGGCAAATTTATTTCAAATTCGAGCTTTTTGACGTGTTTTCGCCAACGTAAAACGCTTTTAACAAAAATAAAACGAAGCAGTCAAAAAAAAGTGAATTTATCCACTGAGGCAAAACAAGGATTCTTGCTCCTTTCGTACAAATTGTTTATGATGATATGGTTGTGGTTCCGAGAATCGGATTTTATAGGATGTAAACTTTGCATTTTTTAATTCGAAAGGGATGTCTGTTTCATGTACCAAATGGTCGAAACTGCAATTTGCTGCAATTTTTAGATACACTCCATGAAAGAATCGAAATTCGTGAGTTTTGTATAACACGTTACTGTTTCAATCAACATAGCGGTACTTTATGTATACACATTATATGTAAACTTTTTTTTTCATAAATTGCAAGACTATCGACCACTCTTTAGTTCCCTATTCAAAAGTTGTGGAATATGTCAATAACTTCTTTAAAAAATTTCCATGAACATGGGTTTCTTTTTTTAAATACATTTTAGTAAATGTCACATACGAAAAATCTTTTATGTTTAACGAGCTATAACTTTATAGTAACACCAAATATCGACAACATCTTTGAGGTTTGTCCTATTTGAAGTGTTCTCAATAAAATAAAACCATAAAATTACAAAGAAGTCAAGAACACATTTTTGGATTTTTGTCCACTGCGGCAACACTGTGCGCCGCACAGTGCAAAATATGAACACTTTAGCGGAACTTTACTAATAACTTTTAAAAGAAAAGGTGTAGATTCTTAAAATTTTGCACAAATGTTTCTTATGTTAGTGGACAGTGTGGGGCTTAAATTGGTCCACATAGACCCGCGGTTTCCTGTAGCGCTCATGTAACGGTTGCTGTCGTTTTTACGTTTTACATTCATTTTTCAATCGATTTTGATGCAAATCGATTTTGATGCAAAACTTATGTACAAAATATTTTCAATATAGGTTCGCGTTTTGGAATAGCCCCCACTTGCCGGGTTCCCTCATATTGGGTATTTTAAAGGTTATAGACAAAAATTGCAGCCGATTTTATTGCAAATGTAAATTTTAAGATGTTGGCGAATAAAAAACCTCCTCACACAAAAGCTGTCAACATAGGTCCACTTCTGGGTGAAGCCCCACAACCCTACGTATCTATTAAGGAGTAAAATGTCAATATTTTTTGTTTTCATTTGTATCTATAATGTTTATTGGTCCATTCAGCAGGTCTGTACCATTAATTTTGTTAATAATGTCTTTCAGATCAAGTTCAGGTCTGCACTACATTACAATTTTTAACGTATTTTGGTATTTGCACCGCAGCATCTAAATATGTTGCACTATATGCAAATCACCAACATTTAGAGGTCAAAACTATGAAAAACTGCGAGAGGTTTCTTAATTTTACAGAAATTATCATTGTTAGAATTAGTGAGTCCATTTCTTCAAAACACGGCCAACAATGGCGTTCATTGTCGCGTTTACATTCCACTTTTGGAAAATGCAACTGAATGAAATTCCCGAAGTCTTTTTAGAAAATCTTGAATATCTCCAAAGACCGCGCGATACCGCAGCAGTTTTATAGCTTTGCGAACTGAGGAGAATCCAATATTTCAGATTATATATATCTTAACACGTGAATGTACGGAACTCACTTTTGAAATGTCCACGGAAAATAAAAAATTATAATTTTGAAAACTTAAAAAAATCACTTCTTTCCACTAAATTTGCACGAAAACAATAAGGGTTTTTTGAATTTTTTTTAAGGGTGTAAAACATCATAATTCTTTTGTAAAATATTAAGAAAAATAAATCATGGCATACTGACTTACCATTTGTCCGCGCCACTCCATTTTTTAATGAATCAAAAATACATTTCATACAAAAAAAAATTATTAAACAAAAGTGCAACTTTAAGTGCATTTTTTAGTCGTTTCGTGGAGTAAATCCGCAAACTGAGTATGGACCATTTGCAGTGGAGTACTTAGCTAACGAATTCAATAAAAGTTAATTAATTTCATGTACTTTGAAAACCCTTTAAAGTTCCACTAAACTTCCCAAATTTCGCACTGTGCGTCGCACAGAGGGGAAATGTGTGTTAAAAGTTGATCAAAAGCCCTAGAAATATCATTTACAGTCGGATTGATGTAAAATTTTGCACAAAGCATATCTTCTGTACAAGGATTAATCCTATAGAAAATAATGAAAATCGGTCCAGATTTGGATGCAGCTTCCATATATATTCGCATCTGATCTGAGATAAAAATTCACCAAAATCTCTGAAATTTGACACATGCAACCTGAACTAGCCTAAAAAAACATTGAGCCAATTTTCAAACAAATCGGTACAGATGTATATATAGTCCCATATACATATATTTCATTCCAAATTTTATTTTTTGAAACTTACTTAAATTAAATTTTTCTCAATTCACATGAGAAAAGCCGCGAATGTTTCTGAATAATGCAAACATATTTGATAGGTGTTGGTTTAGTCAGATAAATAAGAGCCCCAGTTATAAGGCGGAACAAAATTTAGTGTGAGTAAACCTTGCAATCCCATAAAAAAATATTTCCTATTTTAGTTAAGAAAAATTAGATTTTTTCGGAATGGCGCAAATATGCGCAATTTTTTATGATTGAATCTGATATTTCAAAATCAAGCGCATAAAACATTAGAAGAAACTATGGTCGGGAAACGACGGGGAAATAGACTTTTTCACTATTGAAATTGTAGTAGTCTAAAAAAATTATCATAAAAAAATTTCATAAAGAGGATATGTATCACCATTATTAAAGAGCAAAGATGTAAAATCCATCTGAAAATTTTAAATGCTAATCTTGTTCGGAGACTGTACAAAAACAATAAATCTTGAAAAATATAAATTTTCGCGAAAATAATATCAATTTAATGTTCACCTAATTTCATAGTTTTCGAAAATTTACTTTTTGTTTTCAATATGGCTGAGTTCAATCGACTTCTGCGTTGGATTGGTTAATCTTACAAAGTCAAGGATGGTTATATCAAATGTAGAAAATAGTCTGGTTGCCGTTTATCAACATTTTTTCATAAAAAAACGATTTTCATATTTTGAGTTTTGAGCAACTTTAGGCATATGTTTCCCCTCTGTGCGTCGGTAGGTGGATTTCAGAAGAATAAAAAAATGAAAATTACCTTTAAATATACATATAGCTAGATTGGTGAAGTTATGCTTGTTTAAGTATAAGTAGTCGATTAAAAATGTGGACATGAAATATTTTAGTGATTTTATAAAATGTCAAATGAATAGAATAATTACAGCCTACATTTTTTGAAAAATCTTACTGAGATGTTTATATAATAAAATAAAAACAAACATACAATTTGCAGTTCCAATTGGTAGTTAAAATTTTTTGAAATTTGGAAGTTGCCTATGGGCAAAATATAGCCAATGTGGTAATAAAGTGGAAGTCGAAAATGCTAGTTAGAGGTATTCAATGAAGCACAAAGGGTCATTGGGACATTCGGGCTTGTGAAAAATGTTGTATTTATATTATTATTATTATTCGTAGATTGGACTTGAATTAAGAGGAGATTGACACATTTTTTAGTGAATATACATATTACATAGTAGAAATTTGTAAGATATCAAGCGAATATCTGTTCAAATATCGATGATGATAATTTTATGTATAGGATGAAGGTCAATATTATCACACGAAATAAAAAATATTTTTAATTAATTAATTGAATTAATCGAGCTAACATGGAAAAATGAATTCTAGCGAATATTTTGTCTATGATATTTTCGTAGGTTTTACCGTTTTTGATACATACAATTTCAAATTGTACGGTCGTGTACGGTGCGCCCTAACTTTTAATGAAAACCACTTACGCCTGGAAAGTTTTTGCGGATTAAGAAACAGCAATAAAAAAACAAGAAGAATTTTAAAATAAATCGCGGCAAAACTTCACATTTTTATTTTTTTAGGTTTCAGGATTTTGCTTGGAAACAGCAAGCGAAATGGGACTAAAAAAAATGTTGTAGAGAATTACCACTGCTACCACATTTTCTTTAGTTCTATTTCGATAGAACTTGCCGTTTCCAAGCAAAATCCTGAACACCTAAAAACCCCAAAAATATGAACTTTGATGGTGATTTATTTAAAAAGACCTCATACAATTTTTTAACTTTGAATGGCGATGAATTTAAGGAGCCCTCCGCCGATTTTTTTTTATTTTTTTGATTTTCCTCATCTACGAACGTTGTAGTTTCAGAATTCGCGAAAACTTCCCAGGTGGAAGCACCTTTCATTTAATGTTAGTTCAGGCGCACCGTGTGAATCGGTCATTGCAAAAAACAATAATTCGAGATATTATTATTATTGCTTTTTACACTTTTACTTTTTTTACAAAAATATTTTTACTTTTTAAGAAAGTAATTTTTTTAAGTATCCAAATACTTTCTGAAAAACGAAAAGAGCCGCAAGCGAACATATTTTTGAAAACAAATCGCGGGATTTTTAACAAAAATATTTTCACTTTTTAAGAAAATAAAAAGTTTTTGTAAAAGCATCCAAAATGTTTGGAAAAAAATCGCATGATTTTTTAAAAAAAATGTTTCCATATGAAAAAAAATTACAAGTTGCAAATACCTTCTGAAAAACAAAAGAAGGCCGAAGGGGAAAATATTTATAAAAAATCGCACAATTTTCTTAAAAGATATTTTCACAATTAAAAATAATACAAATTACACTGTGCAGCAGCATTTTCGGGGGGTGGAAATTTTCTTTTGGAGATGAAAGCCCTTGATGAGTATACTAAGAAGCCAAAAGGAAATTTTCGCCATAGGTCAAGTTTCTGAGATATCGCGCGATTAAGTTTTTGATTTTTTTCCCTATAATACTTGGGAAAATAGCTCCGTATCTCCGTTTGGCGTTGTTGTAGCTTCGTTTTTAGGTGACATGTCGGCAGTCAAATCGATTGGCGAAACTTTTTGTAGAACATTTCATTCTTCTAACTCAATGTCTTTCATGTCCTTTTCGTCCTTTATTTCTTGAACCGTAGTGAAAGTACCACAAGATGAGATTTCTCAGCATCAAAATATTCTACAAATATGTTGCTCAGAAGATTTAAGGTACGGTTCTCTTTGACAAGTAATTGATTTTGTCCCGTTTTCATTGTCCTTTTTGACATTTAATCGACATTGGTTCAGAAATATACTATGTTTTGTTTTTCTGTATATTCGTCATTGGTTACTTATTGGTATGTTGACATAACAATTGATTATTGCTTATGTAGACATCTGGGGTGATTCTGAAATATTTACCACAAATAGCTCTTGTAATGAAGAACACGTTAATAACAAATTTTCTTGGAGGATAGATCCGGATATCTCAATTTTTGAACCGGATATTCCGACATTAAAACCGATTTTTGAACCGGTTTTAAGTAACCGATTAATCTTATATGTATACCATAAAAAAGCTTATAGATTTGTCAGTCAGATTAAATTAATTCGCTTATGAAAACTTTGTTAGTTGCAGTTCCACAACAAAAAAACCGTTTTCTTAAACCGTTTTTAAGGAAAAATATCAATATGCGCAAATATGGGGATCAAAGGCTGGGGGGCGAACAATTCTTTTTGGCGATGAAACTCGATGAAGGTAATATTACGAACCCGGAAGGACAGTTATGCCGTAGGTCAAACTTCTAAGTTATGGCGCGATCAAATTTCGTTAGGTTTTTTGTCATGTAGGTATGTATAGTTTGTCAAGAATGAATTCATTTCGCTATAACTCAGAAGTTTGACCTACGGTATAACTGTCCTTCCGGGTTCGTAATATTACCTTCATCGACTTTCATCACCAAAAAGAATTGTTCGCCCCCCAGCCTTGGATCTTCATATTTGCGCGTATTGATATTTTTCCTTAAAAACGGTTTAAGAAAACGGTTTTTTGTTCTAGAACTGCAACTAACAAAGTTTTCATAAGCGAATTAATTTAATTTGATTGGCAACTCTATAAGCTTTTTAACGGTATACATATAAGTTTAATCGGTTACTTAAACCGGTTCATAAATCGGTTTTAATGTCGGAATATCCGGGTCCAAAATTGAGATAACCGGATCTATCCTCCAAGAAAATTTGTTCTTAACGTGTTCATCATTACAATAGCTATTTGTGGTAAATATTTCAGAAGCACCCCAGATGTCTACATAAGCAATAACCAATGGTTATGTGTACATACCAATAAATACCCAATGACGAATATACAGAAAAACAAAACATAGTATATTTCTGAACCAATGTCGATTAAATGTCAAAAAGGACAATGAAAACGGGACAAAATCAATTACTTGTCAAAGAGAACCGTACCTAAAATCTTCTGAGCAACATTTTTGTAGAATATTTGGATGCTGAGAAATCTCATCTTGTGGTACTTTCACTACGGTTCAAGAAATAAAGGACGAAAAGGACATGAAAGACATTGAGTTAGAAGAATGAAATGTTCTACAAAAAGTTTCGCCAATCGATTTGACTGCCGATATGTCACCTCAAAATGAAGCTACAACAACGCCAAACAGAGATATGGAGCTATTTTACCAAGTATTATAGGAAAAAAATCAAAAACTTCATCGCGCGATATCTCAGAAACTTGACCTATGGCGAAAATTCCCTTTTGGGTTCTTAGTATACTCATCAAGGGCTTTCATATTCAAAAGAAATTTTCCACCCCCCAGACTTTGAGTTCCATTTTGTGTCACAGTGTTATTTGTTAAAACATGCAAATACTATAAAAATAGCTAAAAAACTAGAAAAAACAAGTAAGAAAAGTCTATAGTCGGACTGAGCCGACCATGGGATACCCTATACCACTATCCCTGGACAATCGCTCTCCACGGAACATCTTTTCAATGATTGTGAAAATTTAATTATCAAATATCAGAGATGTAATGTATAATACTTATATTCAAAACAAAAAGGTAATCTAGCATGACAAAGACATTTTTGTAGCAGGAAAGGAAAATCTAGTTCACACAAACTAAAATGTAATGAAACCCACTTATGTAGTACTACTACTTCCGTTTTTTAACCGCTACGTTATTGAAATTTTTACCAATTTCACACAAAAGTTTCAGTCCCTTTAACCCGCTAAGTATTATCTGATCTTCACGCTGGTTTGTACGCATCTTCTTTATCATAAACTCAAACTTTGTTTAAAATTTTGCGGGTTATTATTTTGACCTACAGAGCTGCTACAAAATTTCTAATCTGACCCGAACCCAACCTCCTTAAAAAATTCGTTACAATCGGTCCATAACTGCGGCCTTAAGCTTGTTTACAATTTTTAATGGACGGACACACATCGCTAAATCGCTTTATCTCGTCGAGATATGAATTTTGGCATACCAAATAAGGGGTCTAGGACGAATATTTCGTGGTTTTACATAAACTTTTGGAGAGACAATATGTAGGATGGGATAAAAATGTGGTTCTCTACACAGAACCAATTATATATTAGGTAGTAGGCCCGTTATCTAGCAAACACTTTATTGCAATTTACATCAGAAGAAAGGTCAGTAGTTTTTTCCATATGTAGGCTACTTTGCGAAATATATGTCCTCAAGGAATTAAAATATCGACCAAAAATAAAATTGTTATATTTTTCATACAAAAGTAATGGTCCATTTCACCGCGAAAGAATATCAGATCATCATTCAAAATTGTAGGCATCTTTTTCGACCTATACTCTTACCCGGCGCAAAATTTCGTGACTATTGATGTATAATTGCGACTTCTAACGAGTTTATTATTACACTACAAACAAATAACGGAATATATTAGGCTGTAACTCTGTTATCTGATCATGCACACCAACATAATTGGCATCAATTGAAAGGTCAAGCGTTCCACTTTCAAGTATATCTCACTTGTCCGGAATGTCACTTCCAGGAATTAAGATATAAGCTGTATATTAAAAATTTTAACAATTTTCACACAAAAGTTTTGGTCCATTTAACCCTCTAAATATTATCCGATCGCCATCTCAAATTGCAAGCTTCTCTTTTGTGATATACTCTTACCTTATTTAAAATTACGCGTTGATCGGACTATTATTGAGACCTACAAAGCCACTAGAAAATTGGATAAATATTATGTTTTTGGTCCATTTCACCCGCTAAATATTTCACGAGCATCACCAATAACCCGACCTCCATACAAAATTTCGTGACGATCGGTCCATAATTGCGGCCTGGAGCGTGTTTACTATTTATAATAGACAGACGGACGGACGGACGGACACACGGAGATATGAAGATTGATATACCACATTGGGGGTCTCCGACGAATATTTCGCGGTGTTACATGAATTTTTACCAAAACAAACTTATAATACCCTTTTCCACATTGTGGTATAGGGTATAATTAAGTTCGGCCGGGTCGAACTTTCTATACCCTCCACCATAAAATATTCTGATACTAAATATAAAATATTATTTGTTTCCTGTCCACAATTTTAGTTGGAAATATTTTGTGACCACGGATTCCTTACTAAAGTAAAAAATGCATCTTAAGTTGTCTTCAAACGGGTGGCACCTTTATATGGGGCTATATCAAAGCATGGACCAATGTTGATAATTTTTGTGACCATTGGGAGACTCAAACGTCAAATTACAAATAGCTCGGTGAAAGCATATAGTTGAAATTATCACAATACCTAAAATCGGAAGGTGTCGTAATATAGAGCATGGATCTATGTTGGTCAAATGTCAAACTACAGGTACTTCGATCAAAAAATATGGATAGAATCCCCAAAACACCTAATATCCGGAGGTACCTTTATATTGGGGCTTATACCAAAAACTGGAGAAGTGTTATGATCGCTAGGTAACTTAAACAGAAAATTACCGCTAGTTCGTTTAAAAAGTTAAACTTAAATCCCCAAAATGCTAAAAATTGGGAGAAACCGTTATATGAGGTCTATAACAAAACAGGGACCCATCGTCACCAGTTTTTGGGTGGGGACGTCTTGCCACCTAAACCTGGACCTACACTCTGTTTCATGTCAATAGCACATTTCAAATTGCTTTTTGTTACTTCAGTTTAGTCGATATCCGTGGAATAACCTCGGGAAAGTTTATATATCTTGGTTTGCAATTTTATGAAGTATCTTTCAACAGAAAGTTTGGCTTCGATAACGTACCGTTATAATTTTTTTTAATTTTCTTTCAAAAATGCCAAAAGTTTTACGGTTTAAATTGTTTCATCGGAATGACACATTTTTTAATAACTTGAGTAAACATGTAAATTTTGAATGCTACTGTTACGATTCTTTAAAATTTGAATAAATAAAAGCTATTTCAAGTTTAAAACGCTACAATTGGTCGAACTATGACTTTTATACCGGGGAAATAAGACCTTATGAAAGCTGTGGACTTTAATTTTCTATAATACGTTAACAATTTGGCATAAATTGACAGCTTCTTCTTAGTTTTATAAAAAACTAAAGAACAACGAAGGAATGAAGAGAGATGGTGCAAAATAAACTTGAAATTCAAGTTAAAATTGGGCATTTTTGATCGAGAAACTTCAAATTCCTACGACTCCTATTCCATAATACGGGTCAATCATGGCATTAAGATAAGTCAATCATTAAAATATCAGGTGATTTGGACTTTCTGTGGCAGGTATAGTGAATATTATAAGGAAATCCAGTAGACTTTTCCCGAGGCAAAATAATCATTATTTGCAGGTTCTCGATAGCAGAAGCTTTCACTTCTTGGTTCTCCTGGAAGAGAAGAACTTAATAGACCATCTGCATTGCCGATGTGACCGCCTCATGGAATCGGAAAGTACAAAATATTGCGGTACAACATTTAAGGTTAAGGTTTTCTTTCTGTGTATGGGAAGGATCTCGTTTTTTTCTTTATAGTATTTTGGCTCAGACTCAGATCAATAACAAACACCTGATATTTTAATGATTGACTTATCTTATTGATTGACCCGTATTATGGTAGGAGGTATTTGTGTAGGAGGTACTCGAAGAGGTTTACCGATTGAGTCCATATTGGAACCTCATCTAAGTCTGGTAGAAATTTCATAATGTGCCAAGTATGGACCAAATCGGTTACTTCCTTCAAAAGTTATCGTACGCACAAATTTTCCGAACATTTTCGAACTTTTGTGGGGGAGGTACCGGAAGGAATGGACCGATATAATCCATCTTTGAACTTGAACTAAATTTGGACAAAATATTACGAAAGCCAAATTTTGGACCGAATCGGCAGATCCGTTCGAGAGTTATATTGCGCTCCAACCATTACACACGGTGTCAGAGTTTTTTTTTTTGTAACTTTCAGGCTATTTTCTCAGGAAGTATGGACTTGCCCCTAATGAAACTTACAGCGTCATATAAAGGACAGCGAATACAACTTGCGTAAACAAAAATCAAAGCGATTCGAGACCAGGTCCTAAACTGAACTTTTCCGAAATTTGGTGTGGGAGGTACCCGAAGGAGTGGACCGATTGAGTCCATATTGGAACCTCATCTAAGTTTGGTAGAAATTACACGATGTGCAAAGTATGGACAAAATCGGTTATTCCCTACAAGAGTTATCGTGCGCACAAGTTTTGCGACAATTTTTGAACATTTGTGGGGGAGGTACCTGAAGGAGTGGACCTATATGGCCCATCTTCGAACTTAAATCGAATCTGCACAAAATATTTCGATACCCAAAATTTGAACCGAATCGATTGATCCGTTCGAGAGTTATCGTGCGCACCAGCCAGACAGACAGACAGACGGACGGACATTGCTAGATCTACTCAAAATTGTCTGAAACGGATATCGTACAAACATACTTGGGGTCTAAAACCATTATTTCTATGAGGCTCATTTTTGGTCGTATCAAAGTGTAATTACCCTCTTTAGCCTAAAGGCTGAGGGTATAATTACTAACTATACACAATGTCTTCGTCGAATACCAAAGTCTATTAAAACTGAAGAAAAATTGTGCGGAAATTTTATAAACGCCAATCTTGTTGATAATTTTTTCTGCTAAAACATTTTCTTTAGAAAAAAAAAAACCTGAAAAACACAAAAAATGTATGAACACTGTGCTTTCAAATTCCCCAAAACTTTCCTTTCATTTAAAGTTAGTTCAATCACCGTTAACAATTTTTTGAAGAAATCGGTCGGTCTGTCTTTTATAAAAAAAGAAAATGTCGTGTCGCAATCACATTAAATAAATTTAATGGAAAAATAGTGTCCAGAGGAAGCGTGTAGGGTATTACATCGTCAGTCCCGTCCAGCTATAGCCTTCTCTTGCATGTTTTTATAATATATTCCAAAAAGTCCGATTGTCCATTATATTATAAGCAAAATAACACTTTACGTTTCCAGTATGTATGCATATATCTCTGGTATGTTATCATATATATCAATTTACATATGTATGACCGGACGGCTAAACAATGTTGGAATTATATAAAAGAAATTCTGTGGAAAACTATTGCCAAGGGGTATCACATGGTCGGTCCTGTCCGACTATAACCCTCTTTTACTTGTTTTTATACTGGTAATATTAGGGTTAAAGGCTACTCGAAGATTGTTCAGAACATTTCATCAATGCCAGACAATGCGATTCTGATTACGATATATATTTTTTTTCTGAGATAATTACACAAAAAGGCTAAAAGGTAACCAATTTATTTACGTTTTACTTTCCATCAAAATTATAAATATTTTAAACAATACAAATAAAATAATTTTGTATTCAGCATTGACCTGTTCGTTCATAAATCATACGTAACCCCCATATTTACTTTAATACACTGAGTAGCTGAAATATCTGCATTATAACAGTTTAATGATAATTTGACGGACTTCACCAACAGTTTACATACATAGGTAGTATATTTATAAGTAAGCACGAGCTTTATTGTTACCCACTGCATGATAATTTGTCATTTCCATTTGACATCACACATTTGTCATTGTTTAAAGTAGTGCAACACGTTACCCTCATCAATGCCTCGACGAGTTAATTCAAAATGAATGTGCATTGACCGAAAAGGGTATCAAAACCAAACAATAGCAACAAAAACCTGATAATGCCTGATGAACCTCAACAGAGACAACAAAATAAACAAACAATGTAAATTAAAACAAATGTCAATAAACTGTCATCACAAAAAAAAGAGAATCCTTTTTTGTTTGTTGGTTTGTGTGAAAACTTACCGAGTGTGCGTATTTATCCAATTTGTCATACTTGACAACATGTAAATATGCTATGCTCATATGTCAATAATATTCTACAATGTATGTAGTATGAAGTGTCATTCAATGAACTTAACAGCCATTGACATTCGGTTAACAATGGGTTAATCAAAAGAAACTTGAATTCTTTAAAGTATTCATGTCACAGCAATCTGTTCTGTGAATCTTTATATTTTTTATTTTCCACGGATATTGTAAGATGAAAGAGCAACCGAGCAAAATTGGTTTTTATAAAGTTAACAAATGTTATGCACGTAATTTGCCTAATAACAAGTAAAATTGAAACACGTTAGGATAAAATCTCAAAAAAATCGTAATAGGGCCTTGAGTGCAACCAGTTGCAAGAAAAATCGAAACGATTCGAGAGGAGTTCCTAACCTGCACTTTTCCGGAATTTTGTGTTGGAGGTATCCGAAAGAGTGGAACTATAACCTGATCGATGGCTCGCGGAGGTATTACAATGTACAAAATATGAACCAACCCGGTTTCTGCCTTCGAGAGATATCGCTCGCAAGATTTTAGCGAAAAGTTTTGATTTTTTGTGGGGGAGGTACCTGAAGGAATAGATCGATGGCTCATCTTCAAACTGAAACTTGGTTTGGACAAATCATTACGAAACCCAAATTTTCAACCAAATCGGCTGATTCGTTCGAGAGTTATCGTGCGCTCCAGCTAATACTCATGGCGTCATAGGGGTTTTCACAGCTTTTGGGCCTTTTTCTCAGGAAGTATGGAATTGTCCCTTAAAAAACTTGTACCGTCGCAATGAAGCAGCATATACAAGTTGGTACAACAAAAATCAAAAGGATTTGAGAGGAAGTCTTAAACTGCGCGTTTTCCAAAATTTGTGTGGGAGATACCCGAAGTAGTGGACCAATACAGTCCATATTGGAACCTCATCTATGCCTGCTAGATATTTTACAATGTACAAATGACCAAATCGATTGCTCCCTTCGAGAGCTATTGTTCACACCATATTACAGAAAAGTTCTGAACTTTTGTGGGGGTTGTGCAAATCTTCGCACTTAAACTAAATTTTGGGCAAAATATTACGAAGCGCAAAATTTGATTCGAATCGGTTGATCCGTTCGAGAGTTATCCTGCGCACCAGCCAGACATACGATGCGCAGTGGTTCAGATTCTTTTTTGAATGGTAAAAATTCTGTAACTTTTGAACGGATAGAGATATTTTCGTAGATAACACTTTTAATTTTCCGGCTTATCAAAAACCATCAAATTCGGTTGCAGAGGAATTCAAGGTCAAAGTTAAAATTTCAGGTTTTTATATTATGCATCAAATTATGAGTGTTTTTGAGTTTTTCATATGCTCTAACTATTTAAAAAAAAGTCAAACCCCAATAAACTAACCATAAAAATACAAAAAATAAATAATTGGAATTTTTTATTATTATTACAGTGTTTTATTTAACTTGCTTTGGTGTCCGTTTAGTACAAATCTGGTAACTCATTTTTCACGCAGTTGCAGTTGACCAATCGAAATAAAATTTTGCACGCTTTTCGGATTTGGATGACAATATATGAATATGCAACCAAAACTAATATGGGTCCATTTTTGCCTGTAGCCCCAACATAACGGTATCACCCGATTTCAAGTATTTTGAGGATTTTATCTTCATTTTTAGCTGTAATTTGGCATTTTAAGTTCCCAGTGCTCCGGGAACTTCCCCCCTAAAAATGGTGGACATAGGTCAAGGTTTGGTATAGCCTCCATATAACGGTACCACCCGATATCAAGCATTTTTTATGTTTATCTACATTTTCTGCTCAAATGTTTTGTAATTTGGCATTTGGGGTTCTGAGTGGTCAAAAAAAATCTATTTACTAAAAAGTTAAAAATAAACAAGTAAAAAAGCATTAAGTTCGGCCGGGCCGAACTTTTCATACCCTCCACCATAAAATATTCATTCCTGTCCCCAACTTTAAGTGAGTACGTTAAAATTTCAGATAATGTACATAAAATGCTTCATTCGGGAGGCCCTTTTTTATGTTGACAATTTTTGGTGGGCTAGAAATTGGGAGGTACTCTTATATAGGGGTTATAATAAAACATGGGCCTATGTTGACAGTTTTTGATGGGGGCCTTTAATGTCAAATAACTCCTAATTCGGTTAAAAAATTTAGCTAGAATCCTCAAAATATCGAAAATCGGTACATAACGTGGGAACTTCAAATGTCATTAACAGCTAGTTCGGAGGTATCTGGGCTATACGAAAATATGAACTTAAATGAACAATTTTTGTTGACTTTTAAATTTCAAATTACAGAAAGTTCGTCCAAAAATAAAGCTAAGGTACGGAAAATCGGGAGGTTTGTTTTGGGGCTGTACAAAAACATGGACCTACGTTCGGTTAAACATTTTAAGTAAAATCCTCAAAGTACCGAAAATCGGTGTGACCACTAAGAACTTCAAATGTCAAATTACTGCTAGTTCGGTTTAATATTGTAGCTAAAATCATCAAATTACTGAAAATCGGGAGGTACCGTTATATGGGGGCTTTCTTGACAATTTTTGGTGGAGAGGTGTGGTGACCACTAAGAATTTCAAATGTCAAATGTTCAAATTACAGATAATTCGGTTAAAACTTGTTGGTAAAATTCTCAAAATACCTGAAATCGGGCGGTAACGTTATATGGAGGCTATTCCAAAACATGGACCTATGTCCACTAGTTATATAAGTTTATTGACATTTAAGAACCCTAAATGTCAATTGATAGCTAAATCGGTCTGAAAATGTAGATAAAAACGTCAAAATGTCGTAAATCGGGGGTACCGTTATATGGGGGCTATATCAACACGTGGACCTAGGTCCACAACTTTTGTTATATAAATTTAGTTACGTTTAAGAACCCTAAATGTCAAATTTTAGCTATATCGGCCTGAAAATGAAGCTAAAAACGTCAAAATACCGTAAATCGGGGGGTACCGTTATATGGGGGCTATACCAAAACGTGGACCTATGTCCACAACTTTTGTTATATAAGTTTATTGACATTTAAGAACCCTAAATGTCAAATTATAGCTACATCGGTCTGAAAATGTAGCTAAAAACGTCAATATACCGCAAATCGGGGGGTACCGTTATATGGGGGCTATACCAAAACGTGGACCTATGTCCACAACTTTTATTATATAAGTTTATTAACACTTAAGAACCCTAAATGTGAAATTTTAGCTACATCGGTCTGATAATGTAGCTAAAAACGTCAAAATACCGTATATCGGGGGTACCGTTATATGGGGGTTATACCAAAACGTGGACCTATGTCCACAACTTTTGTTATATAAATTTAGTTACGTTTAAGAACCCTAAATGTCAAATTTTAGCTATATCGGCCTGAAAATGAAGCTAAAAACGTCAAAATACCGTAAATCGGGGGGTACCGTTATATGGGGGCTATACCAAAACGTGGACCTATGTCCACAACTTTTGTTATATAAGTTTATTGACATTTAAGAACCCTAAATGTCAAATTATAGCTACATCGGTCTGAAAATGTAGCTAAAAACGTCAATATACCGCAAATCGGGGGGTACCGTTATATGGGGGCTATACCAAAACGTGGACCTATGTCCACAACTTTTATTATATAAGTTTATTAACACTTAAGAACCCTAAATGTGAAATTTTAGCTACATCGGTCTGATAATGTAGCTAAAAACGTCAAAATACCGTATATCGGGGGTACCGTTATATGGGGGTTATACCAAAACGTGGACCTATGTCCACAACTTTTGTTATATAAGTTTATTGACACTTAAGAACCCTAAATGTCAAATTATAGCTACATCGGTTCGAAAATGTAGCTAAAAACGTCAAAACACCGCAAATCGGGGGGTATCGTTATATGGGGGCTGTACCAAAACGTGGACCTATGTCCACAACTTCTAATATATAAGTTTATTAACACTTAAGAACCCTAAATGTCAAATTATAGCTACATCGGTCTGATAATGTAGCTAAAAACGTCAAAATACCGTATATCTGGGGGTACCGTTATATGGGGGCTATACCAAAACGTGGACCTATGTCCACAACTTTTGTTATATAAGTTTATTGATACTTAAGAACCCTAAATGTAAAATTATAGCTAAATCGGTCTAAAAATGTAGCTAAAAACGTCAAAATACCGCAAATCGGGGGTACCGTTATATGGGGGCTATACCAAAACGTGGACCTATGTCCACAAGTTTTGTTTTATATGTTTATTGATACTTAAGAACCCCAAATGTCAAATTATAGCCAAATCGGTCTGAAAATGTAGCTAAAAACGTCAAAATACCGTAAATCGGGGGGTACCGTTATATGGGGGCTATACCAAAACGTGGACCGATATAGCCCATCATCGAACTTGACCTGCCTGCAAACAAAAGATGCATTTTCCCAAAATTTCAGCGTCCTATCTCTATTTTTGTGGATGCTAGAGTGATTACCACAGACGGACGGACGGACGGACGTGCTCAGATCGACTTAGAATTTTACCCTGATCAAGAATATATATACTTTATAGGGTCGCAAATGAGTATTTCAATGCGTTACAAACGGAAAAACAAACTTAATATACCCTCCATACCATGGTGGAGGGTATAAAAATAATTAAAAAAATTAAGTTACAGTGTTTTATTTATAATTGCACTAAAATCTAGAAAATAATTGTTCTTCATGATGGAATCTCTCAAATAAAACGCTTGCCGTTTAATATGATCGCCATTTGTAATGTAAATGCAAGCGTTTTATTTGAGAGATCCCATCATGAAGAATAATTATTTCCTAGATTTTAGTGCAATTATAAATAAAACACTGTAACATAATTTTGTAAATATTTTTATACCCTCCACCATAGTATGGAGGGTATATTAAGTTTGTTTTTCCGTTTGTAACGCATTGAAATACTCATTTGCGACCCTATAAAGTATATATATTCTTGATCAGGGTAAAATTCTAAGTCGAGCTGAGCACGTCCGTCCGTCCGTCCGTCTGTGGTAATCACTCTAGCATCCACAAAAATAGAGATAGGACGCTGAAATTTTGGGAAAATGTGTCTTTTGTTTGCAGGCAGGTCAAGTTCGATGATGGGCTATATCGGTCTACGTTTTGGTATAGCCCCCATATAACGGTACCCCCCGATTTACGGTATTTTGACGTTTTTAGCTACATTTTCAGACCGATTTGGCTATAATTTGACATTTAGGGTTCTTAAGTGTCAACAAACATATATAACAAAACTGGTGGACATAGGTCCACGTTTTGGTATAGCCCCCATATAACGGTACCCCCCGATATACGGTATGTTGACGTTTTTAGCTACATTATCAGACCGATGTAGCTATAATTTCACATTTAGGGTTCTTAAGTGTTAATAAACTTATAAATTAGAAGTTGTGGACATAGGTCCACGTTTAACGGTACCCCCCGATTTGCGGTATTTTGACGATTTTAGCTACATTTTCAGACCGATGTAGCTATAATTTGACATTTGGGGTTCTTTAAAGTCAACAAACTTATATAACAAAAGTTGTGGACATAGGTCCACGTATTGGTATAGCCCCCATATAACGGTACCCCCAGATTTACGGTATTTTGACGGGTTTAGCTACATTTTCAGACCGATTTAGCTATAATTTGACATTTGAAGTTCTTAAATGTCAATAAACTTATGTGACAAAACTTGTGGACATAGGTCCACGTTTTGGTATAGCCCCCATATAACGGTACCCCCCCGATTTACGGTATTTTGACGTTTTTAGCTACATTTTCAGACCGATATAGCTATAATTTGACATTTAGGGTTCTTAAGTGTAACTAAACTTATATAGCAAAAGTTGTGGACCTAGGTCCAAGTTTTGGTATAGCCCCCATATAACGGTACCCCCGATTTACTGCATGTTGACGTTTTTATCTTCATTTTCAGACCGATTTAGCTATCAATTGACATTTAGGGTTCTTAAATGTCAATAAACTTATATAACTAGTGGACATAGGTCCATGTTTTGGAATAGCCCCCATATATAGTTACCGCCCGATTTCAGGTATTTTGAGAATTATCTGTAATTTGAAATTGTTAGTGGTCACCACACCTCTCCACCAAAAATTGTCAAGAAAGCCCTCATATAACGGTACCTCCCGATTTTCAGTAATTTGATGATTTTAGCTACAATATTGAACCGAACAAGCAGTAATTTGACATTTGAAGTTCTTAGTGGTCACAACACCTCTCCATCAAAAATTGTCAATATATGTCCATGTTCGGATATAGCTCCCATGTAACGGTACCTCTCAATTTTCAGTAATTTGGCAATTTTAGCTACAATTTTTAACAGAACTAACTGTAATTTGACATTTAAAGGTTGTAGTGGTCACCACACATCTGCATCAACAATTTTCAACATAGCCCCAATATAACGATACTTCCCTATTTTCGGTACTTTGGGGATTTTACTTAAAATTTTTAACCGAACGTAGGTCCATGTTTTTGTATAGCCCCAAAACAAACCTCCCGATTTTCCGTACCTTAGCTTTATTTTTTGGACGAACTTTCTGTAATTTGAAATTTAAAAGTCAACAAAAATTCTGCAACAAAAATTGTTCATTTAAGTTCATATTTTCGTATAGCCCAGATACCTCCGAACTAGCTGTTAATGTCATTTGAAGTTCCCACGTTATGTACCGATTTTCGATATTTTGAAGATTCTAGCTAAATTTTTTAACCGAATTAGGAGTTATTTGACATTAAAGGCCCCCATCAAAAACTGTCAACATAAGCCCATGTTTTATTATAACCCCTATATAACAGTACCTCCCAATTTCTAGCCCACCAAAAATTGTCAACAGTTAGATATAGGCACCATAAAACAGGGCCTCCCGAATGAAGCATTTTATGTACATTATCTGACATTTTAACGTACTCACTTAATGTTGGGGACAGGAATGAATATTTTATGGTGGAGGGTATGAAAAGTTCGGCCCGGCCGAACTTAATCCTTTTTTACTTGTTTATTTTTAAATTTTTTTTTCAACGACTTTTTTTCAAAAAATTTATTTTTTTTCCAAAATTGAAAAAATACTCCTTGAGATTCCATAACTCCTATAAAAACTCATATATTAAAAAAAATTTCCATTTGTGTGAAAAAGCCATAATCTATATGGGAAACTGTATGGAAAAACACACATTTTTACCTATGTAATTTCAAAAAAGTGTTAAACGGACGGAACGGGACGATTACAAAAGTATTTATTGGCTGAAAGAGAACACCCTTGGACCTCATTCTGTGAAAACGGAACTTTGTTCCAAGCTGTTCCCTAAAAGTTATAGTCCATTAAACTTGGAATTTCACCAAAATTTATTACCTGAGGGAAAATAAAATAACTCACTTCGTGTAAATGCTACGGTCATTTTTTGAAACGACTCTTAAGGACAACAGTCCTATCTACCTAACAAAAAAGCGGTGAACACAATATCAATTATAGTTTCTGAGAAATAGATCTTTCTCCAGAAATTTACAAACATTACGTATTTTCCAAAATTGGATAAAAACTTTCGTCTTTAGGTGCACGCCACTCCAACACCTTCCAATATTTTGATCTAATTTTTAGCTTTCCTTAGTTTCAATATGTTTACTATCGAATTCCATATAGAAATTAACAATCGGTGACAACAAAAAATGGGGGTTTTGGCCAGGAAAATCGATTTCTGAACCACTGTGCGACGGATAGATCTAAATCGACTACAAGTTGTTGAAACGGATTTCGAATAAAAATTACTGAATCCATTATTTCGATGAGACACATTTTTGGTCGTACGAAAGTGTATATGGCGAAAAACAAAAATTTTTTACAATCGATGAATCCGAGTTTCGCCCTTTCAGAATTGGCGAACTGTTAACATATTCTATATAGTATGATATACATTCTTTAAACTGAAGTGTTTTAGGAGGAATCCCATAAGGTCGACCATTAAAATTAATTTACGTGGAAGCTGTGTTGGCATCAATGTAGAACAATAGGTAAAAATGGGTTGAAGCCAACAAGTTTTTTTATGCTCCCTTCCGATTTTAGGCTTAACCTTACATTTTATAGACATATGCCCAAAGAAAGACTCAAAGATCAATTCATGGGCAATATGATACTAGTGTATCATTTTTCGATGTATCCACTGCATCCACCTAAAATTGATGCTGACATTTTGAAGCCGGAATTTCGGGGTTTTTTTAATTGTTTTAATAATTCGGACGCGCAACAAGATAATATTCAAAACTCACATTAGGATTATAAAACTCGTGATTCTACGTCGTTTAATACATATCTCATGAGTGTGCTCCTTACAGCATCCTAGTAATTGGAGTCTAAAGGCCAATATTTGATGCGTGATTTTTTTTAAAAAACCTATTTTTTGCGTTTAAAATTTACAAGTGCCATTCAATTTCCTTTATACCCCGCGTGAATTTAGTTTTTTTACGCGACGGATCTAATGAGACCTTCCGCGATCGAATCCATCCACTAAAACCGCGGATATAGATACCCTGAAAATAGGAAAAGCAGCAAAAAATTATTTCGACAAATCCGCGTACTAAACCGCGATTTTCTTGAAATTTTTTACGTAAATTGAATCCTTTATACGCGATTATAATATTTGCGAAAACGCGTGTCATAAATTACAGAGATTCGCGTGTAATATGGGGTTTTCACCAAAAATAGAATGTGGAGGCACATCCGCGGTTCTTGAAGAATCTAATTAAAATTAGTATATTTGGACGTATTTTTGATAGGCGCTGACGAAACCGGATGCGCATCAAAATCGTATGCACATTGCGCGACTTTTACCAACTTTAAGGTTTTTTGCAGTGTATGATGCAACTGGTGGCACACAATGGCCCCTGAATGGAACATCGAAATATGCATAAATTTTGAAAGAGATTGATTCGCTGTATCCAAAAACGGATGCGCATCAACCGACTTAAAATAATTCGCGAATAACGGGCTTTTTAATTTTGATATTAATTGAATGATTGTAATTTCAATATTACTCTTAATTTCCTACCCTTATAAGTTATCACAGTAATCAGTTAAACTCTCGCGATGGTAAACCATATGTTTTGATGAAGTTTTAACTGTATACATTCATTATTCTATGGGATTTTAGCAAAATAGTTGGAGAACTCCCAAATATTTTTTTCTAATTTTTAGAATCAAACCAAAAAAATATTTGCAACAATATTTTCCAACAATAAGTTTTTCTCTTTTGTTTTTGCTATAATATGCAATTTATGTACCCAATCTCTATAAATTTGGTATCATATTTTTCTACGCATTATCTAGATTCCGCATATATTCTTTAATTTATTTTTTGAAGGTTTGTACGGATTCTGGGACAGGATAATTTGGATTTTCTTCAAAATTTTTTTATTATTTGTTGACTTTCCGCGAAAATAATAATAAATTTAATAACTATTTAAATATCTACGAATAGATATGGACTGCTGTTAACAATTTATGCATACATTTTCTCATAACAACAAAAAATATATTTTTAAATATTTTTTCTTTATATGAGAATAAAAACCGCTATAACTTTTGTGCGCATTGGCCAATTTCGTGAACGCGAGCAGATTTGAAATCGGATTTTTTTTCCTTTACCTCTGTACCAAAAATCGTAGATGTGCTCGTAAAAAAAATTTTTAATTTTTTTCAAATGGAATTGTAAAGGAATTTTGTTATTCGCCATATACCCTCGTTAGTATAAAGGCTGAGGGTATATATAGAAATCCTTTGGGAAAAAAGAAGTTTTCCCCGTTTAAAATTTAAAATCTAAGAAAACCCGTTTTCTCCACATTTACAAAAACGAAGTTGCCCAAAATAACCAAAGCAATTTTCGTTTTCCAAGAATTTTAACATCAGAACGCTTAAATACGTTTTTGTAGCACAATACAATTCAGAAGGTAACTTGTTTAAATCACTTTATTATGTGTTATTCGGCTTATGTGGCTCCTAATTTTTTGCTGGGTTGGTTGCTCACCATAAATATGTTGAAGGTGTTTGACCAAATTGACGCCCATCCCAATTTATTTTCGTTTTTATGTTGGAACTGGAAACCTTTCAGGGTATTTAGGGTAGCTTTCCTCTTGGCTTCCCACAGCATCAAAACTCATCGCATCATATTCACCGTGGACATTGAAACCCCTCACAATAAAACCCTTTATTCCAAAAAATTGTTCACATTAGAAATTTTAATTATATTATTTGACAAATTACTCGACACAATGAAACAAAAACAAAAAGGCCGGATTTGTTTTTACATTTAATTAACAGCGGACACAATAAATTAAAAACGGCAGTTGTAATACTGAACAAACAGCCAAAAGGTGTTGACTTAATTTTGTGTTTGTTTGTCAACAACAGCCACCAACGCCAGCCAATTAAGAGAATTTCATTTAATTTGCATAACAACTAAATGTCATTTAAGGTGTTAGAGACTAAATGTTTTTTTTTTTTTGTTTTGTATATGGAAAACTATTTTTATTTCAAATTTAATGCATAGGTGATAAATATAAACATAAATATATTTTTGGAAAAACATTTATATGTAAATTGTATAGATGCTATTGGCCAGAAAAAAAGAAACTTTTTTCAACAACATAAATCAAATTAATTTTATAGCCAAATTCTGTCAATAAAGTTTTTTCGTTGTTGTTGTTTTGGCTGTAATCGCCTTCTTTTATCAAAACTGATGTTGCTTTTGTCTGGCTTATCTTCAAATTGTGGAAAGAGTAAAATTGATGGCCATTCGGGTTTCGGAAAATTTTGCGTTAAATCTATTGTGCCTTTTTTAATGACATGCATTTGATTTTCACTTAATAATGCCCATATAAGGGATTTCGGTTGAAAACACAGAAAAGGATTTTACCCTATTCATATGGAAATTCAGCTGGGAGAAAGGGAGGAATATAAATTTTATTGTAAACCAAAATTCAAAACAAAAATGTAAAAAAAAAATAAAATAACAACAACCTTAAAAATGAAAGCAAAATTCATGTTAAAACCATTTGGTCAGTTTCATTTTGAAAAGGGATTCAGAACCACATCGAGACACTTTGCAACCATCACCATAACCACCAGCATCACCACACATGCAAATATCGTTTCTAACCAAAGAGTTGAGCAACCATACGAAATGAATGGGAATTTCATGTTTGTGCGTGTGTGTGTTTGGGAGGGAAGAAGGCTAATGTGGTTATTCCCAAACGTGTTAAAGATTTCGAGGTAAACGAATGAAATTCACTCAAAAGCCTTAAATGGCATTAATTAAGCATAGAACAGACAAGGGATTATTAGGTGTTTGAAATTTAAAAAAATAGGTTGTTGAAAAAAAAAATTGGAAATTTAAATAAAATATACTATACAATTTTATTATACCCTACTCCACAATGTGGGAAGGGTATTATAGGTTTGTTTTGCTAAAAATTCATGTAACACCGCGAGATATTCGTCGTAGACCCCCAATGTGGTATACCATTTTTCATATCTCGACGGGATAAAGCAATACAGCGATGTGTGTCCTTTCGTCTGTCCGTATGTCCGTCTGTGCATTTTAAATTGTAATCAAACTCCAGACCGCAATTACGGACCGATCCTCACGAAATTTGGTATGGAGGTCGGTTTCACATCAGAATAGATCGCTATTTTAATTGTTGATGATCTTAAAATATTTAACGGGGGAAATGGACCAAAAACAAAATTTTTACCCGATTTTGTTGCTGCTCTGTAGGTCCAATCGACGGGAAATTTTATGTCAGGTTTGAGTTCATGACAAAGAAGAAGCTTGGAATCTTAGAAAATGATCAGATAATATTTAGCAGGTTAAATTGGCCAGAAGTTTTGTGTGAAAATTGTAAAATCTTTTAATGTACAGCCTGTATCTTTAATCTTGTAAGACCCATTTCGGTCGAGGAAGTAATATTAGAAAGAGGAACTCTTGACCTCTCCATTGATGTCAATTATGTTGACCTATGTGGTCAGATGACGGAGATACAGCCTAATGTATAAAGCGATCTCACAGTGCCCAGTATATTATAATCACGAAATTGTCCTAGTTAAAGTTCAATGCTAACAAAATTTTGCATGTGGTAAGAGTTTATGTGAAGGAAGATACCAACAATTTTTTATGATGATCGAATGGTGTTTAGCATGTGAAAATGGTCGTAGCTTTTGTGTGAAAATTTGTAAATTTGCATATTGTAATAATGCAGCGGTTTGATAACGGAACTGTTCCCAAATATATAGAGGAGGTTACTTGATTTTTTTGTTGTGCGTAAAAACCTACATTTTTATTTATTGCTACAAAATGTCGCTTTCATATAAAGAAATTGTGCTGGAGAAACTTACTTACTTACTTAGCTGGCCCATTACAGAACATTTGTTCTATAGGCCGAACTAAGAAAAGATCTCCAATTCACTCTATTTGTTGCTTCGCTTTCTGGAATACCGCGCCTTTTCATCTCACCATCCACTTGTTTGCGCCATCTATTCATTGGCCTGCCAGTTCTGCGTGCACCGCCAAGCGGTCCGTGTTTATACACCTTTTTAGCGGGGTAATCATCGTTCATTCTTATGATATGACCTAGCCAACGCAATCGCTGCATCTCGATACGTTTAACAATATTGATGTCGTTGTACAGCAGATACAGCTCGTGGTTCATGCGATGTCGATATTCACCGTCAACGCAGGTTGGTCCGTAGATCTTTCGAAGAATTTTTCTCTCAAACACACCAAGCCATACATCAGCACGGGTAGTATCAGTGTTTTGTAGAGCGTTATTTTTGTTTGACGAGATGTGGCTTTGTTTTTGAACTGCTTACTTAAACCAAAGTGGCATATGTTGGCCAATACAATTCTTCTTTTTATTTCACAACGTTTGTTGTGTTTACGGAGGTGCCGAGGTAGACGAAGTCTTTTACTACCTCAATATTAAAGGAACCAAGTTCCACAGTCGGTCCGAGCTCAATGGACGCATTGCGCGTCGACACCATCAACTTGGTCTTCTCACCGTTTACCGCCAGACCCACTTTAGCAGATTCTCCTTCGACCTTCATAAAGGTATCAGTTACTTCTTTTACTGATCGGCCTATGATGTCTATATCATCAGCATAAGCAAGTAACATGTGACTATTGGTGTAGATTGTGCCACTTCTTTTGACGTTTGCCTCTCGTATAACCTTTTCCAGCAGGATGTTAAAGAGATCCCACGAAAGGCTGTCTCCTTGTCTGAAACCTCTTTTGGTACCAAACTCTTTGGAGAGGTTCTTTCCTATTTTAACTGAGGACCTCGTGTCAGTTAAAGTCATTTTGCAAAGCCGGATGAGCTTTGCGGGGATACCAAATTCAGACATGGCTTGGAATACCTTTGAACGCAGCGGGCTGTCGAAGGCTGCTTTATAATCGATAAAAAGGTGGTAGGTGTCGATCTGCATCTCTTGGGTCTTCTCCAGGATTTGCCGCAGGGTAAATATCTGGTCAATGGTGGACTTGCCAGGTCTCAAGCCGCATTGGTATGGTCCAATTATCTCGTTGACCATAGGCTTTAGTCGTTTGCACAATATCCCTGACACGATCTTGTAGGCAATAGGGAGTAGACATATGCGCCTATAGTTAGAGCATACAGTCTTATCTCCCTTCTTGTGGACGGGCACGGGATACTTAGGTTGCAATCGTCGGGTACTCGTTCTTCCTGCTAGATGGTGCTAACTAGCTGATGAATACACCTTATCAGCGTGTCGCCTCCGGTTTTGAACAGCTCGGCTGGTAAGCCATCGGCTCCTGCTGCCTTATTATTCTTCAGCCGATTTATTGCTGTCTTTACCTCATCTTGGCTGGGCGGTATAGATTCAATACCATCTTCTGGGATTGGGACTGTGGTATCTTCGTCGTCTTCGCTCCTATTGGATACCAACAGTTTTGAAAAATGTTCTTTCCATATCCTGAGTACACTATCTGTATCAGTTACCAAATAACCTTGCTGGTCTCTATAGGAGGATGTGCCTGTACCAAAACCATCAGTTTGATGCTTGACTCTTTGGTAGAATTTTCGGACTTCATTCTGGCTCCTGTACATCTCGATTTTTTCGCACTCCCGCTTTTCCATCTCTATCTTTTCTTCTCTCTTTGTTTGCTACGTTTAAGCGGGTGCGTACCTTTGCTGCAATAAGGTAGTGGTCCGAATCAATGTTTGCGCCTCGGAACGATCGCACCTCCAACACGCTCGATGAATGTCTTCCATCTATCACAACATGTTCAATTTGATTTCTTGTTTTCTGATCTGGAGACAGCCAGGTGCCTGTACTGCTAACTACCATGTGTTTTGCAGCTGCAAAGTCTATCAGCCTCATACCATTGTCAGATGATTCACTGTGGAGACTGACTTTCCCGACTGTTGGGCCAAAGATATTCTCCTTTCCAATTTTGGCATTTAAATCGCCTAGAATGATTTTAATGTCATGGGCAGGGCAACGGTCATATGTTTCTTCTAAGCGCTCCTAAAATATATCTTTGGTCTGTTCGTCCTTTTCTTCAGTGGGAGCATGAGCGCAAATAAAGCTGATGTTGAAGAATTTAGCTTTTATTCGAATTGCAGCAAGTCTTTCATTCACTGGGGTGAAGCTGGATACCAGATGTTTTAGTCTCCGACTAACTACGAATCCGCAACCAAACTCATGCTATACGTCATGGCAGATATAATACAGTGCGTCACCTTTAGGTGTTGTTGTGACGCCTTTCCCAATCCATCGTATTTCCTGTATGGCAGTAATATCGGCCTTGCACTTTTCAAGTACGTCTACCAATGCGAAGACTGCACCTTCTCTATAAAGAGTGCGAACATTCCAGGTGCAGATTCGCAGATCATGGTCCTTAAAACGTTTGCGGGGTTCGTCAAATTTAGAGGGGTTTGTTTTTCTTTGCTTTCGTTTTTTCATAGTAGGCTGTTTTTTCTAGGGGAGGGTTACTAACCCGAAGCCCAAACCCAAGTTTTTAACGTTCTAATGGGTGTTAAAGGCAGTTCCCCAGGTGACACCACGGGGAGGTCAGTGTCCACTTGAGATGAAAGAGGGACCAAGATAAATCCTGGGCTTTGCCATGTTAAAACCGGTCAGGACAGTTCCTTGCTATCTTCCATCCCCTACGTCACTACGTGCTGGAGAAACCACGACAGCGAAATTCCTCGCTTTTACATTGAGGGAAATCGGAATAATCTAGGTGGTGCTGAGGGTCTTTTAATTTGTGTATAATTTTTGATTTTGCTTAAACATAATGTTATACCTCGAAATTTTGGTGCCTAAGTATAGCGATCCTAATATTTCGAGTAAACAAAACATATTAAGGTATGTAAACTATATTGATTACGACTGTCACACATGGATAAAACAACTGATTCGTAAATTCTTAGTCCTGAATTTGACAGAAAAGTTCATTCCATTTCTTATTATGAATCATGCCCTACGAGGGCAGTTCGGAAACTTCTTAGCATAGCACCAAAAGCACTGTATAAACAGAAAAAAGTTAAGTGTTTGAAAAACTTCCATCTCTGTTATGAACACATGTAAAATTTTGTTTCGATCTGCAACTCCTTCATTTAGAAACAGGTGTTCAAAAAAGACGCATCCGCAATTTTTTTACAATGGAAAAATTAGAAATGCGTGCTGTCATTAAATATTTACATAAAAAAGGTTTATCGGGACACGAAATTCATAATGATATGGTGAATGTGTTAGGTGAAAGTTCTCCTTCATATGCAACAGTAAAAAATTGGGTTGCTGAATTTAAACGTGGTCGTACAAGCATTGAAGATGAACCACGTAGTGGACGTCCAAAAACGGCAACAACAACAGAAATTGTAGCCAAAGTGCATGATATGGTATTAAATGATCGACGAATAAAAGTACGTGAAATTGCTAAAATCATGGGCATCTGAAATGATCGAGTCCATTTAATTTTGCATGAAGAACTACAGATGAAAAAGCTTTCTGCAAGATGGGTGCCGCATTTGTTAACAGTCGATCAAAAACGCATAAGAATGAACATTTCTCAAGCTTGTTTGGATCGTTTTAAGCGAAATAAAATGGATTTTACGCGCCGTTTTATAACTGTTGGTGAGACACCACTATACTCCAGAGACAAAAGAACAATCCAAACAATGGACTGAAGCTGGAGGAAGTGCCCCAAAGAAGGCAAAAACAATTCAATCGGCTGGTAAGGTTATGGCAACGGTTTTTTGGGACTTCAAAGGTATTTTATTGATTGACTATCTGCAAAAGGGTAAACAATAAATTCAGAGTACTATTGCAACCTTTTGGATCAATTAATTGTACAAATTCGAGAAAAACGTCCTGGCTTACAACACAAAAAAATAATTTTTCATCCAGACAACGCACCAGCGCACAAGAGTGTTTTAACAATGGCTAAAATCAACGAATTAAAGTACGAGTTGCTTGACCACCCACCTTATTCTCCTGATTTAGCTCCCAGTGACTTTTACTTGTTCCCAAACCTTGCTGGCAAGCGTTTTACCTCAAATGAAGATGCAATTACAGTTGTAAACCACTATTTTGAAGACCTTGAGGGAAACCATTTTAATCAAGGGATAGAATTGCTAGAAAAGCGTTGGACTAAGTATATTGAAGTTTCAGGAGATTATATTGAAAAATAAAAATATTTTTGAAAAACTAACTATTCTCTTTCATTGATAGGCTAAGACGTTTCCGAACCGCCCTCGTACACCAAAATGTGTTAAGGACATTATGTTTGTTTTACCAAAAAAAAAATGGTACCGATCTTCATATAATTTGTGTAAAATGCACAATTTAGCTTTTGGACGTTCTAGTAATGACAATGTACAAAATGCTATGTAAAAAGTCACAATCATCGGCAGCAACAAGTCACAATCATGAAAAAGAAATTCCGCGGAGATACAGTGCCCAGATATAGTGGTATAGGGTATAGTCGTTTATCTATAGTCGTTTCTTAATTGTTAAAGAAATATATTTTTCTTCCATCCGACAAATTGTCATTATATGATGATAAAGCAATTGTCTGAATCGTGACAGAGATTTCCATTTATCATTTCCTAGATTTCCATTTATCAGCAGCGTCTTAAAGTTTTATGCTACTTTCGATTTTATTCAATAGTAAATATTGGTCCCACCTGGCTTTATATATCTGTCACCCGTATGTTCATTATAAATTGTAATGAATCTTCAGAACGCAATCATATACCAATTGTCAAAAAATTTCGAATGAAATTCGGGACCTTTTGACAATGACGAACCCTACTTTTCAGATATTACTCATGAGCTATTTAGTGAGTCAAATGGACTATACATCTTGTGTGAAACATTTCAAACAGTATATTGTAGTTCTGTGAAACTAAATTATATGAAAGAGGAACTTTTGACCCCTCAACGTAAATTATGTGGTCGGTCTTGAATATAAATGATGTTAATAATTAGGTCTACATGGTATAGAGTCAACATTTTCTTATATTGATCACAATTGTCACTAATATATTGATTACATACCATCTGAAATGTAATATAAAATAAACGTAATTATTTATATGTTGCCTGTATCTTAACCTGTATGAGGATCTACTGTTTTTCCAATATAATTTCACGTCTCTTGAAAAATTATCATTTTTAAAACAATTATTTTAAATTATTTTTAAGTAGTGGAGTGGGGTATCAGATAGTCGGCACCGTCCGACTATAGTCTTTTCTTACTTGTTTTACTATATAACAATATTTTGTAGAAATGTGTTCCGTGAATAAAACAAATAGGGAAATAGTTTTAGTTCCACGACTCCATTCCTTCACGATAAACCGTTAATAATTATTTTCGTTGATGTGATCGGCAGATTTCAAGCAGGGTTTCGGAGTCGAGGTATTTTTGGCTCGACTCCGACTCCGACTCCAGACCGATTTTTTTCACGACTCCGACTCCGAGTCGACTCCGAGAGTAAACTTCTATACCACTAAAATTAATAAAATTTGCACAAAAGTTTAACTTTTTCCTAACATATTCTTTAGAAAGGGCATTAGTACTGAACAATGGAACATAAATATGAAGTAACATTCATATCTATATTATTTCTACTGAATCTTACAACTAAAAAGGGCAACAAAATATATTTAGCTTTTGTCGGTTTTGGCGTTTTTTTTTCTTCGCACGAGTAAATTTTGGAAGGATCTCTTTCCTGTGAGAAAATATGTGAAAATGAAGGGGCAATACAAATCATAAAAACTGCATGCGGTAAAAATTATAAGCCATTCATGAAAAGGTTTTAAAATCGATGTAAGCCAACATTTTAGAATGCTTCGAGAGCTTTAAAATGCCATTTTTTCATGAATTTTATCCAAGAAAACTACGAAACTTTTTTTTAGATTTTCTTCATCTGAAAAAACATAACAATATCTGCTTTCTGAATTCTAATTTGAAAAAGACCACGAAGTGGACCATATACCGTGGACAGAAAAAGTCAAAATATTAATGTTTGGCTTAAAAAACTGACGTTTTTGCCATAAACCGGGCCAACAAAATATGACAAATAAAATCGATCGATGAATTTCTAGATTTTGTTGCCCTTTCTAGATTTTTATAGAATCATCTAATAATTAAGATTTTATATAATTTTATGTAAAAGCTCTTCAAAATAGACCTTTGTGAGAAGACCTGTAGGTTTCCTGACAAAAGACTTGTAGAACAGAAGACTTTAAATGGCCAATTATAATTCGATTGGGATGAAAAGATTTGACTTCAAAGGATAGTAGATAACCTGTGAATCGCCCTCTAACTTAGTATAATATACCGTTTGCTTAATTGTTTTCTTATATTTTCTTCTTTTAAAATAAATAATGATTGTTTACAAAAATTTGGTGTCCCGAATTTTAAATTTCTATAAAGAAGAAAAAAAATTGCCCGGAGTCGGAGTCGAGTTATTTTTTTCGACTCAGACTCCGACTCCGACTCCAGCAAAATTGCTCGACTCCGACTCGTAGACTCCGACTCCGACTCCGAAACCCTGATTTCAAGTGGCTCACCGACGACAAGTGAGTTTTTTAACACCAAAAAATTAATGGCAATAATTAGTTTCCTTTGGCTTATGAAAGTAACAAGCTCTTCCTCTTATTATTTGCAGGAGCAGAATATCTTAACTGATTATACTCCTTTTAAGAGAACTCATATGGGGCGTCATTGCTGTTCTTTCCAAAACATGGGCTAATGACAACAAAAACTATTTAATTATTATTATATTATAAATTAATCTCGCAATAAAATTGGGCAATGGCGGCTAGACTTAAACCTGGACACATATTGATCGTTTTTTTGCGACTAAGTTTTCTATATTGGTTCCAATTAACAATTAATTCGGTAGAAAGATGTGACTAAAATGGGATAGCTCCCATATGGGGGCTACACCGAAGACTAAATGCCAAATTTAAAATGTTTCGGTGGTATAATAAATCCAAACTCTTCAAAATACAAAAATGGGCAGGTCCGGACCCATACTGAAAAATTTCAGGTGGAATCTTTTATAACCCCAACGATAACTGTATACAAAATTTCAGCCCTTAAGGTGGGATATTGAGTCCACAACCTTCAAAATATCGAACAAATACTGAGGCCACAACCTTCAAAATACTAAAAGTCAGATGGTACCGTTCTATGAGGGCTATATGAAGACGTGGACTTATAGCGACAAATTCCATATGGAACCTCTTATATTCCCAACGAAAACAAAATACTAAATTTCACCCATTTCGATATTGGGTGACGTAGGGGATGAAAGACACCAAGGAACGGTTCTGACCGGCTTTAAAATGGCAAAGAATTTATCTTGGTCCCTTTCTCATCTCAAGTGGACACTGACCTGAACTTGGGTTTGGGAGTCTGGTTAGTAACCCTTCCCTAAAAAAAGCAGCTTACATAAAAAAAGGTCCATGATCTGCGAATCTGTATCCGGAATGTTCGCACTCTTTATAGTGAAGGTGCAGTTTACGCGCTGGCAGATGTACTTGAAAAGTACAAGGCCGATATAACTGTCATACAGGAAATACGATGCAATGGGAAAGGCGTCAAAACAACACCCAAAGTTGATGCACTGTATTATAGCTACGATGACATAAAGCATGATTTTGGTTCCGGATTTGTAGTTGGTCGGAGGTTAAAACACCTGGTCTCCAGCTTCACACCAGTGAATGAAAGACTTGCTACAATTCGAATAAAAGCAAAATTCTTCAACATCAGCTTTATTTTTGCTCATGCTCCCAATGAAGACAAGGACGAACAGACAAAAGATATATTCTACGAGCGCCTAGAAGAAACATATGACCGTTGTCCTGCCCATGACATTAAAATTATTCTATGCTATTTAAATGCCAAAATGGAATGGAATTGAAAGGATGGAAATGGAAAGGCGGGAGTGTAAAAAAATCGAGATGTACAAAAGCCAGAATGAAGTCCTAAATTTCTACAAAAGAGTGAAGCATCAAACTGATGGCTTTGGAGAGGCGCGAGTGTGAAAAAATCGAGATGTACACGAGGCAGAATGAATTCCGAAATTTCGGCCAAAGAGTGAAGCATCAAACTGATAGCTTTGGTACAGACACATCCTCCTGTAGAGACCAACAAGGTAATTTGGTAAATGATACAGATAGTGTGCTTGTGATACGAAAAAAGCATTTTTCCAAACTGCTGCTATTTAATACTAACGAGGACAACGAAGATATCACAGATCCAATCCCAGAAGATGGTATTGAATTTATACCACCTTCGACAGCCCTATACGTTCAAAGGTGTTCAAAGCCATGCCTGATTTTGGTATCCCCGCAAAGCTCATGCGGCTTTGTAAGATGACATTAACTGATACTCGGTCCTCAGTTAAAATAGGAAAAAACCTCTCCTAAGTGTTTATTACCAAAAGAGGTTTCAGGCAAGGAAACGGCCTGTCGTGTGATCTCTTCAACATCCTGTTGGATCATAATACACAAATATCTATATCGCTCATTTACTCAAACAGTGACACATCTCAAAAAATACAGATTGAAGAAAAATGCGTTTTAACTTGGCGATCGAAATTTGAATTCCTCACTTAAAAATATTATTACTCAGAAAATGAAATAACTACTTGGGCCATCTCATGTAAAGAACAAGCCAAATATCTGTGATAAATTTCTGTGCATGATCAAGCATGATTTATAGTGTTTTAGTGCTTCTTAAACTCAATAACTTTTTTGATGAATTCTGCCAAACGCGTAGTAAATGAGTTGTAACTCGTTGAGTTTCAGAGATATCACCATGACAATTTTACACAAGATAATGAAAAAGTCGAAGAACAAATAGAAACTGCTAACACAGAAAATGAATTTTTTGAGTTATGCCACTCTTTGAGTAAATGAGCGATATGTTACTTGATTATGCCTACGACAATGACATCATGGGTCGATCGGTAAAGGAAGTAACTGATACTTTTGCAAAAGTCGAAAGAGAATCTGCTAAAGTAGGTCTGGCATTAAACGGCGTTAAAACCAAGTTGATGGTATAGACGCGTAATACGTCCACAGATTTCGCACCATCTGTGAATGTTTATACTTACAATTTTGAGGTGGTAAAGGACTTCGTCGACCTCGGCACCACCATAAACACAACAAACAACATCAGTTGTGAAATACGCAGAAGAATAGTTTCGCCCAACATATGCTACTTTGGGCTGAGTAAGCAGTTTAAGAATAAAGTCACATCTCGTCAAACAAAAGTAACACTTTACAAAACACTGATACTACCCGAGCTAATGTATGGTTCCGAAGCATTGGGACTTGCGCAATCAGATGAGGCAGTGCTTGGTGTGTTCGAGAGAAAAATTCTTCGAAAGATCTGCGTTGACGGCGAACATAGACGTCGTATGAACAATGAGCTGTATCAACTATACAACGACTTCAATATAGTTGAACTAATCGAGATACAACGTTTGCGATGACTAGGCCATGTCGTAAGAATGAGCGATGATGAACCCGCTAAAAAAGCGTATAATTACGGGCCGCATGGAGATTCACGCATATCTGAAAGGCCAAAGCTTCGTTGGAGCGAACAAGTGAAACGAGACATCAGAAAGCTACATATCCCAGATTGGGAAAATACATCAGCAAACAGAGAGGACTGGAGATCTTTTCTTAGTTCGGCTTTTTCTTCAGCGTATGTGAATTGAAACTCCTTTTCACCCTAAAAAATTATGTATTTACAGGTTTTCAGAATTTTGGTCGTATGAACTTGCCAACAAAAATATGGATTTGGACTGAAGCTCAAAAGTGTTGGGGAGAAGGTACCTAAAGGAATGGACCGACATAGTCCATTTTGGAAGTGTATCTTATTTTGGGAGTCATTGCTTTCGCCTATCAGTTATTTTAGTTGGTCAACGTATTATTTAGGGTTTTTGGAACATTCTATCAGAAAGCATAAACTTGCTCACGAAAAACATAATATCGCTGTAAAGAGGACCACAAGGACTACCTTCGGTAAACATTTCCGAAGGATCCTCGAACAAACTTTAAACTTAATTTGAAAGAGGTTAAAATACTAGCTCAAGAGAATAACTACAAACGGCGATATATGTTAGAAATGTTGCACATAATAAATGTCCCCACAGAAAAAAGAATGAATTATAAACAAGATACAGAACACTGTGCACAAATATATCGAAATGTCATACAAAAACATCAAAAATTAAGAAAAGCTTCAGTGGAACAGCGACAGTGATGGAGAACTGACACTTGCTACCTGTTAAAATAACACCAAAAGTATGTTATTATTAAGTATTTTTGTTGAAACATTTATGTGATCAATGTTTTATATTTGTTTTTTCAAAAAGATCCCTGATGATGACCGTCGAAGACGGCCGAAATATTGGAAATAAATAATTAAAAATAAAACAAAATTTCGTTGTTTTATTACAAGGACCTACAGCCGAACTAAAATCACAAGAAGAAAAAAAAAAACTTTAAACTAAAGCTAACTTTAAATTTAAAACTTAATTTAAAAAATTTAACTTTTGTGATAGATCGATAGGCCATTTTTATACCCTCAGCGTTTCTGCTAACGAGGGTGTACACACTTTCATACGGGAAAAATGTGCCTCATCGAAATAATGGTTTTAGACTCCAAGTATGTTTGGACGAAATCCGTTTCAGACAATTTGGAGTTGAATTAGCCATGTCCGTCCGTATGCCTGTCTGGTTGGAGCACACGATAACTCTAGAACGGATCAACCGATTCGGTCCAAAATTTTGCTTTCGTAATATTTTGTTCAAACTCAGTTTAAGTTCGAAAATGGGTTATATCGGCCCACTGCTTCCGGTACCTTCACCACAAAAGTTCGAACATGTTTGGAAAATTTGTGCGCACGATAACTCTTGAAGGGAGTAATCGATTTGGTCCATACTTTGCACATCGTGAAGTTTCTACCTGGCATAGATAAGGTTTCAATATGGAATAAATCGATCCATTACTTGGGTACCTCCCTCACAAAATTTCGGAAAAGTTAAATTTAGGACCAGCTCTTCAATCGCTTTGATTTTTGCTGTAACATTTTGTACCAGCTGCCCCCCATACGACGGTAAAAGTTTCATCAGGGGCAAGTCCATACTTTCTGAGAAAATAGACCGAAATGTGCAAAAAAAACCCTTATGACACCGTGTGTAGTGGTTGAAGCGCAAGTTAACTCTCGAACAAATCAACCGATTTGGTCCAAACATAGTATTACTTCTAAGATGAGCGGTCCACAACTTTCGGTACTCCCCCCAATATTAAAAAAAAATCACTAAAATGGTATCAAACTTTGTCCAAATTTAGTTTAACTTATAATATGCCCCATATCGATCCTCCCCTCATTTCAGATAGGCTGAGGGTATATCTCTAGAGTTGGGTCATCTAGTTCCTAGTTCCTGGTACTAGTTCCAAAGCGTATGAGTAACATCATAAAATATGACGTGTGATAGTAAGTATACGCAGTTTGTTCAAAGAAAAAAGGTGGGCCACTGGAACTGCGAAGTGAACGAGATAGTTCCATATAGTTCCTTTGGCACAACTCTATGTATCTCTGTCGGCAAAGTCGACGGATATTTTGTTACTTGTTCGAACTTAAATTAAGTTTGGACAAAATATTACGATATCCAAAGTTTGGACCAAAGCGCTCCGTTTATGAGATACCGCGCGAACAATATTAGAGAATTTTTCGAACTTATGTGGGAGAAGAATTGGGCCGATAAGTAGCATTTTTGAACTTTGTTTAAGATTTGCAGAAATATTACGATATGCAAAGTTTGGACCAAGGCAGTATCCTGTTCGAAAGTTGCCGTTCCCTCCAGCCACTGCACATGATGGCCGTACAGCTCTCGGGTCATTTGCTCAGGAAGTTTGGATTTGCTCCTGAAAAAAACTTGTACCGGCAGCAAATACGAGTTGTTGCTACAAAAATCAAAGCGAGTTTTTATGTGGGAGGTGCCCGAAGGGATGAACCAAAACAGTTCACATTCAAACTTGATCAATGCCTAGAGGAATATTACGATGTGCAAAATATGAAATAAATTTACTACGAGAGATTTCGTGCATTTTCTCATTTTAGCAAAAAGTTTGGAACTTTTATGGTGGAGTACTCTAAGGAGTGGACTGATATGGCTCATCTTCGAACTTGTTTGCTCAAAATATTACGAATGTCAAATTTTGGACCGAACCGTACACCTATGTCAACATGTTTAGAGGCCGGAGCGCACAATAATTCCCGAATTGACGAGCTACCATCCGTTCTGGCCACTACAAATGGACAGTGGATGCGCCCAACGACAAAAATAATAAAATTCATATCATCATTTTAAGAGTTTAAAGATGCCAATCGCTTCTAAATATTTCAAATTTTATAAATTTGTGTTTATTCGACCTTTTGAATATATATTTTTAAATAAAAATTTAAAAATATTTTAAATAAATAAAGAATTAAACATACAAAATAATGATAATTGGTTCGTTAACAAGACGAACATAGAATTTCCACATGACGTCAAGTGGTTACTCTCATTGGGAGATAAATTCAATCTACCAACAAAAAAGTCCAACTTTCCGCTCTTCAAGTTTATTGCTGATGGAGAGCACATTATACAAACGAGCAACGATAAAGAAAAACAAGAAATGATGCGAACGAAATTTACAACAATGCTGGACACTCATATAAACAAGATGAGAGAGAGCAAAATAGACAAATTTATCAACAGGACAGTGGAACGCAGCGAAAAATTTCTCAGGCAAAATAAAGATATTTTAATATTAAACGCGGATAAAGGTAATGTTACGGTTGCAATGAAGAAGGATGAATATAAACAGAGGATGATGGGAATACTCTCAGATATTATGACGTACCAAAGGTTAAATAAAGATCCAACAACAAGTCTGAGTAAAAAGAATAATGAACTGGTGGAAGAATTATATAAGAACAATATAATTTCAGCGACAGAACGGAAGAGGTTAAAAACAGACGTGGCAACAGCGCCTAGGATATATGGACTACCCAAGATTCATAAACAGGACTACCCACTGAGACCTATATGTTCTTCTATCAACTCGCCTTCAATAGAATTATGCAAGTACGTAGTAAATATTTTAAAAAACTTAACGAAGAATTCAAAATACAACGTAAAAGACTCATTGCAATTTAAAAAGAAAATACAAAACGTGACTATTAAGGAGAATGAAAAGATGGTTTCGTTCGATGTGGTCTCTCTATTCCCTAGCATTCCTGTAGATTTGGGTCTATCTATAATTGAAGAAAAGTGGGATGTAATAAAGGAATATACGAATATGTCTCAGAGCCTATTCTTAAATATTCTGAAATTTTGCATTAAAGACAATCGGTACTTTCAATACGACGATAAAATATATAAGCAAAAGAAAGGATTACCGATGGGGTCACCGGCTTCTCCGATTGTGGCAGATATTGTTATGGAGAAACTACTTGACGACTGTATGGGAAAATTAATGACGAAACCAGCAATATTGACGAAATATGTCGATGATTTATTTGTTATTATAGAAAAATGTGCAATAGTAGATACATTAAGGACATTAAATAGCTTTAATAAAAATATAAAATTTACAATGGAAGAAGAGGACAATGATTCCATTGCTTACTTAGACATGCTGAAAAAAAAATTAACGAAAACCTAGAAATAGATTGGTACCAAAAACCGACGGCATCTGGTCGGATTATAAACTACCACTCTAAACATCCAAAACGTATGATCATAAATACAGCCCGTTACCTCATAAACAGAGTCCTTAATGTGAGCGATGCCAAGTTCCATAAAAATAACAAAAATAAAATAATGGAAATACTAACCAAAAACAGTTTCCCTGATTCTTTAATTGAGAACTTAATAAACAAATGCAAAACACGTCAAGCCGAAGGAAATTATGAAGGGAATAAACAAGAGAAGATATATAAAACTATGTTATATGTACCAGTAATTTCAGAACGATTCCAAAATTCCAATTTCTTTGACAATGATAAATATAATATAGCCCAAAAAACAGGCAACACATTAAAACGTCTGTTCAGCCAAACCAAAAACAAAATTCCTAAACTTGACAAACATAACGTAATATATAAAATTGAATGTGATGGAAACGAAGATGATAAATGTGGAAAGGTGTATGTGGGGACCACGAAAAATAAACTAAAAACAAGATTATCGGCACATAAATCTGATATAAAATTACGACATCAGAATACAATCCAAAGAACAGCGCTTGCGGACCACTGTAAGCTTAACAACCACATACCAAACTTCGACAATGTACGTGTACTGCAAATAGAGAACAGTTATAACAGACGTCTAACATTGGAGATGCTGCACATCAACAACATCCCAACGAAGAAGAAGATAAACTATAAGAGCGATACTGACAACACAGCCTACTGTTATAGATATTTGACAAAAAAGAGATCATGCAATACGTAGTAACTTCAGTGCAATATTTACAAAGAACAGACAATGGTAGTGAAACTACATTAGTTCTTAAGAAATACTTGACTGTTAATAGTTTTTACGTATTGTAAGTTAATTATAATCGCTTTAATATTTGCAAATGTGTTTATCTTAAAATTACTGTGATACAAGTATTTATATTTATACAATTTTTAATGTCATTGTAGATCATCCCCTGAAGATGCAATTTAAAAATTGCGAAATATTGGGAAAAATATGAAACAATAAAATTAACCAACACTTATTCCAAATTTTTCGAAACTAAACTTTGTTTTTCACGGTTCATAAAGAGAAAAGCCTTACAAACATGACTAATTATGGAGAAAAATATGCATTTAAAAATATGAAAAAATAGTTATATTAAACGCGAGTTTCTGAAAGAACGTACTATTATTCAAGGGTTGCCACATAATTTGGTCAAAATTCAAATATTTAATATAGATGTATGGATTTCCTTAAAGTTTTAGTTAATTTCCAAGCATATGCAAGAATCGCCATTAGTACATTAAAGCCAATGGTCTGTATATTTCAAAACTGTTTAGACTTTTTGCGGACATTTGCGGTTTTGGCAGTCATGGCCAAAAATTTAACTCTGTTTTTAGGTGCTGAATTTATATTTTTTGGAATATTTTTAAGTAATTTGATTATCCTTTGTTATATATATGATCAATACAATGTTTTTTATGCTATTAGTGATATCTTTTATCATGATAACTTCGAACCGCACTGAAAACTCATGAAAGAAAAAAGGTTTGTTTGGGACACTCTAATGTTGCAATACGCCAAAACGTATACGTTATTGTAAGTATTTCGGCAGAAAAAGGTGATTAAATCTTATAAAGTACCGAAAAGTGGATGGTAACCCTATGGAGGCTGTGGTCAAAAATTGGACCGATATCACATTTCTTTTTAAGGTGGTTTTCTGAACTCTGAGTTCATTATTAAAACCCATCGGTTTTGAATATTTCTTTAACATCTGACGAAATAAGTCGAGATATAAATTATATGGGAGTTTACAAATCATGGACCAATACCGACAATTTTTCGCGGATATGTTCATTGTGCAATATAAACTCCTGACATTGCATTACAGCAAATTGAACAATGTGTTGGTAATTGTAAAACAATTCAAATCAGGATGATTCGTTACATAGGAACCACGCGAAAACTTAGACTTAGGACTACAGTATTTTTGTTAGTGTGTTTAGGCCATAAGGACCCATTGATGCAAATTTCAGTTCGGTATATTATCTAGAAGTATTTTTGTCACACCTTCCCATGTAAGTGCCACACAGCTTTCGTTCCATCTTCTCTGGAAATATGGACTAAAAAAAACTGTTACCGCCGAAATGGGGGCAGCGAAAACAAGTTGTTGCAAAAAGAATCAAAACGGTTCAAGAGCAGTCCTTGAACTGCACTTTTCCAAACTTTGTGTGGGAGTTACCCGAAGGACTGGACCGATAGGGTTCATATTGGAACTTCATCTATGTATATCTGGTAGAAATTTTACTCGGTTACTGCCTTCGTGAGTTATTGAGCTCACATTTTCTCTAGTCCTATTTCGATAGGACTTGCCGTTTTCAAGGAAAATTCTGAAAACATAAAAACAATAAAAATCTATTCATTCTAAACCATAACATGACCATGTTGTCAACAATTGGTGGAGAAGTTGCATAACTGGACATGGAACCTCAATTCTCAAATACCAGGTAATTTAGTCAAAAAGTGTAGGTAAACTTCTCAAAATACCAAAAATCGGGATGTCCCGTTAAATAGGGGCTATTCCAAAACATGGTCCTATATTGACAACTTTTGGTGGAGAAGTTTTGGGTCTACTGGAAACCTCAAGTGTCAAACTCCAGCTCGTTCGGTGAAAATTTGTAACATAAATCATCAAAATACCAAATATCGCGAGGTACTGTTTTATGGGGGTATAAAATATTTAATTTGATTTATGACACTGGCAGATAGCTTTAGCAGGTCCCAGTGGCACATGTTAACATCTTCGAATTGTGCACAAACTTAAAATGAAACGAAATTTAAGATTAAGCCATTCTAAACTGTTCTTCAACAATAATTATTACATAAAGATATTTATTCAATTATCTCGTTACATGCAGGATCATATATTATTTGTGAATTGAATATATTAACAAAATTTATATAACAAGTTATATAGTAATTTATCTATTACGTTTACATTTATACTATCTAAATCAACAATTACAGCATGCTGTTGAATAGAAACTACATAAGCATTATTACCCAGTAAGAGGTCGTATTTGAAAGGCCTTATGAAATTAACACTGTTTTATAAGGGAAATCTTTACATGCCTTACTAATTTTGTTAACTTATTACAAGTCTTTAAGATCAATAGAAAAATGTTTGTTTGTAACTTAATAACTCAAAACCCGCTAAACGACATCGCCTGAAAGTAACATAGGCTATATACATTTTTGAAGCGGGATGGGGACAGGGAGAGCAGTTCTCCCCTTGATATGATAATATCGGATATTATCTATTTGAATCAGTATTAGCTTGAGGGTCATTAAACTTATTGAAAGTTATTAGGTTCATATTTATTTCATTCACGTTTTCGTCCTTAACAATAGCATTTGGTGTATAAATAAGAACAAATCTCGACTTACTGAATATCCACTGTCAACTCAGTTATACAGTCAATATGGAATTAACTATCTGAATCTGCCAAATAATGTTCCTTTCGGAAAATGGCTATGATAAGCACCAGTACCTAAAACCTAGATTTGGGTAGCACAGTTCCATGAAAAATCGATATTGAGTGGTCCTTTCCTCTATACTAATTAGTTCATTAACACTCCTATTAATGCGAAAGTTCCTTGGGGCATGTAATGTATTCCAAGGATATTTTAAAGATGTTTATATCATTTAAAGCGTTTGAATTAATAGGTTAGTTTTAATTGGGATTTATAGTTAAACGAGGAGACGCGTAGAGTCCTTATACAGGAATTTCAATAAATTAAAAAAAAAACAAGTAAAATAGTATCAGTTGGTTTTGCCGACAGAGATATGGCGAATAACAAAATTCCTTTACAATTCCATTTGAAAAAAATTAAAAAAAAATTTTTTCGAGCACATATATAGAGGTAAAGGAAAAAAATCCGGTTTCAAATTTGCTCGCGTCCACGAAATTGGCCAATGCGCGCAAAAGTTATAGCGAAAAAATATTTAAACATTTTTTTTGTTGTTATGAGAAAATGTATGCATAAATCGTTAACAGCATTCCATATCTATTCGTAGATGTTTAAATAGTTATTAAATTTATTATTATTTTCGCGGAAAATCAACAAATAATAGAAAAATTTTGAAGTACATCCAAATTATCCTGTCCCAGAATCCGTACAAACCCTTAAAAAATAAAAATATGATACCAAATTTATAGAGATTGGGTACATAAATTGCATATTATAGCAACAACAAAAGAGAAAAACTTATTGTTGGAAAATATTGTGGCAAATATTTTTTTTGGTTTGATTCTAAAAATTAGAAAAAAATTTTTGGGAGTTCTCCAACTATTTTGCTAAAATCCCATAGAATAATGAATGTATACTGTTAACACTTCATCAAAAAATATGGTTTACCATCGCGAGAGTTTAACTGATTACTGTGATAATTTATAAGGGTAGGAAATTAAGAGTAATATTGAAATTACAGTCATTCAATTAATATTAAAATTCAAAAGCCCGTTATTCGCGAATTAGTTAAAGTCGGTTGATGAGCATCCGTTTTTGGATACAGCGAATCAATCTCTTTCAAAATTTATGCATTTTTCGATGTTTCACTCAGGCGCCACTGTGTGCCGCCAGTTGCATCATACACTGCAAAAAAACTTAAAGTTGGTAAAAGTCGCGCAATGTGCATACGATTTTGATGCGCATCCGGTTTCATCAGCGCCTATCAAAAATACGTCAAAATATACCAATTTTAATTAAAATCTTCAAGAACCGCGGATGTGCCTCCACATTCAATTTTTTGTGAAAGACCCATATTACTCGCGTATCTCTTTTCTTTTATGACATGCGTTTTCGCAAATTTTATAATCGCCAGTAAAGGATTCCATTTATGTACAAAATTTTAAAGAAAATCGCGATTTAGTACGCGGATTTGTCAAAATATATTTTTGCTGATTTTCCGATTTTCAAGGTATCTATATCCGCGGTTTTAGTAGATTGATTCGATCGCGGAAGGCTTCATTAGAACCGTCACGTAAAAAAACTAAATTCACGAGGGTTTCACAGGAAATGGAATGACAGTTGTAAATTTTACACGCAAAAAATAGGTTTTGTAAGAAAATTCACGCATCAAATGTTGGCCTTTCGACTCCAATTACTAGGATGCTGTAAGGAGCACACTCATGAGATATGAATCAAACGACGTAAAATCACGAGTTCTATAATCGTGTTAAGAGTTTGGAATATTATCTTCTTGCGCGTCCGGATTATTAAAAAAATTCAAAAAACCCCGAAATTCCGGCTTCAAAATGTCAGCATCAATTTTAGGTGGATGCAGTGGATATATAGAAAAATCATACAGTACAATCTTGTTGCACATGGAGTATTCTGTGATTCTTTCTTTGGGGATAGGTCTATAAAATGTAAGGTTAAGCCAGAAATCGCTTCAACCCATTTTGTTTCATTTTTCTACATTGATGCCAACACAGCTTCCACGAAAATTAATTTTAATGGTCGACATTATGGGATCCCTCCTAAAACACTTCATTTTAAAGAATTGTAGTCATACTTTATAGAATATGTTAACAGTTCGCGAATTCTGAGAGGGTGAAACTCGGATTAATCGATTGCAAAACATTTTTGTTATTTACCATATACCCTCAGCCTGTATGGATTGAAATACATTTTATGTTTCGACAAAGTGTGGAAAGGATTAAAGCTCAAAAATTTGCGGGGATATCGATATATAGGGCTTTTTATCACACTAGTCCACGAAAAACATAATATCGTTGTAAACAGGGCCACTAGGAAAACCTTTGGTAAAATGTCCAAAGGATCCTCGAACCGCACAAAAATGTTGAATGTTTGTGGTAGTACCACAAGGATTGGACAGATATGGCCCAAATTTGAACATAAAATAAGTTTCGACAATACTTAGAGATCCAAAGTTTGGACCAAATCGGTTGCACGTCTATGAGAAATCGAGCGTAACATTTTAGAGAATTTTTTCGAACTTATGTAGGGAAGGGACAGTAAGGAGTGGAACTGTAAGCACCACCTTTGAATTTCATCTAATATTCGAAGAAATATTGCAATATACAAAGTGTGGACGAACGCAGTATTCGGTTCGAGCCCTCCAGCCACTACATATGGTGCCATGGGTTTTTTTTACAACTATCGGGCTGTTTTCTCAAGAAGACTTGCACTGAAAAATTTTTGCTGTCGTAATAGAGGCAGCGAATGCAAGTTGCTTCAAAAAAAAATCAAAGTGATTCGAGAGCAGGTCTTAAAGTGAATTTATCCAAAATATTGTGTGGGAGGTACCCGAAGGAGTGGACAAATATTGTCCATATTCGAACCTGATCTATATCTGGTAGATATTTTAGGATGTGTAAAGTATGGACCAAATCTGTCACTCTCATCAAAAGTTATCGAACTTAAACTGAGTTTGCACAAAATATTACGAAGACCAAATTGTAGACCGAATCGGCAAATCCGTTCGAGAGTTATCTTGCGCTCCAACCACTACACACGGTGTCATAGGGCTTTTTTTTAACTTTTCAGGCTATTTTCTCAGGAAGTATGAACTTGCCCCTGATGAAACATGTATCGCCATATGGGGGGCAGTGAATACAAGTTGCTACAATAAAAATCAAAGCGATTCGAGAGCAGGTCCTAAACTGAACTTTTCCGAAATTTTGTGTGGGAGGTACCCGAAGGAGTGGACCGATTGAGTCCATATTATAGCCTAACCTATGTCTGGTAGAAATTTCACGATGTGCAAAGAATGGACCACATCAGTTACTTCTTACAATTTTTCCGAACATTTCCAAACTTTTGCGGGGGAGGTAATGGCAGGAGTGGATCGATTCAACTTATCTTCGAACTTAAACTAAATTTGGACAAAATATTACGATACCTAAATTTTGGTTCGAATCGGTTGATCTGTTCGAGAGTTATCGTGCGCAACAGCCAGACAGACGGACGGACATCGCTAAATCAACTCCAAATTGTCTGAAACACATTTCGTCCAAACATACCCGTTAGCATAAATGCTGTGGGTATAATGAGATGTGTGCATTTGAATTCTGAAGTTCTATCGCAAAAATTAGTTGGTCGACTTATTTAAAACCAAATTGAATGGATAAATAAAAAATTAACCCACTTAGTTCAACAATAATAACCAAAAGAATAATTACCATATAATGCAAGGTGCCAAGAAAATGTTTTCAAAATGTAATTAAGGTTCCAAAATTCCCCACATTTTTGGTAAATGTTAAAAAATCATGACATTTTATGAATTTTATTCTTAACAAGGATTAGTTGCTAACAAGTATCAGCAATATTACGCATGGAATATCCTCACTAAGAGAGTTACCATATGGACCAAAGGGGTACCAGATCATATTGCATGTAAACAATGTACTATATGTCTCAAGCCGAGAATATCTAAAAACTAAGACGTTTTATAAGTATTTTGGTTTACCAAGATGGACTGTCATCAATTACAATGAATATTCCCAACAGCAGAACTCGATCAGGAGGGTTGCCAGATCGATCTTATTAACAGTAAACGGGGCCACCTAGGCCCACAACCAGGACCGACAGTTGGTTTATCTAACTCTATATTAATTAAGAGATAAGAATATTTCATGAAACAGTCGAAAATAGCACATTTGGAGACTAATATTCCTTAAAAAAATTGTGGTGTACAGATTTCTACAATTTTCGCAAATGCTTACTATGACCTACTGGAGACATTTCAAGGCATAATTTTCTAGGTGACGGGGGAAAAATGCTACAGTGTTACCATAATATACCATCAAAGCCAAAAAAACATACTAGAATTCCCCAATTGGGTTGTTAATAGATAAAATCGGATGTCTATACCAAGCTCAGTATAATCTAGCAATATCTTCCATATGTATTTCTAAACAATTTTTGTTCTTCTTGGTTATATTTTGGTTTCTTTTAGTGAATGTTCCTATCCCTCAAATCGATTTCAGTTAAATATACCACATTTAAGATCTAATTATGGGCCTACTTTTTTAGTCGATCTGGCCACCATCGAGTTCTGCTGTAGGTAATATTCATTGCAATTGGTGGCAGTCCATTTTGGTAAACCAAAATACTCATAAAACGTCTTAGTTTTTAGATATTCTGGGCTTGAGACATATAGGACATTGCGTACATGTAATATGATCTGGTACCCCCTTGGTCCATATAGTAACCCTTCTAGTGGGGATATTCCATGCTTAATATTGTTAAGAATTGCTACCAACTAATCCTTGTCAAGAATAAAATTCATAAAATGTCATGATTGTTTAACATTTACCGAAAACATGGGGTATATTGGAACCTTAATTACATTTTGAAAAAATGTCTTGGCACCTGGCATTAGGTGTTAATTATTCTTTTGGTTACTATTGTTGAACTAAGTGGGTTAATTTTTTATTTATCCATTCAATTTGGTTTTAAATAAGTCGACCAACTAATTTTTGCAAAAAACCCGACATTTTTATCACAACTATTTGTCATTTTTTACTAATTAATGCATGGAAAGTGTTCGTTTTCTCAGTTTGAACACATTTCCTTGGCAAACTGTATCCTTAAAAAAAGTAAGCAAATGCTATAGTCGAACGGGCCGACCATGTGATACCCTACACCACTACCCCTGCAATTATTTACTAACACATCAATGTAGGCTACTTTGCCGATATACGAGGGGCACTACAAAACCGTCTGGCCTAGGCAACACGCAGTGTCGCCTAAGCGTATTCAGGACAGTTTGACATACGACAATGTGTTGTGTTGTTTACAGTGACTTGAAAAAATCGCTTTGTGATTTGTGAACATTTTCGTCTCATAATTTTTCACAAATTTCGACATGGATAATCACGACAAGTGTGCATCGATCAAATTAAAAAAAAACGAAGGTCGTGAGGGTAGCCCAAAATCGGAAATTGTGCCAGAAAAAAATTAAGCCGTGCGTTAACGGATAATACAAGATCGCCTAGTTTAATACCGTGAGATAGAGACAACAAAGATTTGATATTGCATGAACACCTGGCCGCAAAAATGGATTTTTCTCGCTGGATCAAGTAAAAGTGGTCAATCGCTCAAGAAAAGCTCTTTTGGATTTGTTCAAAAAAATTGTGTATAAAAATGATCGTGGTGCTTCGAATGACATTTATAAGATCGTCACAGACGACGAATCTTGGATCTTTGCTTAGGAGCCCAAAACAAAACAGGAATCGACCATTTGGGTCTTCGAAAGCGATCCCAATCCAACGAAAGTTGTTCCTTGAAGAAGACCTTCGAAGCAAATGGTCCCCTGTTTCTTCAGAAAACTGACCGTGAGGCGACTATATGGTTTGAGATATGTAGGACTGTTAATTCTGAGTGTTACACTCCAATTTGTTTGCCTGAAGTCTCCTCAGAAGTTCGAGAAACGAAACACAAGAGAAATCAAATTGTTCTGCATCATGACAATGCGATCTCTCACACATCAATTCAAACCAGCGCCTGTTTGACAGGACAAACCGTGGAATTCATGGGTCATGGGGATCCAATAACTTCATTTGATTGCAGCACATCAAGAAAAAAGGCGTGGTCAACCGTTTTCGCCGCCAGAAGATGATGTAAAAGCGTTCAAAAACCATGTTTTGGAGGCGTCTCAATCAAGCCAATGAAAAAAAACCCAACCCATGGTCGCATGTCAAACTGTCTTAAGTACGCTTATACTAAAAACTGTCAAACTTTCCAAAAAATATCAAATGACGCCTGGCGACACTGCGTGTTGATTAGCCCAAAAGGTTTTTAGTGCCCCTCATATGCCCATCAGGAATTAAAATATGGACCAAAATTAAATTTTTAAATATTTCATACAAAAGTAATGGTCCAAAATTGTAGGCATCTTCTTCGACCTAAACTCTTACCTTCTGCAAAATTTCGTGACTATTGAGCTATAATTGCGACCTCTAGCGTCTTTATGATTACAATACAAACAAATAATTGTATATTTTATAATGTAGCTCTGTTATCTGACCTCGTACGTCAACATAATTGGCATCAATGGAAAGGTCGAGAGATCGTCTTGGAGTTTGATTACAATTTATAACGGAAAGACGGACGCAGTGTTACATGAATTTTTGCCAAAACAAACTTATAATACCCTTTCCACATAGTGGTGTAGGGTATAACTATGCATAAATATACACCAGTTGCAGAGAAGTTTAGATGACAAAAATAATCAGCAGATGTCACCTAAATTACGCTGTAGGAATATTAGAAGTAAATTTGGTAGCCAGGAAGCTTCTTCCGGTCTTAAAATAGTCGCAAACCATACTATTTGCTTAATAATCATTTGTCTACCATATATGTCAGGTTATTATCTAGTAAAAGTCCATTATTAATTATTTAAACGTACAAAATTATATGTGTTTGTTATTACTCGGTAATCCGAACAATTCGATAATCCGATAATCATGTGGTGTCTGAATAATCGAGATTATACTGTAGCATCATAATATGCACATATCATATTTAGTATTCTTGAAGCAAAACTGCATTGAGTTTTTTTTCGACTTAATAAGGAAACCGGATGGTACCGCGAGGGTTATCACTACTTCCGGGGAATTATTCAAACTGAAAAGAGGTTGCCTTTGAAACAGTTAGAGTATTAGGAAAATATAATATGGGTAGACATAAGAGAGAAGTATCCCCAATAGGACATCAGTATTCAATATTGGATTTTTGATTCATTATTTAAAGGAAAGTGTTTAAAGTTTGCATTGACTATTATGCTACGTGTGTGCTTTTAGTGTTAAAAGAAATTAACTCTAACACTTTGCCATGAACAAATATAGTGTGTGGGCAGAAATTAAACGGTAACCTTATAGGACATACCTTTATGGCATACATACCATATGTCATGTTTTAAGCATTATTAGAACTAAAATAATCAATACATAACTACATTACACGATTACTACTACTCCTGGGGTAATTTACAATATCAGAACAGCTTGATGTAATCATTGAGAAAACACCATTCCCATATACATAACTACATTATCATATCATAATCAATACATAACTACATTACAGGATTACTACCACACCTGGCGTAATTTACAGTATCAGAACAGCTTGCTATAATCATTGAGAAAACACCACTCCCATATGATAAAATTGAAGAAACTAATTTATAACAAGTAAAAAAGTATGAGTCGGCTTTGCCGACAGAGATATACCCTCAGCCTGTGTGAATTGAAACTTTCATCTATTAACAATATCAAATATAATACCGGCTGTACATTTCCAAATGGTCTTCGAATAGAACCTAAACTGTCCTTAAAAATGTTGTACTTTTGTGGACGAAGACCGATATGGACCATTTCTGAAGTAAAACTACCATTGGACAAAATGTTAAGAAATCCAATGTTTGTACGGTTGCTCCATTCAACAGATATAGCGCGTAGCTTTTTAACGACATTTTATTAACTTTGGTGGGGGGAGGTATCGTAAGTTGCGCATCGATAGTGCCCATCTTCGAAATTAAACAAAACTTGGAAAAATATTACGGAAGCCAAATTTTGGACCGAATCGGCTGATCCGATCGAGAGATATCGTGAGCTTCATTCAGCCAATTTACATGGTTCCATAGGGGTTTTTATAACTTTAGGGCTATTTTCTCAGGACGAATGGATTTGCGACCTAAAAAATTGTACCGTCACAATGGCGGCAGCGAATGAATTTGTTACAACAACGATCAAAGTGATTCGAGAGAAGATCGCAAACTGAATTTTTTTGGAATTTTGTGCGGGAGTTACCCGAAGGAGTTGACATATGCAGTCCATATTCGAACCTGATCTATCTATGTCTTGTAGAAATATTACGATGTTCAAAGTACGGACTAAATCGGATACTCTCCTCCAGAGTTATCGTGAGCACAAGTTTTCCGAACATTTTTGAACTTTTGTGGGGGAGGTACCGGAAGGAGTGGACCGATATAACTTATCTTCGAACCTAAAATAAGTTTGGACAAAATATTACGAAGGCCAAATTTTGGACCGAATCGACGGATCCGTTCGGGAGTTATCTTGCGCTCCACCCATTACACACGGTAGTAGACCCTAAACTGAGCTTATACGAAATTTTGTGTGGGAGGTACCCGAAGGAGTGGAACGATTGAGTCCATATTATAACCTTATCTAAGTTTGGTAGACGTTTCACGATCTGCAAAGTATGGACCAAATTGGTCACTCCCTTCAAGAGTTATCGTTTGGAAATTTTGTGCGGGAGGTACCCGAAGGAGTTGACATATGCAGTCCATATTCGAACCTTATCTATCTATGTCTTGTAGAAATATTACGATGTTCAAAGTACGGACCAAATCGGATACTCTCCTCCAGAGTTATCGTGAGCACAAGTTTTCCGAACATTTTTGAACTTTTGTGGGGGAGGTTCCGGAAGGAGTGGACCGATATAACTTATCTTCGAACCTAAAATAAGTTTGGACAAAATATTACGAAGGCCAAATTTTGGATAGAATCGACGGATCCATTCGGGTGTTATCTTGCGCTCCACCCATTACACACGGTAGTAGGCCCTAAACTGAGCTTATACGAAATATTGTGTGGGAGGTACCCGAAGGAGTGGAGCGATTGAGTCCATATTATAACCTTATCTAAGTTTGGTAGACGTTTCACGATCTGCAAAGTATGGACCAAATCGGTCACTCACTTCAAGAGTTATCGTACGCACAAATTTTCCGAACAATTTCGAACTTTTGTGGGGGAGGTACCGGATGGAGTGGACCGATATAACCCATCTTTGAACTTAAACTAAGTTTGGACAAAATATTACGACAGCCAAATTTTGGACCAAATCGGCTCATCCGTTCAAGAGTTATCGTGCGCACCAGCCAGACAGACAGACAGAGATTGCTAAATCGACTCCAAATTGTCTGAAACACATTGGCCATGGAGCTCCAGGGACATTATCTCAAAAAGTATGGACTTGTCCCAAAAATAAGAATACACCGTCAAAGAAAAGAATACAAAGTCAAAATTTCGATTTTTAACAAAAAATGTGCCGTCTATTGACCATTAATCGGTCAAAAAAATTTTAAGGAAAATTCTCTTATTTGAAGACATAATTTTGATGTATTCAATAAACTCACAAAAATATATGAACACTGAACACCAAATTTCTGTAATTTTGGGTGGATAATGTGGATAAAACCTTAAAAACCCGAAAATTGGGCGGTACCGTTACACGGGGGTTATATCAAAACGTGAACCAATACCAACAATTCTCTGTAAAAATATTTCGCAAGACCTGGCGAAGACTAAATACCAAATATCAGCTACATTGGTTGTTTAATGTGGCTAAAACCTTGAAAATACCGAAAATCGGGCGGTACCGTTCTATTGGAGCTATATCAAAACGTGGACCTATGTACATAATTTTTATCAGAATAGTTTTTTGGTCCACTGGGAACCCTCAATGCAAAATTTCGGCGTATTTGGGAGTGAAACATATTTAAAATCTTCAAAATTCCGAAAATCGGGAGGTATCGTTATATGGGGTATATATCAAAACGTGGACTTATGTCCATAATTTTTATCGGAAAAGTTTTTTGTAAAGTGAAAACTCCGCATCTCAAAATTCAACAAATTTGGTTGATAAGTTTAGCTAAAATATTCAAAATACCGAAACATTAAGAAGTATGGGGAATATCCCAAAACCTGGACAGACCTTCCCAATTTTTTGCTCTCGAAATTGTCAGTGAACTATAAATATTTATACCAAAATTCATCTGCCAACGCCAACTCCTTTTATATTTGGCCACCGTTTATTTGAACTCGCGACATGGTGCAACGTTTTTTTGAGGTTATGCGCCATTATCTCGGGAACTATGGACTTTCCCTCGCAAAAATTACAATGACTTAACGGGGGCCGCACGATAATCCTGCTACAAAAAATTTCATAAAGATTAGTGAGGTGTCACTAAACTGCACTAATTTCAAATTTGGTGTGGGAGGTACCTGAAGAAGTGGACCTATATTATGCATATTCGAACCTGATATATGCCTAGAGGTAGTATTACCATGTGCAAAGTTTGGTTCAATTCGGTTACTCCCTTCAAGAGTTATCGTGCGCACAAGTTTTGCGACAATTTTTGAACATTTGTGGGGGAGGTACCTAAAGGAGTGGACCTATATGGACCTATCTTCGAACTTAAATCAAATCTGGACAAAATATTTCGATACCCAAAATTTGAGCCGAATCGATTGATCCGTTCGAGAGTTATCGTGCGCACCAGCCAGACAGACAGACAGACGGACGGACATTGCTAGATCTACTCAAAATTGTCTGAAACGGATATCGTACAAGCATAATTGGGGTCTAAAACCATTATTTCGATGAGGCGCATTTTTGGTCGTATAATTATATATTTATGCATTAAAATTCAAAATAACCATAAATATTAACGTAATACAAGGTAATTAACATGTATTACGTTAATCGGGATTGCGAAGCGCACCGCGTTCAGCTAGTATAATATAAATTTAGCGCATGTATCAAATCAAATATTTCAAATCAAAGGATTTTTAAATAATTTAAGTCTAATTTAAAGTCATTCAGATCAAAGAGATGATCACTGAGCACATCGGATGATGAGAGTAAGAAATATATGTCCAGAAATTCGCCATGATAAATCCCACCACGACGGCTTGGTACATTCCACCCCAAAATAAAAAGTCATCATATATGTATATGAGGCCCCCAAAAATGCTTTCCCTCAATATTTGGTTTACAACATTCGTGTTTAAAGAGCTAATGATAAACTAATGAAGCTCAAATGCAGTTAATATGCACACAAACATAAACACATACACACTGTATAAGTTAGATACGTTGGCCTTCAACATCCCAAGCCCAGTCGATCACGGATGCTGATTGACAGCTCGTGTATCACCTCTACAAGTTCCCTCTGCGGAGACCGGAGAGTGTAGATACTAACGGGCGACGGTTGTTGTCGGTTTGCTCATTTTGATACATAGAGACTCTGCTCTCACTGAAATAAATGTAGTTGTAGTAGTAAAAACCCGAAGATCCTCTGCGATCATGACGATCCTCTGCGATCACTAAGATCCTCTGCGATCCAAATGAACCTCTGCGTTCACTTTACTTTTATCTTTAAAAGAGAAAGCACCTAGCAAAAAGGTAATCTTGTTGATACAAAGAAAAAACCAATTCAATAAACCAGCAAACATTTATTATTATAAAAGAACTGATACCTCTGTGTTTTTATTTATCTTTTCTTTTCCCCTCATTGCTCTACATAAACATTTGGTCGCATCGAGCCGGATTTGTGAATTTGAGAAGTTTGCCTGGTTATTAATTGTGCCTTTTTTCTCCCAAAGGAAATTATCAACAACGCATCCCCGCACCTACCGCATCACCACATCATCCACTTTCATCAAAATCATCATCTCATCACATAAATTCATCAAAAAACAAGGTACGTAAGTTCAGTGCATTTGTTTGTGTGAGATTTCGTTTTATTTTTTGAAAACAAAAGTGAAAAAAAGTGTTTTTAATTTTTGATCGCGGTACTGGTCGCCTTTTTGTTACCCTATTTTCCGGTATCGTTCAATATACAGTCCACAATAAACTAATTTCTATATAAATCAATTAAAATTATTCTGAAATCGAGTCGTGTTTGCATTATTTTCCAATTCGTCGCGAAATAATCGAACATTTCCATAAATTTGTGCTAATTTCTTAATATTTAACACAAAAAAATATACTTTTCTAATTGAAATAATCTGCCGCTGTAGTGTGCCTTTTTTTTCTCTTGCTTATTGCAATATTCCCCACACATTTTGTACATTGCCGAGTGATCGTGTTTGCAGTCAATCAATATTCGTAATATTCGTATTATTTTCGTTTGTTTCTCACCGAAAATAATATAATAATCCCTGTGCTCTTTTTTCTAAATCGGCCGCAAACCTACCAACAATTTATTTAACTCTGCCACTATCACTTGTTATTCGGCCAATTGCAAAAACAATCACCATACTAGCCCTTTTCTATTTCTTATATTCAGTAAGAAATATAACAACAATTTATTTATCTCCCCAGCTTTCACTGTTGGGTAAGTGCCGTTGGTCTAGTTGTCGTGTAAATACAACAACAAGAATACGCGCCTTTTTTAATTTTGATAGCGTCACTTTGTGCCTTTATAAATATACCAACAACATTTGCCTCTCCAGTTCTCACTGCTTGCTTGGTCGTTGTCGTTGGTCTGTTTGTAGCGAGGCAGTTACATCCACACACACCCCCCCACTACTTGTGTGTTCCCTTTTCCCTTTTGTGTGGTATTCTTTATTCACCACGGCACAGTGGGCCCCAAAAAAATTGTGAAAATTTTAAATTAAAATTCTTAAATATTTTTTTTTCTCGAAAATTTCTTGAAATAAAATTTGCGTTTTTGGATTTTTAAAATAAATTCACCCTACAATCAGCCTATTATCTGCATTATTGAGTTCTTTTGTGGAAAAATACCGTTTTTTCCTAAAGTTTTCTTAAAGATTTTTTTGAAGAAAACTAGCCTTAAGCGCGTGCTTACAACTTATAGGCATTAGCAAATTTTATTTTCGGTCGAAAATTCGTGCACCCTACACCCGGTACATAACGAAAAATTAAGTTTTTTTGTATTCATTTGATCTTTTTTGTGCTTTTTGAATATTTTGATAAATATTAACCATTTTAATACATTTTTAAATTATTCTTTGACTATTTATTTAACATTTCATTCAAGAACTGTTCAAATATTTATTCAATTAGAAGAAAAAGTCCACTAAATTAAAAATTTCTGATTTCTTTTGCTAATTTCGGGAAATTTTTGATTCTTCTTTCCACCAATTAGTTTGCTTTGTGATTTTAGATTTTTTTTTTATCTGTTTTCCTTTAGCATTTGTGTCGATCTCCATTCGATTGTGGGTTTTTCCTAGTTATATCTTGATTTTTGCGTCTTTTGGTTCCAATCTAAATAATTCTTTTCGCAGTTCTTTTTAAAAATCTTACTTGGAAAAATGGTGAACATCAATTTAATCCAATTTATCCGCGCTTCCGATAAAATTGAAAAGTTTACAACATCCTTCAGCGCTATTAGAGCTGAAAATCATACGATTTTCAATCTTGAAGTTCGAAAGACCGAACTCCAAAATTTGTGGAGTAAGGCTTCCGATGCATACGATAAGTATATCGATCATTTGATGACTGAAGAGGGTGTTTCTGCAGAAGAAATATCTTCTGTTGATGGCAAGTATGAAAGTACTCGCGAAAGATATGTCAATTGTTTGTCGGAAATGAATGAAAAACTAGAGAACTTAAAGTCATTGAAATCTTCCCCTTCCACTCCAACTGCAATGCACAGTAGTACTCCTCACAATACCCCAGCACAAACCAGTCGCAATATGGAGACTAGGGAGTCCGATAGATCCAATAGGCTGCCCGGTAATTCTAATTCAGATAATATTTCTAACCAGAGTTTGAATTTGCCTCCTACATCTAATAATCAACAGCTTGATATTCAGAGTTCTGCTGATACTTCGATTTCTAATTGGAGTTTGCCGCCATATGTTTCTAACACTATGCACAATCTCAAATTACCTCCGTGTGATATTGATGATTTTCATGGTGATTTCTTGTCGTGGCCTACCTTCCGTGACCTTTTTTCAGCCATGGTTATAAATAACTCTGGGATAAGTGACATTGAGAGGCTGTGTCACTTAGTTCAAAAAACCAAAGGTGAGGCTAGGGAAATTGTTTCTAAGTTTCCGATCACTCATAGAAGTTTTGCTCTTGCGTGGAAAGCCCTCAAGGATACTTATGACAATAAAAGAATCCTTGTAAATAGTCATTTAAGGATTTTATTCGATCTTCCGTCATTAACTAGTGAAACGAGTTCAGGTTTAAAATCTTTGCAAAGGGGCATAAACGGTTGTTTGTCTGCCATGTCAGTTTATGACATTGTTACGGATCACTGGGATCCTATTCTTGTTTTTATTTGTATTCAGCGTCTGCCAAAGCTTACAGTGACTCTCTGGGAACAGAGTCTCACCGATAAGTCGTCCTTATCGTCATGGGCTCAGCTCGATTCCTTCCTCACGGAGAGAATTCAGACGCTTGCCTGTTTGCGTGACATTAAAGGTATAGATTCTTCTAAATCACCTAATAAACGCAACGTTAAGGCACATTTGGCGAAAACTTCGTCTGATACTATAAAATCTCATCCAAAACATCGTTGTGTTATCTGCTCCAATGAAAATCATGCTCTCTATTCTTGTCCCCGTTTTAAAAAGTTAACTTTCGAGCAAAGACTGACTATTGTTAAAAACCAAGGCCTGTGTTTTAATTGTTTGTCGAGAGGTCATTCGATTGCTAGCTGTCCCAGTACGCATCGCTGCTTTGTATGTCATGAAAAGCACCACACGCTCATGCATAAACCTAATAGGTCGGCACCCACAAATAGTTCCACGTCAAATGTGACACATCCCGTTCCTAGGACTAATTCCATTTCACATTTAGATAATGTTGCATCTACCTCTTCTGGTGCTAATCCGACTGTAATGAACCGCCAAGTTCATTACACGTCTCATAATTCAAGAGTTCTTCTCGGTACAGCCATCGTAAATATAGTTCACGAAGGTACTACTTATCCTGTTCGTGCCCTCATTGACCCTGCGTCTGAGGCTACTTTTATAGCTGAGCATCTTCAAAATAGATTGAAATTGTCGACTCGTTCCACCATTGCTAACATTTCCGGGGTAAATGGTTCTTCTTCAATTACCTCTAGGAAAAATTGTCTCATCTGCATAAGTTCTCGCTTAGATTCTTCCATCTTGTTGAAAACTGAAGCCTTTGTTCTTCCCAAGATATCTGGTGATATTCCTTCCTTTTCGGTTGACTCTTCCATTTATCGTTCTTTGCCAAACTTGCGTTTAGCTGATCCACACCTTTTTGATAGTCGGCCTGTGGATATGTTGTTGGGCGCGGATTTATATCCTCACATTTTGTTGCCTGGGGTACAACAAAATGTTTTAGGTTCATTGTTGGCGCAAAACACTGTCTTTGGTTGGATCCTCTCGGGTCCAATTCCCTGCTCCCCTTTGCAGGTCTTCACAACCACATTGAGCTTTAGTGAGGAAGACAGCCTCAATAAAACACTTCTGCGGTTTTGGGAACTTGAGGAGGCTCCCAAACGCAAATTACTTTCGCCATCGGACAAGTTCTGCGAGGAGAACTATCGGTCTACAACAACGAGGAATTCAGAGGGTCGTTACGTTGTCACACTTCCCATTCGTTCTGAATTTCCCCAGAATCTGAAAATTGGCGACTCTCGGCAGAATGTCCTACGTCAATTTTTGAAAAATGAAAGTTCGCTTTTACGCAAACCCTCCCTTAAGGAAATGTATGATGCGGTTGTTCGCGAGTATCTTGACTTAGGTCACATGTGCTCCATTTCTCCCTCACAGGCGCCACTTGTATGTTATTTACCCCATCATCCAGTCGTCAATTTAGAAAAACAGACTTCGAAGTTGCGTGTAGTATTTAATGCATCAAACAAAACTTCTACTGGTGTAAGTCTAAACGACATCCTTCATGTGGGACCCACTCTCCAAGCGGACTTAGTCTTATTAATATTGAGATGGCGCTTATTCCGATTCGTGTTCAATTGCGACATAACGCAAATGTATCGTCAGATACGCGTTCACCCACAACATACTTCACTACAGAGAATTTTGTTTAGAGAGTCCCCTAATGATCCTATTGTAGATTACGAATTGCAAACTGTCACCTTTGGTGTAAATTGCGCCCCTTTTTTGGCAATTCGTACTTTGCTTCAGCTCGCTGATGATTGTGAATCAGAATTTCCTTTAGCTTCGAAAATTCTTCGCAAGTGTATGTATGTTGATGATGTCCTCGCTGGTGCACACGATTTAGAAACTACTTTACTTTCTCGTGACCAGCTTATTGCTGCCCTATCCACCGCTAAATTTGAGTTGAGGAAGTGGACCTCAAATCATAAATCTGTTCTTGCTTGTTTGCCTACTGACCATTTAGTTGACGCCCAGGTTCTTTCCTTTGTAGAAGCAAGTAGTTCCAAACCATTGGGCATAAGATGGAATGCCAGTTTGGATTCGTTCTATTTTTGTGTAAATCCCATTCCTAGCAAAGATACCTACTCAAAACGGGAAGTTCTTTCTCATATAGCTAAATTGTTTGATCCCGTAGGTTGGCTAGCTCCCGTTATTGTCGTAGCAAAAATAATAATGCAAAAGGTGTGGTTAGATAATATAGGATGGGATGATTCTCTTCTTCTTGCTACAAGCAACTCCTGGCAAAACTTTGTTGGAAATTACCCTCAGGTGAATTCTATAAAAATTCCGCGTTGGGTTCAATATGAACCAAACTCTTTGGCAGAGTTGCATGTATTTTCTGATGCTTCAGAGAAAGCATACGCGGGGGTGATTTATATTCGCACTACAAACCCGCAAGGTCATATTCATGTTAATTTGTTGGCCTCCAAGACTAGGGTAGCACCCATTAAATCAGTGTCATTACCTCGACTAGAATTGTGTGGGGCTGTATTAGCTTCGGAACTTTTGAATCCCATATTGAATGATTTAGAGATCCCAATCCATAAAATTTACTGTTGGACCGACTCAACCATTGTGTTAGCTTGGTTACGGAAAACTCCAACTACTTGGTCTACTTTTGTGGCAAATAGGGTTTGTCGAATACAACAAAACGTAGGAAATGGAAATTGGTTCCATGTTAAGTCTGAAGACAACCCGGCGGATTTGGGAAGCCGCGGAGTCTCGCCGTTAGACCTTGCCAATAGTTCCCTTTGGTGGAAGGGTCCTAGTTGGTTGAGTTTAGATAACTCCACTTGGAAAACATCAGATCTCGCTCCCCTCGAAACTGAATTGGAAACGCGTAGTGTTAAAACACATTATTCTTTCTTTTCGAGTTATGAAGACATTTTGGATAGATTTTCTTCACTGGATAGAGCATTGCGAGTTTTGGCTTATATGTACCGGTTCATTTATAAAACTCATCCCCATAATCGACCTTCACATTGTTCCACCAATAAAATTCCAACTTCTGAAGAAATTAGGAATGTTAAAAATCATCTAGCAGTCTTGGCACAAAAGGTTTATTTTGCAGACGAATATAGGCATCTTTTGGATAAACGGCCTTTACCTTCCTCAAGTTCTCTTCTTGCCTTGAACCCAGTTTTAGATGAATTTGGTGTTATGCGTCTAAATGGACGTCTAGTAAATTGTCCCACTTTGTCTGAGCAGGAGAAACACCCCATTATTTTGCCATATGGATGTCGGTTCGCACGTCTTCTTGTTGAACACGCACATTCCAAAACTGTTCACGGTGGAAATCAGCTCATGCTTCGCATTCTTCGAATGGAGTTTTGGATTCCTCGGGTCAAAACTCTTATTCGCACCGTTATTAATCGTTGTAAGGTTTGCTGGCTAGAGAAAAATAAATCGTGTCCGCAGATTATGGCTGCGCTTCCTCCTGAAAGAACTTCTATAAACAGGCCATTTACCACAACAGGGATAGACTTTGCTGGGCCTTTTGATATTAAGTCCTTTACGGGTCGTGCTTGTCGTATCACAAAAGGGTACGTTTGTGTCTTTGTTTGTTTTACGACCAAAGCTGTGCATTTAGAGGCTGCGTCTGATCTTTCATCCGCTTCATTTCTCGCTACCTTTTATCGATTCATAGGTCGTCGTGGTTGTCCTAAAACCATATTCTCGGACAATGGAACTAATTTTGTTGGCGCTTCACATGAGTTCGAAAAAGATTTTAGAATATTTCTTCGTGAAAGTCGTGACGCCGTTTCATCCGCAATGGGGTATCAAGAACTTAATTGGCAATTCATACCGGCTGGCGCTCCCCACATGGGTGGACTTTGGGAGGCAGCTGTTAAGAGTTTTAAAAAGCATCTTTATAAGCATGCCAGGTCCTTTTCGTATACGTTTGAGGAATTTTCCACTATTTTAGCCCGAATTGAAGCGTGTTTGAACTCTCGCCCTTTACATCCTATGTCAGATAGTCTCGATGAATTAGAAGCGCTTACACCAGGTCACTTTCTTATAGGTGCACCCCTCCTTGCTCCGCCAGAACCCCTCGTCGAAGAATCGCCATTGAGTTTAGTCAATCGGTATCGAAAATTGAAGGCTTTAACGCATCAATTTTGTAGTAGGTGGAAAGAAGAGTATTTGTTTCATTTGAATAAGCGTTATAAGTGGAAATATCCAGAGAGAAATGTCGAAGATAACGATTTGGTTGTCATTCGGCATGAAAAACTGGCTCCTACTTCATGGAAATTAGGACGTGTTGTAGATACTCATCCTGATACGGACGGTAAAGTTCGCGTTGTAGATGTCCGAACTTCTCAGGGTATTGTTAGGCGACCAGTCGTGAAATTAGTCGTGTTGCCTAATTAAGCAAAATCTCCACTCTCTCTTTCGTGTTGTTATTTGTGTTAGCTATGGCATCTCAACAAGACTTGTTCCCTGAAGTGGTATTGTCCGATTTTGATGAAGAAATGATGTCCGACCGGGAAGTGGAAGCCGAAATGAGGGCCGCCATTCCGGATAATCAGATGCCAACAGCTGTTGTAACCGCGGATATTGCCCCCACAACCTTCGTCTCCAACGTAGATGCGAAATCTGCAGCACCCTCTACTCACGCTGTAGACAATCGTCCTGTGGTTTCAAAAACTACAACCCCTTCGGTCCACGGGTCCCAAACGGGCAAAACCACATTTGCCAAACCTCCAATCCCATGTAGATTGTGTTCCCATGCCCATCCAATTTATAAATGTGCAATATTTAAGAAAATGTCAATCGAGAAACGGTTAAAAGCGGTCGCGTACCACCATTACTGCTATAATTGTTTGCGTCCCGACCATGTTTCGCGAAATTGTCTAGTGCCATTTAGATGTAGTTTTGTAAAAATAAGCACCATTCAATGCTACACCTGTCCAAGAAGGCTAAGACACAGTACCCCTCTCGCGCGGAACCCAAACCATCGACATCTGTTGTGCCTCGGGGTATATTTCCGGTACAACCTCCTAACGTTTTGCCAAGTTCGGTTTTACCCGTAGGTAGAATTATTATGTTAACCCCCACCGTTGTGGTACGTCTGTGTATGCCGAAGAATTCTATGCCTGTCAGGGCTATCTTGGACCCATGTTGTCAAGTTAGTCAGGTGTGTGCGTCGCTGATAGCAGAGTTGCATTGGCCGTTAACGAAAATCGACAACATGGACCATGCAGATTTTTTAATCATGTCCCGATTTGATTCAACTCAAAAACATTTGTAACGGCTAGGGTCGCGAACATAACCCGCGGTGTAATACCTTCCATGTCCGCACCCCCGTCTATTCGCGAATCATTTGTTGGCCTGGAACTAGCGGATCCTACCTTCGATCGGTCTGGACCAATAGCAATGGTTCTTGGTCCAGAAATTTATTCTAAAATAATATCTCCCAGGATAATTACACAACCAGGTCTACCTACGGCCCAGTATACAACGTTTGGATGGGTAATATCGGGTCCAGCACACTTATAAATAATATTGTATATTTAGTTGAATTGAAATAAATTGATTGAATTCCAAATGAATTATAAACTCTCACATATGAACTGAACTTACGAACCTATATACATATATATTACCTAACTCGCTTGTAAATATTATATATATATTGATATTAATTTAATTTTGTTGATCCATTTAAATGTATCAAGGTGGGCGGCAATGTATAAGTTAGATACGTTGGCCTTCAACATCCCAAGCCCAGTCGATCACGGATGCTGATTGACAGCTCGTGTATCACCTCTACAAGTTCCCTCTGCGGAGACCGGAGAGTGTAGATACTAACGGGCGACGGTTGTTGTCGGTTTGCTCATTTTGATACATAGAGACTCTGCTCTCACTGAAATAAATGTAGTTGTAGTAGTAAAAACCCGAAGATCCTCTGCGATCATGACGATCCTCTGCGATCACTAAGATCCTCTGCGATCCAAATGAACCTCTGCGTTCACTTTACTTTTATCTTTAAAAGAGAAAGCACCTAGCAAAAAGGTAATCTTGTTGATACAAAGAAAAACCAATTCAATAAACCAGCAAACATTTATTATTATAAAAGAACTGATACCTCTGTGTTTTTATTTATCTTTTCTTTTCCCCTCATTGCTCTACATAAACACACACCCATTAAAATATTATCGACAATCACAACAATAATATGCAAATTGTTTGATGTGGTAGATTTTGCAAATGCTGGAAATAATAATATGCCGTATAGCAGCAGGACCAGTATTTGCAATTACATTTTTGTTCACATTACATAAACCTAATCACAAAGTCGTTTTAATTGGAAGTAAATATAAAAATCAATATTTGATTCATTCAGAAAGTCATTGATGAATAAAATCTATGGCACACTAAGTGGTTAAAGAGGATTTAATTTATGTAAATTAAAGCCTTTGTCAAAATGTATATAAACTCTTAAGTTATTAAGAGAAAGTATAATTCATATAGATCAATAATCTATATACTTGAAAATATTTTAATTAAACTTTCAACGTTTTAGAGGTTGGGATATTTTCTTTTAATGAAAACAGAATTAATTAAAGTGTTTGTTTTGAATAAAATATCGCCTCAACTGTTGGCTTAAGTAACTTGATTGTGGATATCATCGATATCAATCAATATTTGGTAAGAACCAATGCACTGTGGTTCCTCCCATCGGCCAAAAATAAAACAAAAAAACTTAATGTCAAATTTTTTGTACAGCATCCGGCAAATCTGGCATCTATGACATGGACATTTTTAAAAATATATTAGTTTTAGTTTCATTCTATCGCGTTGATCTAAGGGGTTATGGCCACTTATTGAGCATGAAAAAAACTTTTTTCATGAATTTTTACAAGAAATCTACCAAAAATTTTTAGAGGATTTTGTTTTTATCTGAAAGGTCACATCTTGATCTACTTTCGGATTTTTTTTTTTTTGAAAAATATTGCACAGATTTCTGACAAATGGCCGCCTTCGAAACACTGTTTTTACTAACTGTAGTTCGAAAATGAATAAACCTATCAGCATATGTTTTTGTGGGATCATTAAGAACCTAATAATCTTGTTCTTAAGAGAAACGAAATTAAAAAATATTCATTAAAAAAACATGGCGAACTGTCAAAGTCGAAATTTCGATTTTAACGGAAAAATTGATCGTTTTTTGCCATAAATCCGTCAAAAATATAAAAATTCTCTCGCTAATTTTTGTCCGACCGACTCGAAATTTTTCGTTACATATTATTTTCTACCTGTACTTTAAAATGAGCCAACAAAACATTTTTCGATTTTGTTAAATTTGTGAGTGGTCATCAGGGTCGAAAGCAGGGGGCCCAAAATGGCTTGAACCGACAAAATTTTTGAGCTACTTTAACAAATTAATACGTTTTTTCTCTAAAATAACTTTTTTGTTTTTGAAATTTCGAATGAAAACTTAAATTGTTCTGAAGGTTGTGTACTGAAAATGTACTTTGTTAACAAGTCGTCTAAGAAATATTTAAACATTTATTCTTTAAATATTCTTTTTAAAAGAAACTTCCAGTAAAATTGAATTCTTTCTTTATGCCATGTCAGTGTTGTGGAATTCTGTAATAAATGAGGCTTTAAACTCATTCTGTATTCAAAATAATTATAAATTCAGTATTGTACGGATTAGAAGTACATGAAATGTCTATTGGACAAGGTTTCTCTGTGGAGTATATCTCGAAAACAAGTTAGAAAATTGTTTTACTGCCTTAATCAACATTTTGTATTCCTATTTTAAATACATTTTTTGCTAAATATTGGGAGAAAATAATGGAGAAAAAATTATTGTTGTGCATCATAAAGTGATAATATCTGCTATAAATATTGTTACGGAATTAGATTTAACTAATCTCCGTGTAGACGTTGTTTTATTCCCCGATACGATTTGTAGCAAATAAAACAGGGTACGTTTTAGATTACGATTCTACAATGCTTTATTGACTTTATTCACTTCAGATATTCAGACAAGACTTCACTTTAGTTGGTTTCCACTTTACTTACACTTACGGTTTAAATATCGCGTTCTGATCATAACAAACTCGTCCGGCAACTGCACCCGCGTATTTATATCCGCTCGCCGATGCATAGACGTTTCTAGCATCCCTCATGTAGAATGTTCCACAATGTTCCAACGAGCTCCGGATGCACATACACACATACCCGTATACAAACAGACAAATTTAATGTAAACAGTAGGGCAGCGGCAATAAACACGCGAGAGCAGGAGAGCATAATTTTGACATCAGAATGTAATGACGTAAAACAAATAAACAGAGAAAGAGAGTGAGAATACAAAAACAATTTAGGCAAGTAAAAGTGTAAATGAGGACTTAGTGATAATTTCATAATTGGAATAATAGTTGTTGTTACAGAAATAATTAAGAGAGGGAGAACTGAAAACGTAAACGATAGTGAGTGGAATTCTATAACGTAATTGTTGTTGTTAACTTGATTTAAATGAACTAAACGCTTACTAAAAATTTACGTTACACTTCAAATTTTTAATTAACAGAAATTCATCTAAATTACTTAAATCTATCAGTTATTTTCGTAACAATATCATGCACATCTGAATTTTTCCCTATCAGTAAAAAATTTGTAGCTGAAAACAACCGTAAACGGAATTAATGCTCGAACTTTTGTTATATGGTATTAAAATCTGCTGTGACTTGTATTGTATGAAAGAAGCTTACACCTGGGTTTTTTGGTGGTTCATAGAAGAGAAAAATCAAAAAACAATAAAATCGCCGGAGCGCTTTTTAATCGCGTTCAAAGTTCACATTTTGGGGTTTTTAGGTTTTATCAAAATGGAACTAAAGAAAATGTTGTAGCAGTGAAAATTCTCTTTAATATTGTCCTTTATGATATTTTCGTAGGTTTCAATTCACTGACTGTATCGTCTCCTTATAAAACAATGTCATGACTGCAATTTCCTATCTTAAACTTATATGTTTCAAAAATGGTACAACCTAGGAAAAAATTACGAAAGCCAATCATGTAGAGAATTTTCGCAGCTATAAGATTTTCTCTTATTTCTTTTTTTCCCATTTCGATAAGACTTACCGTTTTCAAGCAACTCGCGAAAACCTAACAAAAAACATAAAAATGTGACCTGAACTTCTATATCACAAAAATGGTAAAACCTAGGAACAAATGAAACAAATTTTCGATAAGACTTGCGGTTTCCAAGCAAAATCGCGAAAACCTAAAAACTTTGACTGTGATTTATTTAAAAATCCCTCCAGCGATTATTTCTTATTTTTGGACTATATCAGTCGATTCTTTCAGGTATCTTCTGTACAAAAGTGCAAAATCTTTGCGCTTCCATTAAGTCAAATTTTTGAGCACAACATAAGCATTTATCAGCAGTAGCCCGTATTCGATTCGATATTAAAGTCTCAGCTCAGACAGGCTGAGGGTATATCTCTGTTGGCAAACAGGACTGTCACTTTTTTTAATTGTTTTCCAGAAAACAAAAGTTATGGCATTTCATAAGTCTGCCTCTGCTGTGCCGCCAGAAGTGATTGGTCTTTGGAAAGTTTTTAATGTCAGTCCATAAACATCTATTCGTACAATTAAGATAGAAATAAGCTGGAACAACAACCATTGAGGTATCGGATGGAGTTTTAAATTATTATAATTTAAATAATTATTTTCTTGCAATTAATTGTATGTAGTCAAGCTTAATCTCATATTTGTTGTTTTCAAATTTAGAAACAACAAGTTTCAAGTGGGATGTAGTTAAAATTGATTACTTTTGGGGATGGCAGAGAATACTAGTTTCGTCCACGCCATTTGGACTCATCAGTTTTCTTAGTTCTTTGTATTGAAACAAAGAACCCTTCCCAATTTACAATAATACAACACTTTTTTAATGGGACTGAAGTTAGTGTGTGATATCTGCATATGTACTTTAAAGAAGAAAGGGCGTTATATTCGGGACGAACTTTTTATATCTTCCAAACACCGTATATCTCTATTCGACATATTCGCGAATGCAATCCCTGTAGTCGAATGTGGATCTATTTTCACCACCAAAAGGATTTCCAAAATCCATATTACTTACGATATTTTTAAAGATTATGCTAATTGTCTCGAATTATAGAAAATCTTTCGAAAGCTATTCTCTGCTGGATTTAGAACCCAAAATGCCAAATAAGAGCTAATGTGGATGAAAATTCTGGGATACACCAAAACGGAAATCTATATGGGTAATATTCATTTGAAATATTTTTTAGTTATTGCTTCAATTCTGTTGGAGAATTTGATTAAATACTTTTGTATGGGGACTGTAACGAACGTGGACTGAAACTGTTTATTTTCAATTCTATACATCCAAGGACTAACATTCCAAATTTCAATCTTGTTTCTTAAATATTGTGATCTCTCTCTATTGAACGTATATACTTTGTGGCAACATTGCATATACATAAAATCAACTAAAAAAACTTTAAAATAGCTTTAAGTAACGATACACAACATTTTAATTTTCATGATTTTTGGTCAAGTTGGGTCGGACTATTATTGCGACCTACAGAGCCGCTACAAAATTGGATAAAAATTATGTTTTTGGTCCATTTCACCCGTTAAAAATTTCACGATCATCACCAATAACAATTGGTGTCTATTCTAGACTGAACCCGACCTCCATGTAAAATTTCGTGAGATCGGTCCTTAATTGCGGCCTGCAGTTTGACTACAATTTATAATGGACAGACGGAAGGACACATGTCTCAAAATCGCTTTATCTCGTCGAGATATGAAGATTGGTATACCACATTGGGAGTCTATAACCGATACTTCACAGTGGTACATAAATTGTTACTAAAATAAACTTATAATAACCTTTCCACATAGTAGTGTAGAGTATAAAAATTAAAATTATTTTATTGACTCATTTTAAAGCATCTATTTATTTCGAGTCGATTGGAAAAAATTAGCTGAGATATTAGCATTAAAAAGGAAAAATTCCTTGTGATTTGTATGTAACATCGATGTTTTAAACGCAATTTTCTTGAAATGTCTTTTTAGAGAACGGCACCCAGTGTAGGCCTCTCTAACATATGTCCCATACACATATTTTGCAGCAAACATATTGTTTGCAAGCAGTCCCAAACATAACATATGTTTGGGTCCTGCAAACAAATTATATGTTTGGGTGCAAACAAATACAAACCCAAAAGCCACAGAAAAAAACAAACACATGCACCAGTGGGCGCTTACTGAGAGCAAGGGAACGTAAATTTTAATGTAAAACTCACTTGCTCTCAATAAGCGCTCACTGGATTTCTGTAACATATACAAACATTTATAAATAATGGTAGTTGTTTATTGAAACGCATGGAAATAAGCAACAACAGACATATAGGTACATAAAAAATGCCAAAGAAATACATAACAGACTTTAATAAAAGAAAAATGGAATGAAATAATTTATAAAAAGTTACACTTTTAAAAAGAAATAAATATATAGAAACATCGATGAACGCTTCTCTTTAGTTGTGAAATAAAACACATTTTCCTCAAAGTTGAAATCATCAGTGGGAAATCGGCATCTGGAATACATATCTATGTATGTATATGAAAAATGTATTGATGTAATTACCAATATAAATGCGATTTATTCATTGTCCAATAAAATATTTCCATTCACATTTTTTTCAATTATAAAATGTCCAATTATAAAATTTATTGCGCATTGAAACGGTCCACTGTGTATATTTTGTAAATATTTTATTTAGTATGTTAAAACTCATGAATTAATATGTAAACGTATATAGTAATTTAAACATTAATGTAAACCTAGTTTAAGGAACTACAACCCTGAATTGGATTACAACTTAATTAATAAAATACAACTATGTCTAGACGACTTTCGCGCTTCTCATACCGAGCAGCTAAGCGGAAGAAAATTTAAAGAATTCGCTCATTCAGCAAACTCCATTCTAACGCGTTACATAGTAACTATCAGATAAGTTTGCTCAGAGTAATAATAAAAGTGTTCATTTAAAATTTAACTCTTCGGTGTTTTCGTTTAATGTACCAGTTGAGAGGCAGAACTGTTTCAGCATTTAATTTACTAAAACGCACAATTTCTTTAAGAAAACCCAAAACTAGATTCACTTTTGGCAGTTTTGTTCAGATGTGTATTATTTTATTGTTGTAAAATAATGCAGCTTAATCTCGGGTTTTGTTGTTTTTAAATTTTAAAAACAACAAGTTTTATTTAAAGTGGGATGTAGTTAAAATTGATTTAATTTCGGGAAAGGCAAAGAATACTAGTTTCGTCCAACGCCACTTGGACTCATCAGTTTTCTTAGTTCTTTGTATTGAAACAAAGAACTCTTTCCCAATTTTATGACGACCAGAGCTCAAGAATAAACGTAACCGATGCATTCGTTTAAATGCGAATTCAACAGAAACATTCAAAAAATCTTTGCCTTTCCCCAAATTAAATCAATTTGAACTACATCCCACTTTAAAAAAAACTTGTTGTTTTTAAAATTTAAAAACAACAAAACCCGAGATTAAGCTGCATTATTTTACAACAATAAAATATAGTCCGGTCAAAATAGACATGCGTATAAGGGGGAAATAGCAAAAATTCCCACAAAGCTGAATTGAGATATCGCGATCTAAAGGTCAAATAAAAAATTAGCCGCGTAAGTACATTATGAGTCGAACCGGTTAAAGTAATGACACTGTGTGTTAGAAACTTTCATAAGCTTTCAAACGATATCCACTTTGCAGTAATCGGTTCAGTAGAACCGGGTCTAACCCGGTTTTTAAATTTGGTCTTTCGGTTCGAATAACCGGCGAACCGGATCCACAACCGTTGAAAATTATACATTTCCGTAATCAGCGCAACACACCCTACCTTCTGACAAAACTTGAAAAAAATCGGAGAGTTTTCGTTTGGGTCGTTCCCGTTGGGCTTACAATCATACATGTGGGTTAAATGGGCTATTTTTGCATAAAATGACTCTAACATTGAATCACTCTACTAAACACACTCCGATTTTGTTGGATTTTTTTTTTAAATATAGCTATAATTTCTGTCTTCAAGAAAATATATATTTTTTGGGGGACAGACCCGGTTACTTCGCTTATTTTAGCCGGTTCGTATGAATATGTGCATATTTCCCCTGTAAGTGCATAAAAGTCATGTGTTTTTTAGAACAGCTATATCTCAAGAATGGTTCCTTCTAGGAAAAAAATTATAAAGGTCAAACTTGTGGATAATGTTTCTGTCTACAATATTTACTTTAGTCACTTTTTAATTAGATCAACCGTTTTCAAAAAATAAATCTGAAAACCTAAAAACCATTAAAATTTTACTTTTGACCCCGAATAACTTTTTTTGCACACATGGGATCGTTGCTTCTAACGGCAAACCCTAGTTCTCCACCAAAATTCGGCCATGTGGGAATTTTTGCTATTTCAATGTCTATTTTGACCGGACTAATAATACAGATCTCAACAAAACTGAAAAAAGTGAATCTAAAAATAGACACACAGCACGGTGACGATAGTTTGTTATTGTTTACAACAAACCATCAAAATTTGTTATGCGTTTCTTTGCAATGCAAAGTCCATAACATTGGGAAGTAGTTATTTGATTTACATATGCGGTTACGAGATTTTTTGAATGTTTCTGTTACTCCACCCATAAAAAATAGGTTCTAACATAAAAAAATATTTTGGTACCCAAACAAATACAATTGAGATATCGGACAAAATGTTGCAAACATATATTTGTTTAGATACAAACAAATTATGTTTGGATCCAAACATATATTTGTTTGCAGCCAGCCCCAAACAAATATTTGTTCGGATCCAAACATATTTCTAACATATATTTTTCTGCGTGTACACATAAAACACTTGTCCTTAAACGAGAGGCATTTTTAAACAATTTTTCATCGGATTTTTGTCGAAAAAAACCATTATTTTTGTTGAATTCGAAATTTTGATTTGACAGTCCACAATTAAAAAAATAATATTTCTGTATTCCGTTTCGCTTAAGCACAAGATTATTATATTCCTAATGATCCCATTAAAATATATGCTAATCGGTTAATTCACTTTCGAGATACACTGTTTTAAAATATTAAAACAACAACAATGGGATTAAGCCACACTATTTTGAAAAAACTAAATTGAAAATTTGGCATTGTTCGCCAAAGGGTAAGACAGGGAAGACTATAATTTCGAACCACTCCAAAATTTTGTATATCTTATTACACTGTGGTAAAGCGCATTATTCTTTGTATGTAACATGCAGAAGGAAACAAAATAGATACAGTGTTTATTTTAGGGATATACATAGAAACACTTTCTGTTCCGTTTTATCCATCTGCGTCTGTCTGTCGCCTGCCATTTTATCCTACTACAAATTGAGGAGGGTCATTTTCGTTATTGCTTTTGGTGAGAATCGGTTCAGATTTGGCTATAGGTCCCAATAATTTTTCCGCCGATTTGAGATACTGGATGAATGAAATTTGGAATTTCAGATGAAGGTTTTGAAACAAAATGTTCCAAATTTTGAAATCAATACAGATTTGGTTATATGTAGCTACCAAGTGTTTCATATTTGGGAGTTATTCCTTTAAATAGGACCATTATATTGGTAAACGTGGACTTGCCCTCCAAAGGATTCTTGCACAGACCCTTATCCGCACTAAAACAAAAATGTTGATCGTTTGTGCGGGTGGTGCCCTAAGGAATGGGCCCAATTTTGAACATAAACTAAGTTTGGACAAACTATTCTGAGATTCAAAGTTTGGACCAAATCGGTTGCTCCGTTTATGAGATATTGCACTTACTATTTTAGCGAATATTTTCATCCATTTTTGAAATGGATTTCTTCCAAACATACTTGGGGTCTAAAACCATTGTTTAGGTGAGGGAGGGGAAATCCATAGGTTTCTTCGATAACTATGGATTACCGTATGATGAGCAGTGGAGGGAGAAAAGAACCAAAGAAATAAAAACAACCAGTATTTATTCTTAATATAAATATAATTGAAGTTTATTTGTGACTCTTTTCAAACAACAAAGTAGATTACCTTTGTAATCGGGTGGTGGCGTCAGAGGCCTTTAAGTAATAACGCGTAGACGTTATTTCTCGACAAGTGCTAGATGACAAGTGAACGCAGAGGTTCTGAGTGATCGCAGAGGATCTCATGTCATATACTAATACAATTACAATTATTCCAGTGAGAGCAAAGTGTAACAAGGCGAGCAAACCGACAACAACCGATGCCCAGCGGCGATCCGCACACTACGGTATCCGCAGATGGAATTGTAGAGGAGATGCCAGTGCGCCAATCAGCATCCGTGATTGATCGAGCAGGGGAAGTTGTGGGACAAAGTATCTAACTTATACAACCATTATTTCGATGAATCAGATTTTGCCCGCATGAAAGTGTATATACATACACAGAAAAAAAATTGTAACCACTTGATAAAAAATCTAATTAATTTTTAATTGATTTTTTGAACATCCCTAGTTAAATATCAAAGCAAATGACGATAAAAATATGTTCATACCCTGTAGGAAATGTCAATTGTGAATCTATACTGAATTACTACTGACATTGTCAACAGTTCTAGTTACAAACTGTACACGCAAAAAAAAACGGCCTCTCTAACATATGTCCCAAACATATTTTGCAGCAAACATATATATGTTTGCAACAGTCCCAAACATAATATATGTTTGGGTCTGCAAACAAATATATGTTTGGGTGGAAACATATATATGTTTGGATGCAAAGATATTTATGTTTCGGTGCAAAGATATATATGTTTGGGTGTAAAAAAAGATATGTTTGGGTGGAAACAATTTTATGTTTGGGTGCAAACATTTTATATGTTTGGGTGAAAAAAATACAAACCCAAAAGGCACAAAAAAAACAAACACATGCACCAGTGGGCGTTTACTGAGAGCAAGGGAGCGTAAAATTCAATGTAAAACACTTTGAAATGTGTGCTCACTTGCTCTCAGTAAGAATTCACTGGCTATCTCTATAGTATACACACAAATGTTGAGGTTGTTTATTAAAAGGCAAAAGAACAACAAACACATAGGTACATACAAAATTCCAAAGAAATACATAACACACTTTAATAAATAAAATAATAATAAAATAATTTGTAAATAGTCACACTTTTAAAAAGGAAAAATATATAGAAACGTAGTTTAACGCTTCTCCTTAGTCGTGAAATAAAACAAATTGTCCTCATAGTTGAAATCATCAGCGGGGAATCGGCATCTAGAATCAAATGACTATGTAATGTAATAAATAAATATGGATATGTCATATTTCAAATATACATAAGTATGTATGTAATTACCAATATTAAATGCGATTTCTTCCTTGTCCAATAAAATAATTCCATTCAACTTTCGGATTCAATTATAAAATGTATTGGGCATTTAATTTACTAAAAAGCACAATTTCTTTAAGAAAACACAAAACACTGATTTATTCACTCACTTTACCGTCTTGACTCTACAAAGGCATCTAAAACACTGAAGAAAGAAAAAAATATAATACATATCTTTTCTTCTTCTCCTGCTAAGTTGGTTAACAACAACAAAACAAGAAACACACGAGTTTGACGCATACATGCCACCAAAGCCCCCTTCTTCGCTTCTACGTCTTCTATTATACAAGACACACAACTCTTCTTTATAAAACAGCATTCCACAGGAGCGAGGGCACTGTTATTACTCTCGTTGACAAACATGCTCTTTCCACCCATGAAAAAATGTTCTAACATAAAAAAATATGTTTTACCCAAACATATCAAATTGAGATATGTTACAAAATGTTGAAAACATATTTTTGTTTGGACCCAAACATAATATGTTTGGATCCAAACATATATTTGTTTGCAACCGGTCCCAAAAATATATTTGTTTTGATCCAAACATATTTCTAACATAAATTTTTCTGCATGTAGACAACTCATGTAATTTCCTATAGACATTTTGTATGAACGTGGCATTCGAAAGTCTGTAGTGACATTGGAAATAGTATGTCAGTAGTAAGTCAGTAGTTGCTTAGTTTAAGTTCGAAGATTAGCCATATCGGTCCACTCCTTCAGATACCTCCGCCACAAAAGTTCGAAAATGTTCGGAAAATTGTGCGAACAATAACTCTTGAAGCGAATTACCGATTTTTTCCATATTTGCGCATCGTGAAATTTCTACCAGACATAGAAGAGATTCCAATATGGACTCTATCGGTCCACTCCTTCGGGTACCTCACACACAACATTTCGAAAAAGTTCTATTTAGGACCTGCTATCGAATCGCTTTAATTTTTATTGTAACTACATGTATTCGCTGCCCCCATAACGACGTCAGAAGTATTGTGTGCTACTTCTTTTCGTTAGGTTAGAGACCGAGGGTATATCTCTAGCGGCCGAGCCGACTGATACTTTTTTACTTGTTTGTTCTTACACGTTCTTTATTATATGTTTCATTTGTGAAAGCTTCTAGATTAAATTCATTGCATTTGATCTGACTTTATTAGTATATTTTGGGGGAAGAAACTCCTTCGTAAATTACTATTCCTTAATCTAAAAATTTGAACATTACAACAATATGAGAAAAGCCCCACAATGAACAAACTTGAATGCCCATTGAACAAAAATAAATTTTAATCTTAAACAAACAATAAAATTAATCTGGCTTAAAATAACAATCTAAAATACTAAAAGGTATTGTGGTAGTTGGCCCTCTATGAACTCTAATGAAAATCTATTTTGTATTGGTTTTTGCTCCATTAGGAATAAATTAAATCCCAGAGGAATAGGGAAGATAAAACAATTCCTTAATGTGGTGTTCATTTGTCTGTCTGCCCAACATGATGAATGGCTTCAATTAATTACCTGAAAATGGCCATGTCGAATAATTGCAGTATTATATAGTGAGGTATTTAGCTTTTCGAAAGTATTGCACAAAGCATGCATTACAATGTAAAGATGTCAACAAAAATACAATATTCATTGTTTTTCAAATGAAGTAGGGCTCTTTTTAATTTGATGTACAATCTTTGTTTGCCAAAAGATTTAAACCAACATTGTTAAATAGAAGGGACTTTGTTGCTTTTCTAATATGATGAATATATATTTTGATTAATTTAATATACTTACCCGTTCACCCCTTGAATCAAAAGTATTAATATTAATTAACAAAGTTGTTTAAATTTTAATTATTTTCCAATTTGTTTCATTTTCCCATTCTTAAAATAAAAAACACTTATTTTTTTTAATTATTTGCAAGTGCCCGAAACGACATAATCCTACAAAATGATATAACATGGAAAACTAATTAAGAGTTTTTTGTTTTATTTTGTCGGTTGTTATTTATTTACATAAAAGGAAATTTGTTAGTATTGTTTAACATATTTTTTTCCAGAAATTGCAGATTTTGTTTATTAACTAATTACATACATCATAGAAATTAATCACTATAATGTGTTAAATGGTTTAAAATTGATTTACTACAAATATTTTTTTTAATTAAAAAGAAACAAAATATAATAATTGTTTATGAATATTTTAATTATTTGTTTATAAAAGCAAAGGATTAAATTAACTACAATTTCCCAGAAATTGTGTTGAATAAGTTCTATGTAGACAATTATATGGCAAATTTGTATTTTATATTGAGTTTTTAAAGGGCTTGTTAATCACACATTGCAGGTATGAAAGTCCTTAGTGAGTTTTAAAGGTCCCAAAAGAAAATTTACGCCATAGAATGTACAGAAAAACAAATCGTAGTTTTTTTTCTGAACATGGACTGGGTACGAGTCTAAAAGGTCAATGAACACGATTAGTGGTCTTTAAAAGCCGTATCAAAAATCTTCTAAAACTTCTAAAAATCTTCTAAAACAATTTTTGTAGAATATTTGGATATGTATATTTTGAATTAAACTGAAAACTTCAAAATACTAAAATTGAGATAGTTTACCGCCTATTGCAATAATTCTGATATCTGATCGTTGGTACAGTTTAAGAGCCCAGACGGCCTGTTTTTATACCCTACACCACTATGTGGTAAGGGGTATTATGTGTTAGTGCATTTGTATGTAACATACAAAAGGAAGCGAGATAGACCCATAGTTCCTTCTAGGGATATACATAGAATCACTTTCTGAGTCGATTTATGCATGCCCGTCCGTCCGTCCGTTCGCAACGTACAGGTCGCATTTGTTGACCGATTT